>NC_134804.1:34247746-34317746 GCF_046742065.1 Oratosquilla oratoria | reverse complement strand
ATAACAAACTTCGCAGCAGGGCAGACAATTCAAAGGTTGTGGTTCCTGATTGTAGTCCTCTTGTTCTGATGCTGGTGCATGTTAACACATGGGCCGCAAACACAGGCACGCAGAGATTGGTGCTGTGGTTATAGTCGCAGACTGCTGAGCTGAGGTACCGAGTGTACATTCCTTCTCACGTCATAAAAAACTTCCCTTAATATGGGAAACAACTGCTGGTCCACTTGATGAAGGGGATGGATGTCTAGCGTGTGTAAAGGTATAGGCTTACTTACAGATTGGACTACCCAAACTATAAGCTTTCGACCAGGAGGTACTGATTACAAATCGAGCACGTGACTATCATTCGCAAATCATACATCATTTGAGCTCAAACTGAATCTTCTTGACCATATAAGGCTACCAGAAAAATCGTGCACAAAACCTGAGACATCGTAACAAAAGCAGAGTAAACAACGTGCCAGACACAGGAACGCCAGACACGTCTCCGACTCCAACAGGAACATCAGAGCCATGATTGACTTCGGCGTAAGACGACCATCTTGGGGGAGTCATCAATCACAAATGCAGCGATACCGGAGAAGAGCAGAGGCCCATCGCAGCGTTTTCACAAGAAGGTCGGGGAAGGCCAACCTAGAAAATTTGAGAGACGGGAGGAAGAGGAGGGATAGAGGGAGAAAAGTGGAGCATGAGGAAGAGAAATTAGAATTACAAAGATGGTGTTTGTGTGCTGTGCTTATGCGTGTACTTGTGCTTGTCTGTGTGTGTGTGTGTGTGTGTGTGTGTGTGTGTGTGTGTGTGTGTGTGTGTGTGTGTGTGTGTGTGCGCGTGCGTGTGTGAGTGTGTGTGCGTGTGTGAAAGCAATTGACTGGGAATCCTATTTTTTTGTAGTTTCCTTTTGTAAACAGAAAAATATTACATCATTGGAATAAAAATCAGAAAAGAAAAAGAAGAAAAAAAGGTAGGAAAAAAGAAGAAAAGAAGATGATGAAGAGGAGGGATTCTAATCCTTTCAATTCAACAATGTTCTGGCACAACCAAAGTCGGTGCAAGGCCTCATGAATAAGGACAATCTCGATCATTTGGAAGCCCCTTCATTCCGTAGCAAACCCTTCAAATGAATAAAATCGTCTATCTTTATTTAAGACAAAATATACAAAGTCTTTCACATGCGGAATATAAGGTACGGTCCACAAATCCTTTAACACCCTCAGTAATTTAAATAAATTGACTGGCAAAAAAAAAAAAAAGTAGATTACGTTATCATACTGGATTAGTGTGTGATTGTGTTTGTGTGTATAGAAGTTGGGAGCGTGGGTGCGTGCGTGCGTGCGTGCACAGGAAGGAACTCCGAATGATCTAACGGGCGCAGGGTCAGCAAATAGTTAATGTAAAAGTAAATGAAATGGCGAGAACAAAGGATGAAAAAGGTTAAAGAGATGAAGTGCCTGTGGGGGTCAACAAGAAAAGGACAAGAGAGAGGAGTATTAATGACACGGAAATGGAGAAGAGGACAGCTAGAGAGAAAAGAGATTTAGAAAGAAAAGAAAGATGAGGGGGTTAGGAATGATGAAGCAGCGGTAGAGAATCCGCGAGTGGAAAGAGGCACAGAGGAGAGGGACAGAGAATGAAGAAATGAAAATGAGATTAAAGAACCTCACGAATGGGAAACGAGAGATGACATTAGGAAATCACAATTGACTTGCATGAAATGGATGTTTTTTGTTTTCTATATTTTTGGGAGCCGTCAGGCGATATCAGTTACCTGACGGAAACTATCTCGGAGGAACGGTTATAAGCTATCCCAATAAAAGTCGAAAATTATTCTTACATATTGTTTCCAATTATGGCAGTGATTTTATTTAACTTAAGTCGGTGCTTAAGGGCATGGTTCATGAGCGGAGAAGGAAGGGAAGGGCAAAGGTAAATTAAGAAAAGGAAAAAGATCAAAGATAAGCTAAGAAAAGGAAAAGGAAAGATGACCCAGGAATAAACAAAGGGAATAAGAAACAGGAGAGAAGTGCAGCTAAGAAGGGAAGGGCAAAGATGAAAAATATAAAAAATAAATAAATAAAGAGAGAGAGAGAGAGAGAAAGATGAGCCACGACTCAGGATCTAAAAGACGTTACACGTCCGCCTCAAGGAAATGAAACAGGTGAATTTATGAAACTAGAAAAGGAAACTAAGAGTATACCAGTGAGAAACTAAGAGGACAAGGAAAAAAAGAACTTACCAAAGTAGTGTAGAGGGAAAGGTAAAGAAACAAGGCAATAAAGGCGCATGAAAATTAAAGAAATGAGTGAAATAAAAAGAAAGAAATCCTAACATGTGACGTAAAATTGAAGTAATATTTTGATGAAGAACATGAAAGAATTAGAAATAAAGCAAAGTTCTGAAAAGAACCATGTAGGAAATAATAAAGGAATTTACAGAACTAAAACCAAAAGAAGTTTTTAGGTGAAGCAAAGAAACAAGTAAGCCATTGACGTGAGAACAAAAGTGGATATGAAAAAGATGATTGATTAAGAAAAATAATTACATGAACTGTGGGACTACAATACAAAAGACCAACGAGGGGCACGGTACCATTTCTCCTAAACCCAGTTAGATATAACAAAAGAGCAACAACAACAACAATGATAATAACAATAATAATAATAATAATAATAATAATAAAGTAATGAATGATAATGATAACAATTATAATAATGATTATGATAATACATGATAATAAATGATAATAAATGATAATAAATAATAATGATAATAATGATGATAATAATGATGATAATAATAATGATATAATAATGATAATAATAATGATAATAATAATAATAATGATAATAATAATAATAATAATAATAATGATAATGATAATAATGATGATAATAATGATGATAATAATAATGATATAATAATGATATAATAATGATAATAATAATAATAATAATAATAATGATAATAATAATAATAATAACAATGATGATAATGATAATAATTATCTATTCTATCTATATAACAAGAGGTTTTCCCCCTTATAAGTGGGGTAGCCAAAGTCACGCACGTACCTACTCCCAACCATTTCACTCGCATCCACCTTTCCTTTTCATCCCTCTTATCTCAGCTCTGGTTCAGAAGCAATGTAGCAAGAAACAGTACATCCAAAGTAAGGCCGCTTCACTTAATCGGCGACCCCCCCCCCACCGGCCTCTCCGTCTCCTCATGCAGAAAAAAAAATACGGGGAGAACTCCCTTAGGGCTGCATCAAAATACAGTACACGCATAAGGATCCCCTACCCCTCCATCCCCCATCCTTCCCTTTCTTCCATAACAGTATCATCTATACACAGTCACTCTCCACTCATCCCTATCTTCTGCCTTCTCCCCTCCTTGCTCAACAGGCATTACCTTCTTTCTCAACGCTCCATGCACCCCATCCATCCATCTCATCCTCGGTCTCCCCCTTATGTTCACTTCCTCCACCTCTGCCTTCCACACCTCTTTTAATAATCTTCACTCATTCTTTCCATGTGTCCAAACCATCCCAATAATCCTTCATCAGCCCTATCTGCCACCTTCTTTCCCTCTCTCACTCTCCTCCTCACCTCGTTTCTCACGCTATCCTCTAACTTAGTAACCCCTACCATACTTCTCAGACCTTTCATTTCAAGCACATTTAAACTTTTCCTTTCATATTTTCTTAAATTCCAAGTCTATAGTAATAATAATAACAATGGTGATGATAATGACAATAATAATGTTGATGATAATGATCATCATCATCATTATCATCGTCGTCGTCATTATCACCATCATCATAATCATCAGCATTTTCATCATCATTATTAGGGGTAGGAGGTGGATTATGAAGAAAAAGAAGAGGAAGAGAATGGAAACGAGGAAGAGGACCAGGATAATTGACGAAAGGATGCAAATAGACAAATGAATTAATAAGTAATTCATGATAGAACTTTAAAAAAAAACTTAAATGAATAATGAAAGCAAGGAGGCTAGAATGTATTAAAAGATAAGTAATAAGAACAAACAAGGAGTAACAAAGCAAGTATTAGTAATTATGATATTTATAAGTAATAATAATAATAATGAATAATAATAATAATAATAATAATAATAATAATAATAATAATAATGATAATAATGATAACAACAACAACAACAACAACAACAACAACAACAACAACAACAACAACAACAACAACAACAACAACAACAACAACAACAACAACAACAACAACAACAGTAAGAGCAGACAACCAACCATTTTAGGACAGAAGAGGATAAGCATGAACTAGAGTTGGACAAAGGGATGAACAAAGGACGCCCGAGCTTAGAAAAAATCGGCTGCGGGGCTAAAGGTCAAGTGGGTATTAAAGATTAGGGAAAAAAGGACAGATCATAATAAAGGATAAGCGGTCAGATCGAGTTAAAGAAAACGGATGAGGATGAAGGTGGCGAGGGAAATGTGTCTTGAGATGGAGGTAAAGGTGCTCAGTCAGTGTCAAAGTCAGGAAATAAGAGTCAAAAGAAAATGTCAAAATCAGTCAAGGGAAAAATGAGTGCCAAAGTCAAAGTAAGAGTTAAGATAAAAATAGCAAAGTCAAACTAAAAATCTAAAAATCAAAATCAAAGATCAAGGCACGCACACACCCGCTCTCACTCATTCTATTCCTATCCATTCCTTCTTTGTTTCCCTCTCATCTTAGCTCAGAAGCAAGACGATGTACATTCATAGAGGGAGAGAGAGAGAGAGAGAGAGAGAGAGAGAGATGATATGAAACTCAACCTGCAGACAATATTCTCTGCTAAGATAGATCGAGGATATTACAATGAAAATGAATAGAAGCCGTTATAAATCACTGAAAAATACGTACGCAGATACAGAGATAAAAGGTAGAAACGAAGACACAATAACGATAAATAAGAAGACATATGTACACTTTAAACCCACTATCGGTGAAATGATATCAGAAGTACAGGAGATCCGTATATTTCGACTACTATCTGTACATTTACAAATGTATTACAACATTACAGTTTCCCAAGAAGACATATACCTTGTTCTTGATGCCAGAGCCGCGGACATTACGACCAAATAAACTTGGTCATGGCTATATCCCCTTTTGTACCACGTAAGCGTTTTTTTTTTTTGTTTTTTTTTATTCTGGATCTCTCCAGCCTATTACATTCATTCCTGCGCCACCCTTTCTTTTATGGGTTATGACCAGCCCCTTTCAGGCCGAGTGACGCATTTTCTTTTGTTATGGCAACCACTAGAGGATTTCGTTCAGCTCTGTAGTGCTCTCCCTTGATACCAAATTGGTTAATGGGTCTTAAACAATACATATTTGTTGGCAGTACTCATGTACCATGTATAAGAGATGAGATCAAGAAATTTGCAGGAGTGGCATGGCAAAGGTTGTCAATTTCATTCGACTTATCCTTCACTCATGGTTGCTATGAAGGGCTTTGTTTGTACTGTTCATGGAATGCTATGAAGGAGGCCTTTGTTCAGTAGTGGACTCGGTATGGTTGATTTGATTGATTGATTGATTAATTATTCCTATACCCGGTAGTAGACTGTAGAATCTTTGATTGATATCAATCTTTGGTTGATATTGAAGACTCGTGATAGAACAAGGTTGGGAATAATAAAAGGTATTAGTATGTATCGTTATTTTCAAGAAATAATGACCACAATAGGACCCTTTCCAGGCAGACAAGTGTCATAAAACCTCAAACGAGACAGCACGTGCGGCCATTATAGCCCTGTCAGCGCACCTCGTTTAACAAACTCACTGCTTTTTACGACATATACCACTCCTTCTGGCTGTGACCAAGCTACCTGCGACTCCTTACATTCGAAATCCAAGGACGAAGGACAAAGGTTTCGGTTGCAGTCAACAGCCTTCTACCGGAAGCTTCTAACGATAAGTGTCCGTCATACACAGAAAACAGAAAATAATTCAAGTACCTCTTCTCATTCTATTACAGTGGGTTCGTAACAATTTAATGGTAATTTACTCTGTTCGTTAGGCCTATTGCTCCAACAGGTAACGTAACTTAATGCATTTCCTCCATAGTAAAGCTCGATAGTGTCTGGGACCTTCTGGAAGTTTATATGGTTGGCTCTTGGGCGACCTCTTAGTCAAAATACACCGCTTACTGACTATCCAGTGACCCGATCTTTTCAGCGGGAATGCCGAAGTTTGTCAAAGGCTTTCACGATGTCAGCGAGATATATTGGGTTAGTCTAAGTTGAAAGAACGAGAAAGATCAATGGATAAAGGTATATAAGAAGATATTTACGAAATGACGGAAAGAGATGAGATGAGTGATAAGCTGGCAAACAAGAAAATATGGGGATATAAATTTGTCGTTACTTAGAGAGAGACAGAGATAGGTAGACTAATAGACAGATATATAGATAGATAGATAGAAAGAGAGAAGGGGGTACAGGATTAGAGTCAAGGGTGAAATATAGATGGTGAAAGGGTGGGGGAAAGATAGGTAAAAGAATAAAAAAGAGTGAGATAAGATAACAAATTACACAAAGCTAGGACACACACACACACACACACACACACACACACACACACACACACACACACACACACACACACACACACACACACACACACACACACACACACACACACACACACGCACGTACGCACACGAACAAACAAAAGGGCTTTGCACAATAATGAACATACTAAAACACAACTCACCGCTAGAAGAAGGACAACGTGTAAACTTTGGCAGTAAAACGAACAAACGAATAAAACAAACAACTGGACAAAAGAAAATCCTTTGCTCTTAACACGGACAGCTGATAAAGAAAACGGCGCTGGTGAAAAAACAACAACAACAAAAATTTGCACAGAAAACGGTGTTCAAGCTGTGAAGCGAAAGATTTTGGTGGTTCCAAGCATTCTTTACATCAAAATCTCTCCAGTTGGTTCGCTTAAGCCCTCTCGTGGCAGATGGCTTTGTTATTTTCATTCTACCTACCTCTAAACCAGCGTTTCCCAACCTTTTTCCAGGTGACCTTAATATGATCCTCATGATATGACCGCGAGACAAAGTTAATAAAACTGAATTTTATTAAAGCAATATGAATTTAAAGATTCAGCATACAAGACACCTTGGCGACCCCGATATAATCCTCATGATAAAAGACAAAATTAATATCATTGAATTTTTATTATAGCAATATGAATTTAAAAAATTTAGCATACAAGATGTCTTGGCGACCCCATTGTCTAAGCCACTCTCTTCAGCTGTGAGAGGGGTAAAGCCTATCTCAGTGGAACTCTCTTTTGTAGGCCTTATGGTCTCTTGCAGTCTCCTTCACTCTCATGTTCTTGTGTTATCTTTACTTTCTCTTCTATCATTCTGGATACGACCTTGACCCCCCCCCCCCCACACCCAAGTCAACCAAGGGTTAAGACAATACAGATGGAAACAACCCTTATTACAAGTTTTGAAAGTTTGGACAATGACATCTTGTTAGGCTTGCAATAGTGGAGCTACGAGACAAAACTTCTCTTCGTGTGCATTCAAGGCATGTGGAAAGATAGACATTTTTTCCTGTTTGTATTTATTTTTCTGTTTATCAATTCTTCTCATTCCTCTTTCGATCTATATTGTCTGCTTGTCTGTGTTTCTCTATCTCCTGTTCTAATACAAGAATGTCCAAAAAAATATATGCTCTACTTCTTTTTTATTTTTCATACAAGAGGTAAAGTTATTGCAGAAACCACAAGGAAATTAAAGTCGGAATACGGAACGTTTTCGTCTATTACGACATCCTCAGACTCTGAGGATGTCGTAATAGACGGAAACGTTCAGTATTCCGACTTTAATTTCCCTGTGGTTTCTGCAATATCTTTTCGTCACGCGTTGTTGTGATTATTTTTGCAAGAGGTAAAGTATTCAAAGTAGTCTGTTACTACCTCATGTGAGAGATGCATAAGTTTGCAGGAGTGACGTGGCAAAGAGTGGAATGGTTGTGCAACTCATAAAAGAAACTAAGAGAAGAATATTTGTTTCGAGGTGTACCCATAATGGCTGACGAATTGACCAAAATAAGAACAATTATAATTAGTGTCTTTTTCTTTTAGAAACTCGGTACTAATGGGACTCATAATGGCTGAAAAATTGACCAAAATAGGAAAAAATATAATTCGTGTCTTTTTCTTTTGGGAACTCAATACAAATGGGACTCAAAATGGCTGACAAATTGATCAAAATAAGAACAATTATAATTTGTGTCTTTTTATTTTAGGAACTCGGTAGAAAAGGGACTAATAATGGCAGACAAATTGATCAAAATAAGAAAAAATATAATTGGTGTCTTTTTCTTTTGGGAACTCGATACTAATGGGACTTATAATGGCTGACAAACTGACCAAAATAAGAACAATTATAATTTGTGTCTTTTTCTTTTGGGAACTCTATACAAATGTGATTCATAATGGCTGACAAATTGGCCAAAATAAGAACAATTATAATTCGTGTCTTTTTCTTTTGGGAACTCTGTACAAATGGGACTCCTAATGGGTGACATATTGACCAAAATAAGAAAAATTATATTTTTTTTTTTGTGAACTCTGTACAAATAGGACTCCTAATGGCTGACACATTGACCAAAAATAAAAAATAAATATTATTATTATCATCATTATTATTATTTTTTCTATTTTTGTGAACTCTGTACAGATGGGACTCATTATGGTTGACAAATTAACCAAAATAAGAACAATTATAATTAGTGTCGTTGTTCTTTTGTAAACTCATTTCAAAGGGGTCTCACGCCGTCTGAGGCCAATACATTTCCCTGACGTGTTTAGGAAGCTGTGGGAAGTGGCAATCACCGATGACCACAGGAAGAGGAACTCAGATCTCCCTGTTCCCGAGAGGATCTGACCATTCCATTTTGGAATATCGCGTGCGAATATTTTGAGAGAAGAAGCAATGGAATTAGTTTTCTTGGGAACTATTGGATGACTTTTTTCCGCTCCCGTGTTTCCATCCGAAGATGAAAATTACTCGATCCGTTGCTCGTTCAAGCTCGAGGCCAAATTAAATTTGATTCGATATTTTTATAACTGTTATCTCGCTTTTGGCACTTTTCATATTTCATCGTCATCCTTTCACTTTCTCGATCCGTTTCCTCCTACTCGTCATTCTCTATATTCTTCTCATCCTTCTCTTCCCTCCTCCTCATTCTCCTCCTCCTCCTCGTCTTCCTCCATATTTACTTCTTTTTTTCCTTCATATCCATATTTTACAATTCTCAACATTATACCTATTTCCTTCTCTCGTTTAATTTTTTGGTTTTTCTTTTTCATCTTTTCTTCATCGAACTTGTCTGGTTCCTCCTCCAGCGATACTGCAAGGTGTCGATGAGAGTGCGACCGCTGAAACCTAATTGGGCATTTTAGCAGATTACGTGGTTTGCAATTAACAGGTCTTCCTTCTCCTCCTCCTCCTCCAACATCTCCCTTCTTCTCTTGTTTCCCTTCCTTACTCCTTCACTTTCGACTTTCATTCCTTCCTGTCTCCCTCCTACATCTCTTACTCATTACCTTCCTCTTTCCTTCCTTCCTCCCCTTCTTTCCTTCCTTTCCTCTCCTCGTTATTCATTCATCCATTCATTGATTCATTCACTCGGTCTTTCATTCATTCATTCATTCATTCATTCACTCGTTAATTCAGTCCTTTCATCTTCCCTTTCTTCCTTTTTTCCTCAATTTATTCCTATCTTCCTCATTACCTTCCCTTCCTTCCACCCCTCCTTCCTTTTTTCCTCAATTTATTCCTGTCTTCCTCATTACCTTCCCTTCCTTCCACCCCTCCTTCCATTCTCCTTTCTTTCATTCTTTAAGTTCTCTCTCATTTCCTCCCTCCCGTTCTTCTGTCCCCTCCCTTCCTATCTTCCTCCCTTCTTTTCTTTCTGCTTCCCTTCCTTCCTTCTTCTCTCCCTCCCTCCCTACTTTTATTTCTTCCTTCCTTCCATTTTTCTTTCCTTTATTTCACCTTCTTTTAATCATTCTTGTCTTTCTTCCTCCTATCCTACCTATCTTCGTTCTCCTTTCCTCCCTTTTCTTCCCTCCCCACCTTCAGTTCTTCCTTCCTCCCTTCCTCCATACTTTTATTTCTTCCTTCCTTCCATTCTCCTTTCTTTTCTTTATTTTCCTTTTCTTTCACCCTTCTCGTTCTTCTTCCCATCCTATTTACCTTCGTTCTCCTCTCTTCCCTTATTTACCTTTCCTTAATTTCGTCCTCTTTCCTTTTTTCTCCCTCCTGCCTTCCTTTCTTCCTTCCTTCTTTCTTTTTTCCTTCTTTTCTTTCTTCCTCTTTTTCCTACTTCCCTTCCTTTATCTCCACCTTCTTTCCTTCGTCCTACCTACACATCACCTTTGTTTCTTCTCCTTACTTCCTTCTCCCGTCTCATCGTTCTAATAGCCATTTAACGAGTAATTAGAATTGTCCTTCGCTGGCCACAAGATGTCTTGGATTTGTCTTCGGGTTCCAGTACCTAGCCTTCTAAGTTCTTGCTAGGACCTGATTATGTTTGAGTTTATTATTATTATTTTTTTAAGTTAAAGAACGATATCAACCATAAGAATTCAAACAAAAGGGTTAAAGACAATCTCGGTCATTTGCAGAAGTCCGCGTTTTCTTTAGGATTTTTTTTTCCGGTTTGCATGAATTAATTAATTTCATTCACTTTCAGTGGGACTTTCGGGCTTTACGCTAATGATTAAAGTTGTCTGATGTTAGCCAGAATGAATACTGGATCGTTTGCCGCCGAATATTAGGAGGTTTCATGGGATTGCATAACTGATCGCGGAAGCCCTTCACGCGATTAAAACAGAATTGCAAAACTGAAATTCCACAATTCGTTTTACAAAGAGCTCCCGCATGGAGACGTGGTGCTGCCGCAGCATCGAGGTGGCAGAGGCAAAGAAGAGGATCTGGAGGAAGCAGAAGAAGAATAGTTCCCGGAAAAAAAAGAGGAGGAAGAGGAGGAAGACTATTCCGAGGAAGACCCTGCTAAAGAGAACACGAAGGTCTGGAATAAGAGGAAGAAGACTATTCCGAGGAAGACCTTGATAAAGAGAACACGAAAGTCTGGAATAAGAGGAAGAAGACTTCGAAAGAAGAGGAAAAGAAGGAACCTGGATAAAAGGGTCCAGGTGATGAGACAAGAGACGCGTGAAGATCTGGAAATTGTGTAAAGGGACAATAACCTTCTGCACGAACAAGTTAAAGAATAAAGGATTCCAGGAGGAAAAGCGAGCGAGTACAGAGGAAGAGAAGAAAGAGAATCCAAAAAAATGGTCCGGAAGCACAGGGCAAGGAGGAACCAAAAAAAAAAAGAAAAAAAAAAAAATGGAATGAAGAAGAAGGAAGTGGTCACCAGTTGTCTCTCACTCTCTCTCTCTCTCTCTCTCTCTCTCTCGCTCTCTCTCTCTCTCTCTTAATGAAGACAAGTGAACTTGATGGAGATCTTGAGCTTTATCCTGAGACCGAATGCCAGCCCTAAGGGACTACATCTCCAGTTAAGAGTTGTGGATGCTGGACAGGTTTTCAAAATCGGTTAGGGAGATGATTTTCTTCAACGTTCATCGTACAGGACTGTCACTGAATGGTACCCAACCTTGGTCCTCGACATTAGGACTGTGTGAAATAATTAGAAACACAGAAAGTTAGAAGGAAAGGAATACGGACCATGTTAAGACAGATGTTATGGCATAAAAACTAATAACCAATAGGACCCTTGGAGAAAGAGAAGAAATAAAAGAAAAAAGAAAAGAAAACGACTGAGTCTATTTGGAGAGATGAATACTACGTTACACGGGTGGAGGAGGAGGAGGAAGAGGCGGAGGACGAATCATGAGCAAAGAACAAACAATAAACAAAGAAAAAAAGAAAAGAAAAGGACTGGGTCCATTTTGGAGAGATGCATACTATGCCGGAGGAGAGAAAACGTCACACGGGTGGAGGAGGAGGAAGAGGAAGAGGAGGAGGAGGAGGGTGGGTGCAACAGAAGTGGGCTGCTTGGTGGAAGAGGAAGAGGGAAGGTGGTCGAAGTGGCGCGACCTACTTCTGCCACAGCCCAGCCGGCCAAGAAGGCAGGGAGCCACAACCAGGAAGACACACAGACAGACACACAGACAGACAGACAGACAGAGACTAAAAGACACAGACAGATGGACGGGAAGACGGAAAGACAGACAGGCAGATAGACTAACAGACACAGACAAACGGAAAGACAAACAGAGAGACTAAAAGACACAGACAGACGGACGTTAAGACACACAGACAGACAGACCGATACAGACCAAGAGACACAGATAGACGAACAGAAAGATAGACAGACAGAAAGGCAGACAGACGTATGAGGTCATGGGCAGGAGTAATTACCAAGATCCCCCCACCCCCCACCAACCCCCTTAACCCCGCCCTCCCCCTCCCAAACCAGGTTTGTACACGTCCTCTGACTACTCCTTCGTCAGTGGTTAAGCCAATTTACACGAACAAGTGTGTGCATTGGGGCGCATGTATTCATACACGGATTAGATGGGTAAACAGGTCCGAGAACTTATTTGTAAATAATGATAGTAAGAAATGCTGTACATGCGTGTAAGAGACTGCACAGAGGGATAACACGCACACACACGCACACACACACACACACACACACACACGCACGCACGCACAAGCGCTTTGTGTTGAAGAGTAAGAGATAGGACCTTATGAGCATTGCTCCTTTCCTGTGCACTAGAATTAGGTGTAATGAAATTAAGCACACACGCACACACACACACACGCACACACGCACACACACACACACACACACACACACACACACACACACACACACACACACACACACACACACACACACACACAAACGATTACAAGATGGTCACCACCTGTTCTACTATAGAGGTAAGGACAAATAAAGATCTAGTGGAGTAGGATTCTTGATCAACCGAGATATTGCTGGTAACGTGGTCAAGTTCAGTAGTTTATCAGACAGGGTAGCTTGGATTGTGATTAGGCTGTGTAAAATATATATTCTAAAAATTGTTCAAGTTTATGCACAAACTTCACAGAGTTCAGAAGATGATATTGAATCCTTCTATGATGATTTAAGTCAGGTAATTAACCGAGAAAAAAGTTAGTGTACGTTGGTAATAGGCGACTTTAATGCTAAAGTGGGGAAGAAGATTGGAGATGAGTCGTGCATTGGGGATTTTGGAGTAGGTGAAAGAAATGACAGAGAACATAAGAATGAAGGAGACTGCAAGAGACTATAAGGCCTACACTAGGCAGCTCCGTGAGATGTTAGTCAATTTTGCAAAGAACTACAACATGAAGATAATGAACACTTTCTTCCAAAAGCGTGTAGGTCGTAAATGGACCTGGAGAAGTCCAAATGGAACAACAAAGAACGAAATAAACTTCATATTAGGAGATGAGAGCAAGAGCGTTAGCAATGTTACGGTCTTAAATAACGTCAGCATAGGTAGTGACCACAGAATGGTAGGTTGCAAAGCTAAATTCAATTTCAGAGCCGAGAGAAATAAACTTGCAAAGGTTAAGGATAATAGGAAGGAATTTCAGTTAGAAATTAAAAATAGATTTGAAGCTCTAAGAACTAACGAGGACACCGTCGAAGATACGAATTTGAATTTAGTGAATATCATTAGGGAATCGGTAGAGAAAGTAGGAAGTACAAAAAGTATTGGAGAAAACGAATATTCCAAAGCTACAAATGACCTAATTAAAAGGAGGAGGACCATGCAGATCAAAAGCAAGAGAAACGAAATACAAAGAGTAGAACTAAACAAGCTTATCAACCAAAGGCAGAGATCAGAGAAAAGAAAGGGAAACATGAATGAAATAGAGGAAACTATTAAAGTGACCGAGCGCAGACATGTTTTAGGAAGAGAGCAAGTGATATGTATGAAAGATAAAAATGGAGAAATCATTAAATGCGTAGACAGAATGGTAAAAGAAGTAGAAGAATTTTACCAAGAGCTTTACTCGTCGAAGACCGTAGCTGAGTCAGTTAATTCATCTGTAGACGTTAGAAATGTACCAGAGATTACAAAGGAAGAAGTAGCTCTAAAGATATGAAACGAGGAAAAGCACTTGGAAAGATGGTACATCGACAGATCTCTTAAAGACGCAGAGAAAGAAGTTCATATTAAGTTAGCTCAGTTGTACACCCAGTGCTTACGTCAGGAAAGCGTTCCCGAATCGTGGTGCAATGCTATAGCGATTTTATTTCATAAAAAAGGAGACCAGAAGGACCTTAGTAACTATCGACCGATTAGCTTGCTATCCAATGTATATAAAGTATTCTACAAGATCCTTACAAATAGACTAAGTCAAGTTTTAGATAGAAACTAACCGAGAGAGCAAGCAGGCTAGGAGCGGATACTCGACTCTAGACCATTTGCAGGCGATGAACCAACTAATCGAGAAAACGACAGAATACAATATACCTCTGTTTAGCTTTTGTAGATTACGAGAAGGCCTTTCCTTTGACTCGGTAGAACAAATAGCAACACTAAAATCGCTACGCAAGCAGGGTACAAACAAACAGATCTTAAGAGTTTTAGAAAAGATTTATGCGAAAGGTATCGCTATCATTCGACTACATAAAGATACAGAAAAGATCAAGATCGAGAAAGGAGTACGGCAAGGCGGAACTATTTCACTCAGATTATTTTCAGCTTCCTTGGAAGATATTTACAGAAGGTTGAATTGGGAAGAAAAAGGTTTGAAGATTGATGGTGAATACTTGAACCACCTAAGATTTGCGGATGGCATTATTCTTATTTCAGAAAGAGCAGAAGACTTGCAAGCTATGCTGAGTGATCTGAACAAGGAAAGTCTCAAAATGAATAAGACCAAAACCAAAGTAATGTTCAACACGAAAGTTCATAGTAAAGAGATTATAATTGATAGAGTCTTGAAGAAGTTGAAGAGTATAATTATTTAGGCCAGATGGTGAAAGTGACAAAAGATCATGATAATGAAATAAAGAGACGTATTACAATTGGTTGGAAAGTGTTTGGTAAGTATAATAAAATCCTGAGAGGCTCTCTACCTTTATGTTTGAAACGTAAAGTTTACAACCAATGCATTCTGCCAGCAATAATCTACGGGTGTGAGACTTGGAAACTGACGAAGGCGATGGAAACAAAGCTAAGGACTGCACAGAGGAGAATGGAGAGATCAATGATGGGAATAATGCTGAGAGACCGAAAGAGAGCAAGTTGGGTGAGAGAGCAGACTGGAGTGAATGGCATTGTGGAGGCGGTGAAAGAGAGGAGTGGAATTGGGCAGGTAAGTTAGTGGGAGCGACTGATGAGCGATGGAGCAAGTGTGTTACTGAGTGGACGCCGCGAGATGGGAAGCGTGGAAGAGAGAGACCAGACAGGAGGTGGAGAGACGAGATTGAGAAGATTGCAGGAGTGACGTGGCAGAGGTTGGCGCGGTCGTGTGAATCATGGAATGCTATAAAGGAGGCCTTTGTTCAGCTGTGGACTCAGGATGGCTGATTTGATTGATTGATTGAGTGTGCATGTAAGTATGAGTAAGAATATGAATGGAATTGTGTGATTACGTGTTCAAGAATAACTTCATCAGTGCTGATGTACGTTTTGAAGACGCTGTGGTAATAATGAAAATCCACAGGCGTTTTTGAAAGTAAGAAAAAAAATACAAAAAATAAATAAAAAGGAACGAAAGTAAGTAAACTCTAACATCTAGATTCTAGAATGACAGAATATCACTTCTTTGCACGTCTTTCAGTCCAGTTTTCACAGAAAAAAAATCTAATTCGACTAACCTTTTCTAATACTCTAAAATCTTCCCAAGAATCAGGCGCGTGGAAATCTCATTTGTAGAGAGTTATATATTAAAATTAGATATTACGTCATCACCCTTCTAGAAAGATATATTTTTTCTCTGACGTTTTCTCAGAAATTGAAGTAAAGTACTAAGAGATAGGAACACACACAGAAAGTCTAAATAGGAGTTCGTCTCAGGCATTGCTTGCGCCTCTGCTCAGACGTGTTTACCAACCTAAAAATAGGGGCGTATTTTTCTACGTCTATTTATTTATCTACCTCTCTTTCTCTCATATATATGTGTACGTATAATAATAATAATACACACACACACACACACACACACACACACACACACACACACACACACACACACACACACACACACACACACACACACACACACACACACACACACACACACACACACACACACACACACACACACACACACACACACACACACACACACACACACACACACACGTCTCGTGGAGCAGTGGTAGCCATCGCGGCCGCCAATACGGCGGTCCGGGTTCGAATCCCACCCAGGGCTAGAATAATTTCAATATCACTCCGCTGCGAGTCGTTACTCCAACTCTCATGGGCGGGGAGTTGGGTGTGTGTGTGAGTGTAAGGTCACAGTATTACTCATAGATCGGTCATATATGAAATGCTATCAATCACGAGTCCAACACAAGATCCAAGACCATGGTGAATCTTCACACACACACACACACACACACACACACACACACACACACACACACACACACACACACACACACACACACATACAGAGAGAGAGAGAGAGAGAGAGAGAGAGAGAGAGAGAGAGAGAGAGAGAGAGAGAGAGGAGAGATGGAGATAGACGTGTAAAGGTGTGACAACAACAAATCAGTAGCCCCTGTAGTTTGTACCTCCATATCTACTGTATGTTCCTACGTGTGTTCGCGCGCTAAGCTCGTGTGTGTGTGTGTGTGTGTGTGTGTGTGTGTGTGTGTGTGTGTGTGTGTGTGTGTGTGTGTGTGTGTGTGTGAGAGAGAGAGAGAGAGAGAGAGAGAGAGAGAGAGAGAGAGAGAGAGAGAGAGATTGTGTGTGTGCGTGTGTGTGTGTGTGTGTGTGTGTGTGTGTGTGTGTGTGTGTGTGTGTGTGTGTGTGTGTGTGTGTGTGTGTGTGTGCGTGTGTGTGAGGGAGAGAGAGAGAGAGAGAGAGAGAGAGAGAGAGAGAGAGAGAGAGAGAGAGAAAGAGCCAGAGAGTCTCGTACTGCTTGCTTGTGAAAAAAATTATGTCCCTAAAACGACAGTAAATGTGGACTCAATTAGAACACGTAATAAACTAGAGATGGTGTATTTGATAGAGAATTTATGTGTTTAATAGAAATTTAACTTATGCAACTCATTGTGTATAATTGTTCATAAAAACAGCTGAAATTAACCAAAAGTGACGGGCACTAAAGTAAGAAGCTTGTCTTCATTAGGTTAACATAGTTATTTTACAAGTTTGCTACCAATAAATCTGAAACACATATCTTATGTCCAGTGCACACTGTCGTCTTTGATCCATTGATATGAACTTTCAAAAAACCCGCATTCGTTGAGACTTAAGTTAATTATTGCGGAAGATGAAATCAGCGTAGGAAGTCGAAGTGAGAGAGATCAATCTGGGAGTAAAAACAGACCAACAAGAATGATATGATAGAGCAGAATTGGACTTTGTTTTTTAATATTCCATACGTTACCCGCACTGTAAGGTGAGTGGACATGATGGCTTCTGGTAGATTAAATTGTTGAATATTTTGGGAGATGTTATGGGTTGTTGGAAAACTCACATAACACAAAGGGAGACTAATTCGAGAATATTTTTGTAGAAAAATGTGGCAGTAAGTTGCAGCTCCACAAGTTTAAAAAAAAAAAAAAAAAAAAAAAAAAAAAAAAAATTATATATATATATATATATATATATATATTTGAATAACGGCAGTTCAAAGGTCTGATTTTGGTGATGGGAAGGATGATGAATCTTAAATACACACATTTTAATTATACATGTTTGATTGAGGAACTCCTGCCCACATATACCCTTAATATTCCTAGTGATGGGCCAGTCAGTATCAGCAAGAGAAACCGACAAAAGCCCAGTGTCGAACCGAGAAGAATTTTCATGACTAGAAGAAACCCAATCATTCCACGAAATTTGAAATAGTGTCCAGATCATAAGAAAGCGTATTTTCTAGATAGCATTGGAAGTATATTGGATTCTTGATTGATAATCAATACCATAGCAGGGAAGGGACAGAGAGAAACAACCTCCTCTGGAAACCCACAACGTTCAATCCTAGATCCTAACTTTCGTAGATCCTAACTTTGCCTAAAACTGTTTACCAAAACTTCGACCTCACCAAGATGACCTACGATTGTCCGCGCCCTCTCTCTCTCTCTCTCTCTCTTCCATCTCCGTCTCTTTTTAAATCATTATTTTTTTTTCCATTCGTCCTCTTTATCCTCTTTTTTTTTTCTCTCTTTTTCCTTTACAGCCTTTCTTTCCTCTGGAGAGAAAGTACAGAAGGATGAAAGGAGGGAAGGTAAGAAGATAAGGATGGAATGAGGGAAGTATGGAAAAAGGACTGAAGGAAGAGAAGGAGGGAAGGAAAGAGGGAAAGATAGAGGGAAGGAAGGAAAGAATGAAAGAAAGGAAGGGGAGGGATAGAAGGAAGTAAGAAATAAAGAATGGAATAACTGAAAGAAGGAAGGATAAAAGAAATAAGGGAGAGAGAAATGTATTAAGGAGAAGGAATGAACGAAAGAGTTAAGAAATGAGGAAAAAATAGAAAGGAAAATGGAAGAAAAGAAAGGGAGGAAAACAAGAAAGGATGAAAAATATGAGTAAGAGAAGTAAGTTAGGAAATGAAGGAAGGAAGGAAAGTAAAAGAGAAAGAAAGGGAGAAAGGAAAGAAGGAAGGAAAGAAGGAAGAAAGGAAGGAAAAAATAAAATAAAAAATAAGACCGAAAGGGGACAAAATAAGAAAATAAGAAGAAAAAGAAGGAAGAAATTAGCGAAGGAAGAAAAAAAAAAGAAAAAAAAAAGGGAAAGAAGGAAAGGAGCAAGGTGAAGGAAGATAATAGAGAGAAAGAAAGGAGGAAGGAGGGAAGAAAGAAAATTTCAGAGAAGAAAGAAAACAAAAAAAACAAGGTGAGAAAAAAAGAAAAAAAAGTTTTGGGGGTAAACATGGAGGATGAGAGGAAAAGAAGAAGACTGATAGATCAAAAAAGTGAGGTGGGGGAAGGGAGGGTGAGTTGGAGTGAGTGAGGAGGAGAAGGCGTCCAACATAACAGGCGGACACAAACACCTAAGCTGAGGCCGCCAGTAACTTCAAAGGAAATCCAATTTAGATTTTACGGAATGCACGTATGCATCTTACACACCAGGAACTAGAAAAGCGAGATACTGTGCACATGGTAAGACAGACCTGGGTAGGGTCCTGTCGTGGCTCGGTTGGTAGAGCGCGCGTCTGATAACCGAGTGGTGTGTTCGGGGTCTGTTCGAATTCTGGCCGCGGGGCAGAGGTTAGGAAGGGCGTCTACTCTGAGTAATGTCCCCCGACCGCTGTTCATCTCGGACCTGAGGTGACTTGGGCATCACTGTGTGTGTGATACATCAGCTTCCTTCGGGTATCGTCAGTGATGTGGCATAAGCGTGGACACCGTCTCTCCTGCGTTCATTGTATTATGAATAATACGGGACCACCGGCGAAGTTGAGGTCCGAACGGGGTACTAGCCCCGCAAACCACAATAAATAAATAAATAAATAAATAAATAAATAATAGATAAATAAATTAATAAATTAATAGATTAAAAATGAATAAATAAATATATCTGGGAATGCGAGAAACGTAGGCGCTGAATGCCAGAAAGCCCAAGAAACATGTGGATATGGTAGGTACGTGGGCGCAGGGAGAGTGAGGGCTTAGGAAGTTCATGGGGTTAGAAGGCATAAACGGCAGGCGGAGGTAGAGAGCGCGTGTGTACAGACAGGACGACGCCGTAACAAGCAATTTCACGGTCTCTCAAACTTGTCCTATGATAACTCTTACTTGCCCGCACAGTTCCCAAGGCGCATCTAAGGGCAAAGGTGACGGCTTCGGCCGCAGCCACGCGTCTCCTGGCGTAGGCTCCTGACCTTATTCTATATTTGCATAGTTGTGATATGTGACGGGTCAACCTCCCATAAATAAAATCGTTTGACGTCGGCTAAAACAAGACCTTAAAAGAGTGTCATTGCTGCATTAAGTATAATGTACAATGAAGTACAGTGTACATGACGTATACCTAAAGACCTTGTAAGTACACACTGTTTACAAATGGGTACTAAACACTAGTTCTACAGTACTGTAGAGCAGTTCTAAAACATTCACGAAAACATGGTGATTAAGAGGAAAATAAACATATGAATACACAGGAAAGGTACGTAGGAGCTATGTGTATTTCAGAAACCTAAAGGACAAGACATAATGGCCTTAAGCTGTCAGGACATAGATTAATCTAGTATATATAAACAATTTCAACAATTGCATATTCCAGGAATGAAATATATGTGCCGCGGGAGGGATGGAATATGTTTGAAAATTCAGTCGAATGCCCCTCTATTATTTTGTTAAATGTTTATTTTCCCGTTTGTATACGATTTTCTTCTCCGATAGCGTTGTGAATTGAAAGGCTTTCTGTCGGCATAGTTACTGAAATCTATTACTATTTCAATCCATTGCCATGATACAAGAATGTGGTCGTGAGAGCTTGGGTGTGAGAAACACGTGAGAGGCATGCAAACGTGGGAATCACATCGAGCTACAGTGAAACGTGAGAACGATTGGCATGTGTCGAATCAAAAGAAAACGGTGACATAGTTTAGGACCCCGCGTAAACATAAAGCTCTAGTCACACCAAGCTTACGACCCGTTTCCGACCACCTTCGACCGAAAATCAAGCGATCGGTCGGCGGCATAAAACCGATGCAAGGAATTGAAATGGAAAAAGTTAATGTGGTTGATAAGATGAAAATCTATGTACTGGGGACCATTCAGTGTGTGTTGTAATATATCCATCAATCTATCAATCTATCTATTTATCTTATTACCGACTACCAGCGACTTCTAAAGACTACCTGCAACTGGCCTTAAAGAAACTTCCCTATTAAATATATTTCTTTTTTTTTTATATAAAAATTTAAAGACAAAGCAAAAGATAAATTATAGAAAAAGAATTCAAGATTATGCAACAACTTTGCATATTCTAGGTAACGAAATTGACCCTTTGTATGATAACTTTAGTCAAATACTGCCGTTTAAAAAACTAAATATAAGTGCTAATCTAAAGACTTAACGCTAAATTAGAAAAATTCCTGGCAAATGAATCATACGTTTGTTATTTTAGGCAAAAAGTGAGTGATGAGAGAGGCTTAATCCTAGTTCCTTTTCTAGAGAAGTACAACATGACAGTAATGAACGCACTGAAAATAAGAAAAAAAGAGTGAAAACGGGCTTGGTAATATCCAAGTGCGACAACACAGAATGTAACGAACATCATAGTAGCACAGGAGAACAACAGCATTAGTAATGTTTATGATGTAGATAAAATGAATAGGCAGTGAAAATAAAAAGGTTACATGAAAAAACTCACCTACAACTCCCCCCCCAAAAAAAAAAAATAATGATAGTAAATAGATAAAACAAACTAGTCTCCAACTAGGAAATACGTTTAAAAAAAAATCAATCTCCAATTTATACAGTTCCGAAAAAAAAAATAGAATAAACTAGTCTTCAACGAGGAAATAAGTCTTAAAGAATCCCAATAGGAAAACAATTAATCTCCAATTAATAATAAATACAATATCACGTTGCCATTTTGCATTTCATTGTGATTGCCTACTGGGTACCTTATTCAAATCAATGGCATTCCCTCAGCCGATCAATCAGTCAAATCAGCCATCCTGAGTCCACTGCTGAACAAAGGCCTCCTTCACAGCATTCCATGATTCACACGACTGCGCCATCATCTGCCACGTCACTCCTGCAAACTTCTCAATCTCGTCTCTCCACCTCCTGTCTGGTCTCTGGTTGCCAACTGGGTACCTTACATACCAATGGCATTCTCTCAGTGGTGAAGGGAATAAGTTAGGAAGATCTTTTAATTACTTCCTCTCACCCTCACCCCACTTGTTACTTTCTTCTGTTCCACTCTCCTCCTCCTAGGCCTTCCTTCCTTCCTCCTCCTCCTCCTCCTCCTCCTCCTCCTCCTCACTTCGTTTCCCCCTTCCGCCAAGGCCTTACCTCCCCGTCCTAATGAGAGGCTCGAAATTTGATATTCAATTCACCTTCTTGCTCTCTCTCTCTTTCTTCTTTTTCACTTCTTTTTCTCCTTTCTATCTCCCCCCCTTTTTTTTCTCTCTTTCCATCACACTAATGTCATGAAACCTTATCCTGTTGGAAAAAACAGAGGGAGAGAGAGAGAGAGAGAGAGAGAGAGAGAGAGAGAGAGAGAGAGAGAGAGAGAGAGAATCTTTCCTCCCACTGTATTCTTTCTTTTCCTCTTTGTGTTAACCCTTGTTCTCTCTCTTTTTTCAATGTTTCTTTTCCAATTAATCTAGTCCCAAAAACACGCGCGCGCACACACACACACACATACACACACATACACACACACACACACACACACACACACACACACACACACACACACACACACACACACACACGACTCGGTGGCGCGGTCGATAGAGTCCCAGACCGTCAGTACGGCGGTGCCGGCGGTACCTGGTTCGAATCCTGCCCAGGGCTGAAATTATTTCGGTATCGCTGCGCTTCGAGTCGTTACTCCAACTCTCGTAGGCGGGGAGTTGGGTGTGTGTATGTGCGTGTAAGGTCATAGCGTTACCCATAGTTCGATCATACGAGCTCTGAGCTCTCTTCCGGGAGGGAAATAGCTGTCGATCACGAGTCCAACACGTGATCCAAAGACCAAGGTGAATCACACACAAAATCACACACACACACACACACACACACACACACACACACACACACACACACACACACACACACACACACACACACACACAGACACTCACACGTGCGCGCGCATGAACGCACATACAAAGAAGAACCTACTGTACAATTAAATGATATATAGCTCTCACCCTCTTCAGCTTCTCTCCTCCTTTCTCTCTCCCCCACTTCCTCTAAAACAGGTACCTTATCATCTCACCAAAAGACACTTAAAGCCTAATATAACTCCCATTCTTCCTCTCCACTTCTTTCCCCACATCTAGTCTTCCTCCTCTTTGTTCCCCAACACCTCTTCCTTCCTCCCCATATGCTCTGGCTCTAGGATACCGGGAAGAACCTTCCCTCTTCATCAAATACTTCTTAACAAAGGCGGTGTTTTCTCCACTCCCGCCGGCCCCAGGTTCCATAAATAAGTTATATCAAGACTTCTTCCAAGGCGCCTTTCAGAAATAGAACCTCCGTTGCAAGATATTCAACCCTCTGGGCGCAGTTGGTAGGGTTCCCGGATGCCACTACGGTGGTCCGGGTTCAAATCCCGCCCAGGGCTGGAATCATTTCAGTATCGCTGCGCTGCGGGGTGTTACTCCAACTCTCGTGGGTGGGGAGTTGGGTGTGTGTGTGTGTGTGTGCGTGTAAGGTCACGAAACTACCCATAGATCGGTCATATATGAGCTCTGAGCTCTCATCCGGGAGGGTAGTAGCTGTCGATCACGAGTCCAACACGTGGTCCAAGACCATGGTGAATTACAGCTAAGAGTGGCCTCACTAAAATGGAGTCTTCTGGACTTTTATATATATAAAAAAAAAAAAAAAAATGTACTCGTAAGTACGTGTCATTATGGCAAAATTATTATGTGACAAACCTTTAGACCCTTTTGCAAGGGGACCCTACCTTCAGATGAATAAAATCGTTTGACGTCAGGTAGAACATAATTTTTAAAGAGAGTCATTGCTGCATGAAGTACAATGTACAATGAAGTACAGTGTACATGACCTATACCTAAAGACCTCGTAAGTACGCACTGTTCACAAACGGGTACTAAACAGTAGTTTTACAGTACTGTAAGGCAATGCTAAAACATTCACAAAAACATGTTGATTGAAAGAAAAATAAACATATGAATACACAATCAAATATGCAAATAAATGAATGACTAGATAAGCACATATGAAAACAAATGAACAAATGAATAATTAAATAGATAATTACAGTATATTCACCAGTGAAATAATAGTAAATCAGTCAAATATATGTGTATGTATTTATATATATTATATATATATATATATATATATGTATATATATATATATATATAAAAGCGAAGAAATTAGTCACACCTATTTTTTTTTTTATAAAGGGATTAAATATATTTCTTAACTATAATTTAAAAAAAAAATGACACCCAAACAAATTTTTCTATAAATTTTTAATTTCAATTTCTAATTTGGTACATTCCCATCCCAAATGTTGACTGTACTTCCTCCCATTCGTACTCCATGCCCGCTACTCTAATCCATACGTCCTCCATGCCTCCACGCCCAGCAACCTCCTCTCTTGCTCCTCATGGAAGCTCTTTCAGGATCCAGAAGGAAACAATAACCTGAAATAATTCTTGCCTGCTCCTCCGTGACCCCAAGTACGAAACGCACTCTAAAGAAGACGGTCTTTTCCACTAGCACAGAGATTTTCTACACGGGAACTAGATTGCCTGGCATCAGTACAACAGCGTCTATGGAAGACGCCTTACACAGGAAGTGGGACATGGAGAAGGTTTTAGTTCATTTCGTGGGGAGATTCTCAACCGAATACGGCCGGTTTGCAGTTAAAAAACAGAATCTGGAGTAAATTTTATAAGGGTAACGGGTTTATTTTTTATGTTTATCTAACAGAATTTGGCCTGGACATATAAACTAGCACAAATATGAAGAAGCGAATTAAGCTTATTAAAATTAATTTCCTGGATGTATATATGTATGTATATATATATATATATATATATATATATATATATATATATATATATATATATATATATACATACATATATATATATATATATATATATACATACATATATAGCTCTATATATATACATACATATATAGATAAGTGTGTGTGTGTATGTGTGTGTGTGTGTGTGTGTGTGTGTGTGTGTGTGTGTGTGTGTGTGTGTGTGTGTGTGTGTGTGTGCGTGTGTGCGTGCACGAATTCACTTGACCTCTAAGATTCGGCTTCAAGACTTCGGAAGAAGAACTTGCTCTTCCCGAATTTATCGATGTCTGGGTGAGGGTACTTTTTCTTTTCAAACAAATGTTTCCTTCCCAGACACATGTTTCCTCTTCAGCCACGCGTGCCCTTCTTGCACCAACGCTGACGGGCATATCAATATTGGCGGCTCAAATATGGAGGAAAAAAAAAACAGATAAGGGGAGAGGGGGAATATAGCGGTTTTTTTTTTCTCATTTTCTATGCAGAACGGTCCTTGAAATAGTAAAGTAGATTAACGGCGACTTCGGCTGGAGACTATCAGAATAAGCTGGTGCTCACATGAAATTTCTTTAGTGAGATTTTGGTATCTATTTTGGTATCTGCTTTAACCAACAGAAGCAGAAACATTAAGACTATTGTTTTATTATTATCTTTTAGTTATTTGTGAAAGAGAGAAAGTGGAATTGGGCAGGTAAGTTAGTGCGAACGACTGATGAGCGATGGAGTAAGTGTATTACTGAGTGGACGCCGCGAGATGGGAAGCGTGGAAGAGGGAGACCAGACAGGAGGTGGAGAGACGAGATTGAGAAGTTTGCAGGAGTGACGTGGCAGAGGTTGGCGCGGTCGTATGAATCATGAAATGCTATGAAGGAGGCCTTTGTTCAGCAGTGGACTCAGGATGGCTGATTTGATTTGATTAGTTATTTGTGAGTTCCTACACAGTGTCAGGTTTCTAGTCACTATCTTTTCTTTCTATGTATTTATTAGTCGTGTAAATAAATATATATCAGTGTAAAGATAGTATTTCTCACTCGTCAACATCCTCCACTGCCCAAAAGAACGAATCCCTTTATTAACTTCATCCTGAGAAACTCCAATCGACGTTTTTTCAGTTTAGAGAGAGCCCTGACGTATACGTCGAGCTTATACACATGTCTTTGTAACACAAGCCAGTGGCATATACCTCCGGCTGCATCCTTTTGTTCAGCCATAAGACGGCCGTATAAAGCTACCATTCCTCTGTGCCCATCGTCGCTTGGTTGTATAAACGCCCTAGTCCATTTCACCAACGTGCTAAGGTCTCTTTCTCGCATAACGAGTTCCCTGTTCCGAATCGTTTTGTTGATGTTCTAAGACACTTTCTACCTTCAGGCTCTCACAGTCACAGCACAAACCTCATAGTTGGAACGTCTCCATGTTCCCAATGTTCTTCATCATGGGGAAAAAAATATATTTTATGACGCTGTGCTTCTTTTATGACGTCATCCTCCTTTATAACGCCATTCCCATTTTATGACGTCTTTCTTTCATGACGTCATCCTGGGGGAAAAATGTCACAGAGACGTCCATGTCCTGTAATGATATTGGCATGAAGTCAACGGGATCTATAGGATTAAAAATAATAATAATAATAAAAAAT
Organism: Oratosquilla oratoria; assembly: GCF_046742065.1. NCBI lineage: Eukaryota > Metazoa > Arthropoda > Malacostraca > Stomatopoda > Squillidae > Oratosquilla > Oratosquilla oratoria. Next base: position 34,291,153 of record NC_134804.1, on the reverse strand, counting down.
AAAAATAAAATAGCGAGGTGACTAATCATGATAGCCTTTGTCGGGTGCTGAAGGACGCCCACGCGACAACTCATAGGCTCGTTTCACACGTAACGACTTTTGGCCCTGCTCCTTCCACGACACGACGTCGTGCTCTTAGGTAACCACTGGTGTCTATGGACGCTTGCACAATTCACACCCGATATCGTGTCGTGGACGGTGCACGGCGAAAGTCGATACGTGTGAAATGAGGCACGCTTGGATATTCAAACCACCTACCCTTGACTTGACACCTTTGCCCTGGAGGGAAGATGGCTATCTAAGAAAAACGTCCTTTCCAGTTATATAATATGCAAAGAGAAAATGTCCTTTGTGCCGAATATGTACCGTACTCTGCAGTTCCGTGCTAATCCCTTTAGGAGTTATACTATTACCTACGGTGTTAGATCACGTGCCGAACTTGTATTCGGCAGCTATTTTCATCCCGAATGAGAGCTCAGAGCTCGTTTATGGACTAATCTATGAGCAACACTGTGACCTGGCACCCACTCACCCCTTCCCACATTATCCTTATACTCAGGTAGGATATCAACGGCTTGTGTTGTTAATGACACTTTCAAACCCTGAACGTTGTTCACGCCCTTGGCGATACACAGAACGCAAACAGTTCGTGTGTTTATTAAACATTGCTCTGACTAAGAGAAGAGAATTTTATGCGGCTCAGGATGCAACTGCAGTCTGGTAGGGGATTTCAATCGATCGTGATTCCATTTTTGCCTCATGGAGAAAATACGATACCAACGATACCAACACCAACGCTCTTATCCTTGACTCATAGTACACGAATGGATGGAAGAGGTTTCTCTCGATCGGTAGATGCTAACAGCACACACATGTGCGTGTTAGGGTAAAGGTGCCAACCACAGTTTCTCGAAACCTTTTCCATCTTCAGGCCCTTGTAACCATAATACAAGAATTTTATTCCAGGGAGTTTATCTTGTAGGGCTACCACTAACAGGTATTCATTCTTAACAATAACGATAATCATCATGGGAAGGTAGAAGGTTCCACACAAGTCAGTCCACCATGGCTAGACGGCACAGTGGTACCATTCGCAACCACTAATGCAACGGTCTGAGTTCGATTCCCATCCAGAGCAGAAATCATTTCAGCATCGCTGCACTATGAGCCGGCACCCCGACTCTCGTGGGCAAAGATCTCTGCGTGTGAATATGTGTGTGTATAAGGTTACAGCATTACCCATAGGTTGGGGATATATGAGATTTGAGCTCTCATCCGAAAGGATAAGTGGTCGATCACTAGACCAGCACGTGATTCACACGAATGGACGGACATATTTCATATAATAGAGGTTCTCAGCCTGTTTCATCATGTATCCCATACTTATGTATTGCTGTTCTTTACCCTCCTAGAGAGCACTTTTACAATAAATAAAATCGTTAGTAATCCATTAACTGCAACTGGTGTTCAGTTTGTGGGCTAGTTGTCACACTGCAACTGGTCTTCAGTTTGCGGACCCAGTTGTCCTACTGCAACTGGTGTTCAGTTTGCGGACCCAGTTGTCCTACTGCAACTGGTTGTCAGTTTGCGGACCCAGTTGTCATACTGTCAACTGGTGTTCAGTTTGCGGACCCCGTTGTCGTACTGCAACTGGTGTTCAGTTTGCGGACCCAGTTGTCATACTGCAACTGGAGTTCAGTTTGCGGATTCAGTTGTCGGAATACAACTGGTTTTGAGTTTTCGGACCCAGTTCACATACTGCAACTGATGTTCAGTTTGCGAACCCAGTTGTCATACTGCAACTGGTTTTCAGTTTGCGGAAGACCCAGTATTCATACTGCAACTGGTGTTCAGTTTGCGAACCCAGTTGTCATACTGCCAACTGGTGTTCAGTTTGCGGATTCAGTTGTCATAATACAACTAGTTTTGAGTTTTCGGACCCAGTTGACTGCAACTGGAGTTTGTGGACCAAGTTGTTATACCGCAATTTGTTTTCAGTTTGCGGACCTAGTTGTCATACCTTGTGACCCCCTACGGGGTCAACAGATCCTGGGCTTAGAACTTCTCTCCTACAGTCGAGTGTGCCGGAGGTTTCTGTACAATAGCGGCTTCGTAAACAATGGACGAGTGGTGTACTGTGTATCTAAGCCAGTTACATGCCCCCACACCGGTTTCATGCTTCCATCCCGGCTACATACAATGCCATTGGTTAGATGACTTATAACCACACACGTACTTGTATAACACTGCCGGTCACGTACAACCGTGCCATTTGCTCGTACGGACAATCGAACCTGTGAGAACTATGCAATGCTGAGAATTATGTATGTATATGTATGTAAAGTGGTTTTCTTATATCTATATTTTCAACCCGGGCTTTCTGGCGTTGTCTTGCACGCGTCGGTTGATGAATAATGTCTATTGAAAAAGGGTTTGGTGGAATCTGGGAAAAAGAGAACAGCGTGGGGGAACCTTTAATTTGCTCCTACAAGGTGCAGGCTTTGCGTGAAAAAGGTGTTTCATAAACTATGAGATTCCCTCTTACACAACCACGAGGACAGACAAATATATATCATCTCACACTCATCATTATCATCGTCATCATCATCATCATCATCATCATCATCATCATCATCATCATCATCATCATCATCATCATCATCATCATCATCATCATCATCATCATCATCATCACCACCACCACCATCTAAAGAATCATGAAGGGCACAGAAATACTCGATAGAGAGGACTTGTTAAACTGGGACAAGAGAAGCACAAGAGGACATAGAAAGAAAATAAAAAAACATAGCTACAGAAGAGATCTGAAGAAAAACAGTTTTCCACATAGAGTGGTGGACACTTGGAACAAACTGGACAATGAAATAGTGTGCGAAAAAACCATTCATGAGTTTAAGAGCAAACTAGACACTGCGAGATACAAAGGCGGGACACCACGAGCGTAGCTCCCCTTCCCGCAAAATACAACTAGGTAAATAAACACACACACACACACTCTCTCTTGTGGGCGGGGAGTTGGTTGTGTGTGTGCGTGTAAGGTTACAGCATTTCCCATAGATCGGTCATATACGAACTCTGAGCTCTCTTCCGGGAGGGAAATAACTGTCGGTTACGAGTCCAATACGTGATCCAAAGACCATGGTGAATCACACAAACACACACACACACACACACACACACACACACACACACACACACACACACACACACACACACACACACACACACACACACACACACACACATATTGTCTAGTGTTTGACATTTCATGCTCAGACCACCTAGGTACTCATTCTTACACCTCATACAGTCCTTTAATGACGTGTGTTTATGTATATGCAAAAACAAACACTAAAACACAGTACAATATCAAGGTTAAGAGGCGGGTAAGGTACTGTTATGGTGCGTGCGTGTTTATGCCTACGGGTTTATGCTTGCGTGCGTACGCGCATGCGCATAATAATTTCGATCTAAGATACTTGAGCACACAACTTCACTACGATAGGGCCAGCTTGTCGAGGGACAATATCCTTATGACGTCATCAAATTAACGAAATGGATTTTTAACAACTTTGCCTTCCTCGAGTTAATTATCGTCCTCCTCGTAGTGTCCTGTAAACCTCATTTAACAATTTTAACACAGTAATGTAAATTGGGGATTTTGTTCGATCGAAAGACGGTGAGTTAAGAGGAAGAATTCTTACTTGGAAAGGCTTCTTTATTGAACAAAACTTCCTACAATCCTGAGTTTACATCCTCATGTGCATGAAATTGCCTGAGTTTTAGCTTGAATATTATCCATAAAGTACGACTTTGTAATGAAGGAACTGAAAAAAATAATCATCGGATCTCAAATATTCTGGCAACAATTAGCCAATTTCTCCCAGTTCAAGGACACCACCACAGTTGAGGTGTACCTCATCTCGATTAATTTCTTCCTCTGTATTTTACGACCTATGGCTGATTCTGAGGAGAGAATAAACGAGTTGGTTACTGAGTTGGGCAGCGCGTATTGCTGTGGTGTACGTGGGTCTTAATTAAGGGCATTGTACGATTGTCATGCATTGTACTTGTGAGTAGATTGGAAAATACATGCTTTCTCCCTTTTGTATGTAAATACTATGACATTTATTTTTATTAGTTTATTAGAATTATTGTATTAATTGGTTGCATTTCCATATGCCTATTCTGTAAGAGAGCCACGTGGTCGTGTATGTTTCCAGCCAAGTTGTGTTGCATCCCCTCAATACTGTTTCTATTACGCCTTCAAAGCGTACGCACGTTATTGTTATAGTGCTTCAAATTGTCATATTAATACACTGCTTTCCCTGTAATATACTTTTAATAGCCACCCGCGCACAGTGTGACAAGAAAGTTGCAATTGAATGTGAGCAAAAATAAAGTTAAGAGATTAAAGAAAGTTGATGTTGTCAGGTTGAATGTGAACTTTGATGGTGGCATACTTAAGAAAATCAAGAGATTTAAGTATCTGGGGTCACGCGTAAAGCTGAATAGGAGAGTGGATTCTGAGATGAGATGCAGGGTGAAACGTGTTAATATCTGGTTAGAATGGAAAGTGAGAGGATTAATAAGTATTTGCAAATAAATACAGAGTTGAAATTTATGAGTGATTATGCTAATGCGGAGCATTACGGAGCAGAAGGATGGATTGTAAGAGAGGCTGGAAGAAGACTAAATGTAATGGAAATGAAAAGTTTCAGAAATGTGAGTGACAGATATGGGGACGAGGCAGATAACAGGTTTTTTTTTTTTCTTAAGAGGTTTGCTTCCCGTGCCATCTTCTTTACCTATGTGAAACCCTAAGTGAAGCTATGAAACTAAGTGAAGCCTTACTTATGTGAAGCTGCTAAGTATTTGTCACAATGATAAATAAGATAACCAAACGGAGGCCAGAATACGAGGAAAAATGCCACTTGATGAGGTTACACGGAAATAATTAGAAAAGAAAAGAAAAGAAGAAATATATATATATATATATATATATATATATATATGCACATATACATATATATACACATATATGTATATATACATATATATACATACACACATATATATATATATATACATATATATATATATATATATATATATATATATATACATATATATCCAGTAGACTGATTTAGTATTCCAGAACCCTAGACGCTTGGATTCCTTTCTTTTCAAAATTATTTTAATTAACACTTTCTTCTCCCTTGCTCGTAGTTCACTGTTTTTACCAGACACCATGTTTTGAATGGCGTTCTCGATCAAGGGTTGTTGTTTTTCCAAAAATAGTTGATAGTTGATAACATTTTTTATTTGATCTCCTTGTTATGCACTGCCAACTTTTTCCTTGGAAATCTTACACGCCTCTTCCCTATAAACCAGGTTTCATGGTATATTTTTCACGTGGATGTTTGGACACTCCTTCACCCACATGTACGCGCGCGCGCACACACACACAGACACACACACAAACACACACGCACGCACGCACGACTCGATGGCGCTGTTGGTAGAGTTCCCGGCTGCCACTGCGGCAGTCCGGATTTGAATCCCACCCAGGGCTGAAATAATTTCAATATCCCTGCGCTGCGAGTCTTTACTCCAACTCATGGGCGGGGAGTTGTGTGTGTGTGTGTGTGTGTGTGTCACAGCATTACCCATAGATCGGTCGTGTACGAGTATGAGCTATGAGCTCTCTTGCGGGAGGGAAATAGCTGTCGATCACGAGTCCAACACGTGATCCAAAGACCATGGTGAATCACACACATGCACGTGGATACAAACACGCACACACACACGCACAAACATTCATTCATACAAGTTCGTAAAGTTTCCCCGAAAACTAGCACAATAATTTGTAAGTCCGGTGATGCACGCATTTCCGACCTAGCCGGATCAACTGCACAATATAGCCTGGATATAACAAACAATCGTAACAAATAACAGCATCAGAGACAATTTCCTTGACCTAGAAAACCTAAACAGGCCCGTTGTTTTGCATGCGGAATGCATTTTGACAATGATAGGAAATTAGGTAATTATCATACATTTACATACTTATGCCAAAGGCTTTTTTTTTCCCTTACAAGGGAGGTAGCCAAAAAACAAAGGCATAAAAACCACTCCCACCCATTTCATCCCCAATATACTCCATTCCCCTCCACCCTCCCTCTTATCTTGGCACCTCCTGGATGACGGGTCATCCCTGCATCGTGCCCACTGCTTTGGGTCAGAAGCAGTGTCGCAAGGCACAGCACATCAACAGCAAGTCCGCTTTATTAAATCGGTGACCCCTCCCCTCTCCGTCCCTGTGGTGGGGGAAAAGAATACTGCCACCAAGTTTCCCACTTGAGTCTTACGAGGCGACAAAAAACGGAACGGGGATAGGACTGGGCATCCTTCTCCCTGTAGCCCCAAAGGGGACATTCCTAAAAAAAAGTAAAGACAGTTATGATGGGATTAATTATAATAGTAGTCGGGGTTGGGCAGCGAGGGTGATAATAACAGTTGTTTTGATCCTATTTATAGTACAGGAGAGATGACAAGTGTCCCTTTATATAATGACCTAAGTCAGTTTGCATGGGATGAAGCCTTATGGTCTCTTGCAGTCTCCTTCATTCTTATGTTCTTATGTTCTTAAGACATCTTTTCTTCTCCTTCCTCTGCACTCCATCGCCTTCCCCCCTCATTTTTCTGGTACTTAAGCATCCAACTGTTACCAGGGATCCTCGTTAATATGGAATCCGTTTGCTATGTAACTTACACATCTTTATAGTCGTCCTTTATCGTTGGAATTTGTTGCTCCATATCTGACACTGACATTGCCATTGCCATCATATTTTTTTTTCAAAATATCTTAATCACTTAAGTACGAGTCAAATTCTCGCATGCAGCATCGGCTGCCATATGAACGATGCATCACACTACCCGCATTATAAAATATAAAGTCACTGCTGTATTACTAGAATGGATGCCTGGGAAACTAGGTCATCAAAGGTCGAAAGACGATGAAAGAAAAATGATTTGCGTGGATACTGCATCGGAGGAAAAGAGTTATGAAAACAAAAGAAAGAGAAAAAATATATATTATGAATTGCTGAAAATGAGTGACAGAATACAAATGTTAGTTTAAAACTGAAGAAGTTAATTCTTTAAGGGTTAACTTTTGGTTACCGACGGGGTTAAGCTTGCTAGACGATGGAGAAAGATGTAAATCATCACAAGCTGTCAAGAAGGTTTTTACTGGCAGAAAGTGACTGGAAATCAGTACCAAAACGTAATAATTCCTGACAATTGAATAACTTTTTTAATACTATTTGTCGATTATTTTAGCCACCATCATTTTGTTTAACTGAGGCCGGCCACACACGTGCAGTTTAAACTGACAGTTACAACTGTTCAGTTATAACTGTCAGTTGAAACTGCACGTGTGTGGGTATCTCAGTATCACTGAGATACCCACACACGCGCAGTTTCAACTGACAGTTATAACTGAACAGTTGTAACTGTCAGTTTAAACTGCACGTGTGTGGCCGGTCTAAGGTTACTGCGTTCAAACCCTACAGTTAACGTATTTTAGCTCCTCCTTCTATTACAATTTAAGTCATATATATAACGTCTGCTGTTACACATTGGTATTAACTTATAAGCAACATTTTTCTTATTCAATCGTTGAAACTACTTAAATGAATTAGAACAAAGAAAATATGTCACTGCCATTCTGTCTATACTCAAAAGGTGACGAATAACTATTGATGACTTTATATCTATTGACTCTTAACCGGCATTCCCGTAGCAGCAAGCAATGATCTTTGGACCTTTAATCGGATCTCTCTGCGAAGAAACTTTGTATTGTTGTCCTTATTTATTGCTGTGGGTCTGTTCCTTTGTCATCGGGTACCAGGATGAGATGTCAAATGCTAGTTCTCCAGTATTTGAAAAAAGGAGGAAAATTAGCCAATGATAATTGGATCAAATATTTTGCCCAGTTCGGAAACCAAGATTATTTCGGGGCTGCATCTTTAGTGTTAATGAAGTTTGAAGGCTTGTGCAAACACACACACACACGGACACAGGCTAAGACACACACACACACACACACACACACAAGCATTTATGCAGATTTCAAAGGCACACCAAAGGCTAGCAAAATTATTTAGAATGATTAACTTCTATAAAAAGCCACGAAATTTACTACGACAGAAAAGCCGAACAGATGACAGAAAGAAAAGAAAGAAGGAAAGCAAAAAGTAACAAAGAAAAGAAAAAAAAAAATCTTATTGTCGGCCGCCAAAAGATTAATATGACTCGGAACCATGAAATGGGGAAACTAATTTCGAATTAAGGAGACAAATTGCGATTTAAAAATAGCTGACCTACTCACGATACTCCTCGGCCAATCACGAGCAAATATCCTCGAGCCAATGAGAGATCTGAAGCCAATGATTACTACGTGCGAATCTTTTCACATGTTCACTAAACCACTTGGGCTTGCTCAATCTCGATCTTCCTCCCTCCCTGTCTCTCTTTCTCTCCCCCACCTCTCTCTCTCTCCCTCTATCCCCCTCTCTTTCTCCCCCTTTCTGTCTGTCTCTCTTTCTCTCTCTCTCTCTCTCTCTCTCTCTCTCTCTCTCTCTCTCTCTCTCTCTCTCTCTCTCTCTCTCTCTCTCTCTCTCTCTCTCTCTCTCTCTCTCTCTCTCTCTCTCCTTCTCTTTCTTTCTCCTCCTTTTCCCTTTTTCCTCTGTACATGTACGTGTGGTATATTTGTGAACACATTTACGTAACTGTACGTTTATTTGCGTGATGAATACTCACTAATCACTATCACATCCAAACACCGTAAAACGCGTCTAAATGTTCTAAAATGTAGAGAATCACTTTGCCCTACTTCCACTCCGAAGGAGGTCGTAGTTTATGCGGGCACCTTACGCGATTTTGCCTTTCAGAACTTTCATAAATCACACGTATTTACAAAGCGCCCTAATATATCTTTAGGTATAAAGCACTGTACAGACATATATATATATGTCCGGCGCATACAAACTACACCCCCTGGATTCTCTTGCATGTAGATACACAATTTTCACCACTTTTGAATGTGTTCCATCATCTCATAGATTCAATCCTACAGTATATATACAACTTCCTTCAAAATCCCTATGAACTTTCTCCATTATCTTAGTTCTTTAAAAAAAAAAAACTTCCGTTAAAACTACGATATTTTATAAACTCAAAATCTATCATTATATTGTACAGCCGCGACAACCACGTGGCACGGACCTCGCATCACCCACATGGACCTGGCGCTCCTTTGACAGTGCGACCCTGCTTGACCCGACCTCACCTAATCCAGTGCAATTATGTAATTACGCACCACGGGTGACTACCCACGCGGTATATATATTGGCTCCTGCCGCATGTAAAATCAGTTCAGCCTTACCTTACAATAAAGGAGACGAATTCACCAAAACTTTTTCTCTTGTCACAGTAGCATCGCTACAATATATAAAACTCACTACTAAGAATATTAACTATGTGTTCTTGTTGGTGCCAGATGGTTTTGTTCAGCCACTGGAAACTCCTTCCCTACGCAAGCTTCCTGATTAGTACAGTGGTATCGCGTTGGCCTTATAATTACGGAATCGGCAGATCGAGTCTCGCCTGGGCCCGTAAGCTTATACTGTTTACTGGGGAGGTTAATGCCTTGGTTGGGCACCACGGTGAGGGATTAACGATGGTATTCTTAAAAAAAATCTTTCCTTACATAAATCCTTGGAAAGGAAAGATTTATATAAGGAAAGATTTTTTTAAGAATACCACAGTAAGAATCTTACTGTGGTATCATTAAAAAAATCTTTCATTATATGAAATTTTCCTTCCAAGAATTTATATAAGATTTATATAAGGATTTATTTATTTTTATTATTTCTTTTAAGAATACCACCATAAGGTTGGCTTGGCTGACGTTCTGATGAAAGTCTTGAGAGACTTGATATCGGAACTGAAATCCGGGATTTTTAACTTTTAAGTTTAACACGGAGAAACGATTGTCTAATTTCATTAACCTTTTTACTGCTGTAGATGACTTACATATTATTGTTCTGGCTTCTACTTGGAAACTTTGTTTAGTCGCGAGAAACAATATTATGGTTATAACTTTATCAAGTTACCAAAACATATTGAGGTTTACTCGTCTTGTATGTGCTTGCCAGACCAGAGGAATATTAATTCTCAACAATTTCATGAAGTGATAACACAACTTAATTTTATTTTCTGATAACCAAACGTAGAATATATCAAAACTCATTTCCCGTTCATTTTGGCGAAACTGGATTTATCATCTTTAATTTCGATATTTGATTCATATTAAGGCCTACCTTTTCAATGTACGTCATTTATTAAAATCTATTATGTCTAACCAATAAAATTTGTCATATTTTCGTATCTGAATAATTTCCCTCGACGAAAAACATTTACTCGTGTCTTATATTTTCATATATGGAATTGTTATTCGTTGGAATAAAGCATAATTACTTTGCTGCCATAACCCACTTTTCAGATTTTATTCTGGTCAGCGTCAGGAGACTATTCATTTAAGGCAGTTTCCCATCCGCGACCCAACTAATGCATTTGTATATGTTTTAATATATATGATTATTGTATTGAATTCATATAATTTTGCAAAAAAAAAAAAAAAGTTTACAAGATATCTTGGCGACCACAATATGATCCTCATGAAATGGTCGCGACCCCACTAATGTATTTGTATATGTGTTAATATATATATGGTTATTGTATTGAATTCATACAATTTTGCAACAACAACAAAAAATTAGCATACAAGATGTCTTGGCGACCCCAGGGTTGGGAAACAGTGATTTAAGGGAAATTCTTGGTACAGAGTGAGATAGCATAGAGGCCCATCCATCATTAAGAGGAAAAATGCCTAGTTTAGGGTCCTCCATACATAACTCGTACTGAATGAGTTAACATAGAGGCCCATCCATCACGATTAAGGGGAAAAAGGCCTAATTTAGGGCCCTCCTTACTGTAGGTATCCTGTCTGTACATTGGTTGAAGAGTATAATTGTGAATACTGAATCAACATAGTACGCCATATCGCATAAGAAGAGGAATACCTCCTAATCTAGAATCCATAGTATTCCCCTTCGTCCTCCATGGATATCCTTTCTCTTTATTCGTCATGAATACTTTTACGTATATTCTCGTGCATCCTAAATGAAACTTCATATTACAGACGCGCCTAATTGGATGTTTAAACTCTGTTGTATCTGTTGGCAATATTCCTTTTATTTTGGGTGTTTGTCAGGGTATTCTGTTCATCCTTGTGGCACTCTCGATAGACTAATACATTTTAACATAAGACTTATTAACCCACTGTTGGAGAATGAGATAAGACAGACAGTGGGTTAATAAGTCTCATTTTACAAATGTACCACTACATTATATCTTCCTAACATTTTAACATATTTGAATCAACTGTTTTTCATATTTTTTTTTAACATTTTTGATACCGATAGTATATTCTATCAACCTCATTGGCAACTCCCCGTTGCACAATTGTTGATAGAATTGAGTAAAAATAGTGGTATTGTTCATATCCTGTATATACACAACGGAAAAGTATATATTTTTATAGCAAATTCTCGGAAAATTATTTCATTAGTAAATGTACTCATGCTTTGTATCTGCTGAAGAGGATTGCAGTTTGCAATCGAAATTTATACATTCGCTGTCTCCAGTCTTATTTGCTCCAACAATGGTTTTCACGTGATCTATAAATGTGGTTCAACATTTTTCATCAGTAGATGTACTTATGTTTAGTAGGACTAAATATACTCATCTCTAGTAGACCAACATCTAGTCTTACAGTTTTCATTTAAATCTTCATCTCTCACAATTCCCTCTTTCTATTCTTTCCCCCTTGCCTGCTCTCCAGTATTCCAGGGAACAAGATTCTGACATCGCTTCTTATTCTTCCACCAAGCACAAACACTTCGGGAGACCATGCATATACGTACCCTAATCTCGTCTACCTCTGATGAAACTTACGTTTCTCTTAGAAGAACAAGAAGTGCAAGACTCACCTAGATCCTCAGTCTCGAAGAGCAGGTTGTCGTGAACGCCAAGCCTTCTGCAGAACCTCAGGAAGTTGGTGATATTGTCTCTGGCAAAGAAGGTTCCGCTTCGGGCGCGTTCCCAGGTTCGGTAGGGTAAGCTTGGGACCTCCTGGAAGAACAAGACAAACAGTTTCCTTGTGAGGAGATGGCCAAGCAATTTCCTGAAGACAACAGTGGCATAAATCCTCCTCTTTCCTCCACCGCCAGCTTTCGGAGGTAATGTAATCAGATTTCTGTTCGAAACCCAAACGCTTCTGCAAGACAAAAGCGTAGGGCACCTTTAGGATTGATGCAGAAGACTGGTTTTTGTAATGCAAAGAAGTTTCCGGCGAAGAGAAACGATAACATTTATACAAAAGCGAAGATTCAATGAAAATTGAGACAAGAACACTGCCAGGGCAGCAAAATTTTTCAATATTTTTTCTAAAAAATGTACTGCTAATCTTAAAAGATAAGTAAAAAATATTATAGAGAAAATGTAAGCAAAGGAATGAGGAAGCCAACTCTGATAAATGATATGTACAATTGTAGAAAAATAATTAGTCATGAAAATGTATTGTTTGTGGATGCAGGGTAGAACTGCCCTTCTAAAGATAAAGATGAGTACATGAGTTGTAGCTATAAAGTGCGAATGCTGTTAAAGAGATAGATTTATAACTAGGTGCTTCTTGTCAGACTATGCCAAGGCCAGGTCAATTTTGTGCCAGAGAAACAATGAGTGCCAAGTGATTCACTGGTATGGTAGGCACAGTGCCAAAAGAAGAACCATGAGCTAGGTCAAGTTTGTTGTTATGGTAACCGTTGCTATGGTAACCACCCAGGATATAAAATCTGTTGCTATGATTACTCGTATCAAGGAAGCATCTTAAATTATCAACACATATTGGTTGCTAAGATACTTACTAGTGTCTCAAACTGTCAGGAAATAGATTTAATTTGGAAGTATGTAGAAACAACATCAACCGTGTATTTAGTGAATGGAATAAACTTCTTGCAGAGGCAGTGCAATGTAGTTCAGTTCGAAGCTTTAAGATTCGTTTTGATAAACACCTAAGCAACGTGCTGTAATTCCTGCCATTTATTTTATATGATTTATTTGTTTGTTATTATTTTTCTGTTTATTATTATTTCCTTTATTATCAATTATTGTTATTTATGTGTCAAATTATTATCTACTATTTACCTGTTTGTTTATTTAACTTTACCTATTTATTTATTTATTTACTTATTTTATTATTATTTATATTATTATAATTTTATTTATTTGTTTATTTATTCATTATTATTATTATTGTTATTATTATTGTTTTCATTTTTTTTTTATCCGACCTAGTTATATATCAAAAGGTCTCCTGTCGGCATACTCTTCCTTTGTAATCCTTTGTAAGGAGTGTAAACATGAAGGTAGTTTAACCTTACTAAAATGATAGATAAAGCTACCGGGGACGCAATTTAGTTTATAAAAAACATATATGATAAGATAGCAGTCATGAATCCAATTTTGTGAAGCAGGCAAATGATGAGGTCAAGGATAATTTGGGGCCTATAAAACTGGTTTATTCCTATCGTCCTGTGAAGCGGTGTGGGATAAATCACATTCGACTGTTAGGATCGAACTTTTAAACCTTTTCTCCACCCCTAGCGATCACGTTCTATCATTAGAAAGAAGAATTCTATTAACGTTGTTAATTATAGTTACGAAAAATATTGGTAGGTTCTGTAGACAAGATGATAAGCCAAATGCACTTAACTAGAACATCAGGTAAAACTCTGCCTTCTAATGTTAAATAGCATTCTGCAAAGCTGGTGGAAAGTTCAAAATTAGGGCCATTAGGCTCTGTAGCAAAGGAATTTTGTCTCACTACAGTGTGTTTGAACACAGGAGGCCGAACACCTAAGACCCCATAGTGGAGGTGTGCGAATAAGTCATTAATTGTTCGTGTGTTCTTTGATTCAATCGCCTCTTTATACAGTAAAGACTAACCCAAAAACTGATTAAAAAATGAAAAAAGAAAGAAAAATAATCCAGAATAGACTCCTCTTTTCCCATCACCATAGATAAAAATGAATCATTTATACACTATAAATATATGGGAAGGTGTTTATTTTGAGAATATATTTGTAAACCATTATGTTTTCATATTTATCATTCCCGAAAATACACATATAACAAAACATAATTGAGAGTAAAGATTAATTATTCACCACTATACTCGAGCGGGAAGCTGAAGGATCATTACGATCAAATCTGGCTAAGAATGATATATATGCATGTTTGTGTGTGTGTGTGTGTGTGTGTGTGTGTGTGTGCGTGTGCGTGCGTGCATAAGTACGTATATATACACATATCTACACACACGCACACAAATTATATATATATATATATATATATATATATATATATATGTATACATACATACATATATATACATATATCAAGGACTACTATTACACAGGACGTGCGCACCCAGATCCCTGGGTCCGCTAGCGAAGGCCAGTCCAGTGCAGGGTTGCCACTCCTAGTGTTTTCCCACTAGATCTATTATTTTTTGCCTCAATCTAGTAGTCTAGTGGTTTTTCGTCATGGATATCAAGAATCTAGTATATTTTGAAGATCCTAATAAAAACGTTTAATTTTGCATTACGGAGCCAAATTCTTGGAGCCAGATTTGGAGCCAGATGCTAGATTGAAAAAGTTTGAGCCAAACACAGAAAAATAGTGCCAGATCTGGCACCAAAAGTGCTAAATTGGCAACCCTGCCTACTAATCACGCAACCATCCTACAAAGTACAAAATATAGCAGGCTGTCGCGCTCGCGTCGAAGTTTGTATCTGTTTTCGCAAAATGTTATTTTTCTGCATCATTTCTGTCTAATACTTCTCGAATTATTCCATGAAAGCATGATTTGTCATTGAGAGGTTTTGAAAATTAGCTATAACACATTCACACGTACAGTTACTATGAATTGAATGTATATCATCATACGAACTCCATAGAAATTGTCAGTCAAATTGGCGCACTTGTTATTTGCTTATAGTATGTTTGCGCGATTGATTGGTTACATTAGTATATAGATGGTTGCAGGACGGTTGAGGTTTGTATTATCCGAATTATTAGTTTGTGCAAATTTTCAAGTGCAGAATCGTAAAGAGCAATGCAACAACAGTCCTTCCTGCATACAAGTGACGAGTTTAGCTCATAGTTGTCTACTTAACTAACTTGTGATTGGTTGTGAAACTTTGGATTATTGCACCATTACAGGCAGTGGTAGTTAGTTTGATGTATACAGTTTTCTAACTTCAAAATGTTTTCATGTATATATTTTGTAATATAATTCGAATCTAGTAGTTTTTGTTCAATGTAGTAGTTTTTGGCAATCTGTCTAGGTTTTTTTCATTTTCTAGAGTGGCAACACTGGTCCAGTGTGCTACTAGCATTGGAGGTGTTAAGGTTGTGTTACTCCGTCTTTCCCGCGTGGCTGCATTTAGAAGTGGATTGTATTTGTTTACATAGGTTCTTGCTGATTTTGTATATTCAAAATGCCGAATAAGTGTGGTGCTGTGAACTGAAACGGTAATTATGACAAGGATAACAGGTGTCGAGTGTTTCGACTGCCAAAAGACCGTTATGAAAGACAGAAGTGGATTAATGTGCTGCCACCACGTAAGAAATTTGTTGTTGATTCTGACAGATTTTTCATTTGTGAGAACACTGGGGTCCCAACACGCCTTCTATCAAATTGCCTGGTGGTTCTACGCAACCTGCGATCCCTCCCAGTGTCTTCAATGTGCCTGCTTCATGTCTGCCATCTTCAAAACCTGTACCTCGCCCGGCGAAGGCCGAAGACAAGCAACTGAGGCATTTTCTTCTGAAAGATACGATTACTTCATTTGATGCTTTTAGATCTGAACGTGACCTACAGAAGCAGTACAAGAACTTAATTATTTAAAGATCGGAAGAAAGGTTAGTGTGTCTGTTCATGATAGAAAATTTTAGTGAGTGCAGACTGTCTGTGATTGTCGAAAACACGCCCACGTTGTGTAGCCCACTGATTTGCCGTGCATTCAAGAAGGGCATTACTGTACCACTGGGTAAGACACTTCATCCCAACAATGGTTTGAGGTCGTATGGTCAGTTCGCCGAAGCTGTGCGCTTAGCAATTAACTATGACATCCCGTTTGACAAAAATATTGAGATTATTGTCACTCTTCTTCAAACCCACACGTCAGCCTGTGTAAACACCGAGAATGAGAAGAAGCTGGTATTTTTGACACGTCAGTTGGAACTTTTATCACAGAAACAGTTTTCCATGAATGATCATTGTTTTGCTCTTGAATTATACCCCAAGTGTAGTTATGAACAGCTCAGAGACTTTTTGGTGCTGCCAAGGAAACGCAAGCTGCAGTACATCACTTCATCTATTGACAAGGATCAGGTGATGAGGGAAACATTTGCCAAAGTGAAGACACTGCAGCAGAAGAATGTATTTCTCTTGATAGATGAAGTACAGATTCGGCCAACTGTTGCATTTTCTGGTGGGGTTCTGAATGGCATGGCAGTGAACAAGCCAGACTGCAAGGCCACTTCTATTCTATATATTATGATGAAGTCGCTGCACAGAGGGCCTAGCATTATGATTTCTGTGACACCCGTCCACAAGCTTACAGCAGCATACCAGCTTGAGCGTGTGAAGGAGGCGGCAGCTGATGTTGAGGGGGAAGGTGTGCGTGTCATCGGGTCTATCACAGACAACCACAAGATAAACCAGTAGTACTGTAAGCTGTTTGATTTTCCGAGTGATTGCCGTGTCACAGTCAAGCATCCTCTTGACAAAGAACGTGTCTGTTTTCTCCTTTTTGGCACAGTGCATCTTCTGAAGTGCATCCACAACAACTGGATCAGTGAGAAGTGCCAGAAGATCAGTCTTGACAATAAAACAACAGCATCATTTGCTGACGTCAAGGAGCTGTATGAGTCAGAGAAAGGCAGTATTCTGAAGACTACTCCCCTCACTAAATTTGCTGTCAACCCCTCACGATTTCAACTACAAAATGTGCAGCATGTCTTGAAGGTCTTCGAAAAAAAGGTTGTGGCTTCATTGAAGCTCAGAGGGTGTCATGACACTGCAAAGTTCATCCAAATCATCCTCAACTGGTGGAATTTAGTGAATGTATCTGGGAAGGGGCAAGATTAGCGCATGAACGATCCATCTCGAGCTATTCAGTATCCCCAGTCAACCAGCCCTGGTGTCCACTAACCTCATACAATAATAACTGTTAAGTCCGGCTAAAATTGGCATTTCAAAGCATATCAGTGCCTTAAGAATAGTTTCTTATTTCACTATAAAAGTTTATATAAACTTATACTGCATTGAATAAGTCAATAATAGTTGATAAATTTGTCCTATATACAATGTTAGGTTTCTAGTTTTTATATATTTGTCCAATCTAAAATGTTAGGTTACAAAGAAAGCAATGGCCTCCGCTAGCTGAGCCAGAAATCTGGGTGCGTATGTCCTGTGTAATAGTAGTCCTTGACATATATATACATATATATATATATATATATATATATATATATATATGTATATATATATTATATATATGTATATATAGTATATATACATATATATATATATATATATATACATGTATATATACATATATATACATATACATATGTACATATATATATACATATGTACATATATATATATATATATATACATAATATATATATATACATATATATACATATGTACATATATATATATACATATATATATATACATATACATATTATATATACATATATATATATATACATATATATATACATATATACAATATATATAATGTACACATACATATGTTTGTGTGGATGTGCGTGTTTGTGTGTAGTTATGTAGATCGCACGTGTGTGTGTATGTATATCTGTATGTGTCGCGTGTGTGTTTGTGTGTGCGTGTGTGCGCACGCCACTCATAACCGAGCTCACCCGTCTGCGACGACGACAGGCGCCTGTGATTGGCAGCGACGGGAAGCCAATAGGAGCCCTCGTAACTTTCGGCGGTTAGGCGAGCGACGACACGGCCATCAGCCACAGAGTCGTCGGGGGAAATCCTTCACGCTCGTAGGACGCCTCATCCCCACCTCAGCTTTTGCCTTCTCTTCATCCTAATTCTTCTTTGTATTACAACGTGTGGAGTGAGACAGTTCGTCCTCTTCCACCTCCCCTTCAACTAACATTTCCACCTTCACCTTCCCATTACCTTCCTCATTCTACAAATATCGTGCGAATTAAGTCAATTTCATCTTCTCCATCTCCGCGTCTTCTTCCTACGTTTCAGCCTTCACGCTCACACGAAGGTTCTCAACGACTCCGAGCATCCAGACATCAGGGGCATTAGTTTTCTCTTTCAGTGGCTACTGGACACCCCGCGAGCAATTCATTTGTCATCATCTTACTTTACACCCAAAGGAAAATTGTCATTTATTTATCTTATACGACAAGGAAAGGTAATATGAACAAGTGTTCTTCTTAACTTGAACTCCAAGAACGCCAGACGATTTCTTTGAGAATCTTGATTGAACAGGAGAATTGTCATTGGAATAATCCCAGGAAATATGTGATTAGTTTGGTTTTATGCTTCAAATTCCGTTGTTCAGGGTGAGAACGGTACTTTCCAAGAACTTAGATTTTGGCTCTTAGGGACAACTGCTTAGAATGAACACGCTTCCTAAGCTTTATACCAGGAGTCGAATTTATAAAAGATTCTGATCCCCAAGTCTAGACATAAGCATTTAGGTCGCCTACATAGGGATTTAGGTTAGGATCTTTTATAAATTCGGCCCCAGGACTCGAACCCACACACTTGACCACCTAAGCAGCTGTCTCCTACGCTTAGTACCTCTGTATCACATCAGGTCCCAAATTCCACACATTAAAAAAATTATTCTCCTTGACTAAATAAAATCGTCTGTCATTGACTTGACGGGAAGACAAGTGAAGAACGAGTACTTCTAAATTTTAGAATTCTCCAATATTAGGAACATAAACACTTTCCTAGTATCAAAAAATTTCTAGATTTCGGAACGTTTCCGAATTTCAAAGATTCAAATTAGAGGGAAAGGTCCGTCTCAATAAGAGACGAGGGATCTCTTGCTTGATGATGGAAACTGATCAATCGAAACCTTCCTATCTTATGTTAGACGTAATTTGCCTAAGAGGAGAGAGAGGAAGAGAGGAGGGTAGGAGGGTGTGTGGGTGTGGGTGGGTGTACGTGCGTATTTATTTACCTAGTTGTATTTTACGGGAAGAGAGCTATGCTCGTAATGACCCGCTTTTGTATCTTTCAGCATCCAGTATGATCTTCAATTCTTGTATATTTTTTGGACTCGCTGTTTCCTCATTCAGTTTGTTCCAGATATCTACCACTCTGTGTGGGAAGATATTCTTTTCCAGATCTCCTCTGTAATTATCCTTATTAAGTTTCTTTTCATGTCATCTTGTTTATTCTTTTATCCCATTTTAGTAAATCATCTCTGTCAAGGACTTCCATCTCTTTCATAATTCTGTAGATGGCTAGTAGATCTCCTCTTTCCCTTCATTGTTCCAGGGTTGGTAGTTCGAGTTTGGCCAATCTTTCTTCTTATGTCAATTTGGAGTGTGTGTGAGTATGTGTGTATGTGTGTGTGTATTTTACCTCGTTGTATTTAAATAGTCGTATTATACGGGAAGGGAGCTATGCTCGTGGTGACCCATCTTTGTATCTTTCAGCATCAAGTTTATTCTTAAAATCGTGAATAGTATTTGCACCCACTGTTTTTTCGGCTAAGTTATTCCATATATCCAGCACTCTGTGAGGGAAGCTATTCTTTTTCCGATCTCTTCTATAGTTCTCCTTTTTTGAGTTTCTTTTCATGACCTCTTGTTTTTTCATTGTCATTTTTTAGTAAATCTTTTCTGTCAAGGATTTCCGTTCCTTTCATGATTCTATATATAGTCAGTGGATCACCTCTTTCTCTTCTTTCCTCTAGTGTTGGTAGTTCTAGTTTCGATAATCTTTGTTCGTATGTTAATTTGGAAAGAGCTGGTGCCAACTTTGTTGTTGCTCTCTGTATTCTTTCTAGTTTCTTTATATTCTTTTTAGTACTGGGTGTCCATAGTGTCGCTGCATATACCATTTGTGTGTGTGTGTGTGTGTGTGTGTGTGTGTGTGTGTGTGTGTGTGTGTTTTGTGTGTGTGTGCGTGTGTGTTTGTGTGTGGAGCCTATAAGATCCCAAATATGACATGCAGAAGTCAATCTTATGAACTCTCACTTGATCGAATTGCGCCCCATTACGCGACCTTCGGCTGAGATTGGTAATTCAACGTTCGTTGCTCTGCAAAAGTATCCATAAATCATTTATTCATTAGCCCTCCGCTATAACAAAATCTGGCGACTTTGTAAGAAAAATCCACGTGGTCTCTAATCAGAGTCATCAAATTCCGCTGTAAAAGAAATATAATAGTTGGACGATTTTGATTAGAGAAGTTCGAAATTTGCATGTTCATTATGCGATATACTTGTCCACAAGCACGCAATACGCCATTGCTCAGTAATGTTACAGGACGTAATTGTCTTTGAATGGCTAGTAATGATTTTCAAATGAGAAGAGAGAGAGAGAGAGAGAGAGAGAGAGAGAGAGGAAATGTGTGTGAGAAAGAGAGACATAGAGAGAAATGTTTGTGTGTTTATGTGTATGTGTGTGTGTGTGTGTGTGTGTGTGTGTGTGTGTGTGTGTGTGTGTGTGTGAGAGAGAGAGAGAGAGAGAGAGAGAGAAGGGGAGAGAGAGAAAACGTGTGTATGTGAGCAAGGGAGGGAGAGAGAAAGAGAGAGAGGGGGGGAGATGGGAACATTTGAACTCTAATTCTCAGACATAATTTTTTCTTTCTTTTGTTAGGTGAATTTTACGCAAAAATGCATTTCTTTCATCTGATGCTAATTTTATCATTTATCTTTGCAACATTAGATTGAACGCTTTATTGTTGAGTTTGTATATAATTTTACTGCATTTACTCAATTTGGTTTATATTTTTCACGTTATTCTTTAAATATGATTCTCATATATATATATATTTTTTTTTTTTTTTTTTTTTTTTTTTTTTTATACTATTGCTGTCCATTCTTTCTGCTGCCCCTTAAGCCTGTTCCTTACTACTTGTAATTCCCCTGTGATGGGGGTGAGAAGAAGGCCGCCACCTTGTTCCCGGTCAGAACCCTTTAACTGGGTTAATGAAAATGCGTAGATGTGGACCGGATGAGAACAGAAGGGAAGAGATTAATTGCATATTTGTGAAAAAGATAGATGTGTTAGAGCTAAGTAAAACGAAACTGAAAGGAAAACATGATTTGGGTTCTGGGAGCGTGTGGTGTCATTGGTAGAGAGATTATGTGAGGGAGTGATGGAGTGGTAATGTTGGAAAGTGATGAGAGAGGTGGGGTAGAGAGTGATAAATTTGGGAGGGGAAGATTATTATTATTATTTATTTATTTATTTTAGCGCACATAGTCCTGATAGTGAGAAAAGGGAGGAAAAGACGCTTTGTGAAGCGATTTGAATGAGTATGTGGGGGAAAGAAAACGAGAATATCAATACTATAATCAACAACAACAATCCATCCATCTCTATCACCCCCGTCACCAACACATCCCCTCCTATCGCAACCACCTCCGCACGTTCCACCCCCTCAATCACTTCCAGCATCACATCAACTCCTTGCACTCCTTCAACCATCTCTCCCACCACCATTTCCTCCGAAAACAAATGATTCATTAACTTCTCCAAACCATTAACATGGCTACCCACAGGACTCTCCATAACTGATAAACGGGACCTGACACCAAACGAGCATATCGCAGTATTCATGTCCTTCAACGCTACCGAATTCCCATTTCTGTCTATAAGCATTATAATTTTAATACAATTATGGGGAATTGTAATGACTACGCAACGATAACATTAACTTAGAATATTCGATTTTCTCTTTAACAACCAAGTAGTGAAAGGTACAGAAATATGTGCACGTGTATGCATAATATGCAATTAACCACTATGAAAATGAAAACTAAAACTTGGTTAATTGCATATTTTGTGAATCACGTGTTTGTGATTTCTGTGCGTGTATGCATAATACACATACATTCGTACTACGCATGCATGCACGCACACACACACACACACACACACACACACACACACACACACACACACACACACACACACACACACACACACACACACACACACACACACACATTTCTCCTTTGCTTCCTTTACTTCTCCGCTCTCTTCATTCCTTGCCACTTCTCTCCCTATCTTCCCCTTCCTCTTCTATTTAATCTTTTCCTTCATTTTTCTTACCTTCTTCCGCTTTCCTTTGCTCATTTTCCTTTTTCTTTTTTTCTTTTCCCCCCTTTGCATTCTATTCTCCCTCCACGTCTCTTTCTCCTCTATTTTCATTTCATTACACGAGCCAATGATGACTCAGAAGCTGCACCCACGCACTCGTGCCTCCCGTTTTCTATGCATTCCTTCCTTCCTTCATCGTTCCTTCATCTCTTCCGATTCCCTTGTACGCATTCCGTCTTCGTTTGCATCTCGCTTTTCATTTCGTTTCATTATATTTCACTCCGCTCGTCTCCTCTTTGCTGTTCTTGCATCTTTTCGTTCCTTTATTTTGTTTTATTCTATTCTTATTTTTTTATATTTCGTTTGGGCTTTTTCGACCCCCCGTTTATTTCTGTTCTATGTTTTTTTGTCTATTTATTCGTGTTTCGATGTTTACGTGAAGTATTTTGTCCTCCAGTTTCTTTCTTCTCCATATCATCTATTTTTATCTCTCTAAGAATAATAAAAAATAAAAACGATCTTATGAACGAAGATGCTTAGTCATGGCTTAAGACGTCGCCGTTATCTTGTTTGTTTGGAAGGAATGACAAGTGGCAATCCGTTGGGAACCAAACTCAGTCCCATGCACTTAAGAGTAGAGAGCGAAGCTCAATTTGCTTTATAGGCTCATCCATCGTTCTCGTCTTAGCTTCTTCCATTTCTTTTTCGTTCTTTTTTTTTCCCATTCCATCTGAATTTCCTTCTCCGTTTCTTTCCCGTCTTTAGCCCTTCCACGTTTCTTAGGCTTTTGTTTTCTGCAGAAACATTTTTTCTTTTCTTTTCAAAGGCACTTCGCTGTCGACGGTTTGAGATGACAAGAAAAGTACCTCCCACTATATCGGCACAATCGGTCTCGCATTCGCTTAGTTGCGGGTTCGAATCCTACACTTCTCTCCAGTTCCCAGCAGTGACTGTTACCTGCTCCAACTGGACAAGCGCATAGGGCAAAGTGACGGCTTCGGCCGCAGTAACGCGCCTCCTAGCGTAGACACCTCACTTTCTTCTTCTTCAAAATATCAAGTAGAATACAATTCAGCATATGTTGGTCTTATCTACATATTTCAAAGAGAAAAAAAAAATCCTACAGACGACAGGGAACCAGTTCAAGTTGCAGATAATTTCAGTTCTCTTCCCAACAAAGAACCCCAAGGATTTTATAAGGATTTGATAAATGTTATGATTAATGTGCAGTTCACTTTAGTACTGGAAAAGAAACATTATTTTTAGAGGAGGACAGAGTATTCTGTGTGCCATGGCCATCACGAAGGGTACTTGGTCCAAACAAACTGGAACATCTGGGG
Organism: Oratosquilla oratoria; assembly: GCF_046742065.1. Taxonomy (NCBI): domain Eukaryota; kingdom Metazoa; phylum Arthropoda; class Malacostraca; order Stomatopoda; family Squillidae; genus Oratosquilla; species Oratosquilla oratoria. The sequence goes on along the minus strand of NC_134804.1, from coordinate 34,267,247 downwards.
CTTCCAGTCCCTTTGGAACAGTCTCTGCCCTCTCTAGGGGAAATGACCAACGTGTTTGTTGCTACCAACTTCCTCCCTATACATTTCAATTGTCTCCTACGACACTCTGGAAATACGTGGGAAGAGGCTATTGGCCCCCAACTTCAGGGTAGGTCGAACTAGGTCATAGCTTTGGGGTGTCATAGAAAAGGTCACCCGCCACGGAGAGGGTTAATTAAATTGCCTCCATCAACAAAACTGTTTTCGGTCGTTCGTATAAATTCCATTCTCGATTGCGACGCGTTGCTTGCTCTTCGTCATGTCCTTCTTCACTTATTCTAGATTTTCTTTTCAATCTATCACAACTGTTATTCTCAAAATTATTATATGTATATATTTATTCATATAATTGTTTGTTGGTTAGTAATTGATTTATAGCTGTTCACAGATTTATCTATTTGATTATTGTATTTTTTCTATTTATCATTTATTTGTTAATTTATGCTATAGTATCAAATGTTCATCAATACGGGATGAAAATCATGTGACTACGAATTCCACTTCCTATTCTTGGTCTGTTTTTTCTATTTATCATTTATTAATTAAATTGTGCTATATCATACGGAATGAAAGTCATGTGACTACGAACTCCACTCCCTGTTCTTAGGAAAACATACTTTGAAGAGCTTTTATATATATATATATATATATATATATATATATATATATATATATATATATATATATATATATATCCTATCTGAGAATTGGGGAAGGTAAGTTAGTTCGAACGACTGATGAGCGATGGCGCAAGTGTGTTACTGAATGGACGCCGCAAGAAGAGAAGCATGGAAGAAGGAGACCAGACAGGAGATGGAGAGACGAGATTCAGAAGTTTGTAGGAGTGACGTGGCAGATGTTGGTGCGGTATTGTGAATCATGGAATGCTATGAAGGAGGCATTTGCTCAGAAGTTGACTAAGGATGGCTGATTTAATTGATATTTATATATATATACATATTGAAATATATACATATATATATATATATATGTATATATATTGGTAATTGGTATGTTATAACACACTTGTAAAAGTTCACTATAAACCCACTTCTGGAGAAATAACGGAAAGTACAGGGAAACTGTATGTTTCGACTACTATCTGTAGTCGACTACAGATAGTAGTCGAAATATACAGTTTCCCTGTATTTTCCGTTATTTCTCCGATAGTGGGTTTATAGTGAATACATACATATATATATATATATATATATATATATATATATATATATATAAATATATGTATTTATTTACAATCATCTCTGTTTTCTGTTTCGGGAAATTATCTTCCTTTGCTCTGTGAGTATCACATTCGTTCCCACTTTAACGTATGACATTTTTTACTTCATTTCTCGTTTTATTTTAATCTTGAAATTTTGCTTATCCTCTCTTCTATTTCTTTCTTGTTTCTTCTCTTCATTTCTCTTCAACTTTCAGGTCTCTTCTCTTCCCATTTCTCCTCTCGTCTCCTCTCTTCTCTCCTCTTCTCTTACCGCACTTCGTTTTTTCTTTCGCGTTTTATTTTAATCTTGAAAGTTTGCTTCTTTTGTCTCTACTTTCTCTCATTCTCTCTCTTCACTTCTCTTCTGCTTTCTTGTCTCTTCTCTTCCCATTACTCCTCTCTTCTCCTCTTCTCTCCTCCTCTCTCCTCTCTTCTACTTCTTCTCATCTCTTTTCATGTCTTCACTTTTCTTCCACTATCTTGTCTCTTCTCTTCCCATTTCTCCTCTCGTATCCTCTCTCATCTCCTCTCCTCTCTATTCCTCTCCTCTCCTCTCCTCTCTTCTCCTCTTCCTTTCTCTACTCTTTTGTCTTGGGGTTCGGCCCCGGTGGTCTGATACTCGGTGTCCTGACCGGACAACATATATGTCATCCCTGTATTTCCTCCATCTTTTCACATTCGGAAAGTTACCAACCGGCTACTGCTGCCGCCGCCGCCGCCGCCGCCGCCTCCCCCTCCCCCTCCCCCTCCCCCTCCCCCTCCTCCTCCTCCTCCTCCTCCTCCTCCTCCTCCTCCTCCTCCTCCTCCTCCTCCTCCTCCTCCTCCTCCTCCTCCTCCTCCTCCTCCTCCTCCTCCTCCTCCTCCTCCTCCTCCTCCTCCTCCTCCTCCTCCTCCTCCTCCTCCTCCTCCTCCTCCTCCTCCTTCTCCTCTTCCTCCTCCTCCTCCTCCTATTGCTACAATCCGGTGACAAAGAAAAAGACTCACACAACACATACAACGACCTAATGTTTCCTTCCAGAGATATATGACAAATCCAGGGAGCCGTTTCCAGCCGCTGTGGGGTAAGGGTTATCAAGCCACTGGAACTCAAATCACAGATTATATTATCATTACGGTTCACATCAAGACACAGGGTGTCTCTCCCCTTCTTATCTGGCACTTTCCCCCCTCTCCTCTCAGTTCTTATCCCCTTTTTTTCTATTGTCCACTCGTCTTTTGTTATTTTCTTCTTCTTCTTCTTCTTCTTCTTCTTCTTCCTCGTTCGCCTCTCTCTTGAGCTTCTCCTTTTCTTCTTTCGTATCTACATACTCTATCTCTGCCCTTGTCTTGTGCTCTTTGTAGGACTTCACCCTCCCTCCCTCCCTCCCTCCCTCCCTTCTTCATATTATCTTTATCTTCCTTCTTGTTCTTTACAGATTTATCTTTTTCTTGCTCCTTTTGCTTCTTCTTTTTTTTTTCTTTTTTTTTCTGAATTATTTGGATTCACCCACTTATTTATTCTTCCTCTCCTTTCCTCTCTCTCTCTCTCTCTCTCTCTCTCTCTCTCTCTCTCTCTCTCTCTCTCTCTCTCTCTCTCTCTCTCTCTCTCTCTCTCTCTCTCTCTCTCTCTCTCTCTCTCTCTCTCTCTCTCTCTCTCTCCTTACCTCCCTCTCTCTCTTACTCATTTATTCTCCTCTCTCTCTCTCTCTCTCTCTCTCTCTCTCTCTCTCTCTCTCTCTCTCTCTCTCTCTCTCTCTCTCTCTCTCTCTCTCTCTCTCTCTCTCTCTCTCTCTCCTTCTTTCTTTATTAATGCAATATCGGGAGGAAATAGTTATGGTGGTGGAAGAAGAAGAAAAAGTCGGAAATGTGGTGGAGAGGGTGGTGGATATGGTAGAAGTGGTGTTGGTCGTGGTGGTGGAGTGCCTAGGAGTGGATTTGTTAGAAGTGATTGTGGGAACGATTCGAAGTTCTAAGAGAGAAAAGCAGGAATAGAGAGTGAGAATAGAAGGAGAGCAAAGAGCGAAGGTAGAGAATGAATATATTGAGAGAAATTTGACTGAGAAGTATGACTAAAGAGTGCGATAGAGAGTGAACTCAGAGACTAAAATCAGAAGTTGTGAATAGATAAAGAGTGAGAGTAGAGTGAAAGAAAAGAGTAGAGACTAAGAGTTGGGAAATGGAGAGTAGGAAAATGAAGATAAAAAGAGGCCAAGGAAAAGAGGGGTAGTGGAGATGGAGAAGAGGAGGAGAAGGAGGAAGGAGGATGGAGGAGGAGGAGGAGGATGGAGGGGGCGGAGCAACGAGATATATGATCAGAATGAGATGGGATGAATGGGAGGAAGAAGACTGGGCGGACGAGAATGAGGAGGAGGCACGGGAGCAGGAAGAGGAGGACGAGAGAGGAGGAAGAGGAGGAAAAGGAAAAGGAGGACGGGAGAAGAGGAAGAGGAAGAAAAGGAATAAGAGGAGAAGGGAAAGGGAAAATGGAAACGAAGAAGATGAAGAGTAGATGGAAGATGTAGAAGAGGAGGAGAAGTGGGAAGAAGATGGGAGAGGAGGAGGAGGAGGAAAAGGAAGAGGAGGAAAGGGGAAACACAGAAGAGGAAGGTGAAGAGTCGGTGGAAGATGTAGAAGAGTAGGAGAAGTGGGAAGAAGAGGGGGAAGTATAGGAGAAGGAAGTAAAGTAGAAGAAAAAAGAAAGAGGAATAAAAGGGATGCAGATTTGGGACGAAATGTGTTTTAGTCAATCAAGTGAAATCCTACGTTATCTCTCCCTAAAGACCATAAAACCCCTTTAACATTCTGTTGAGCGTTTCCTTAGGTGTATTAGTTTCCATCGAAAAGTCCCTAGAAACAACTAGATCTACAAACTTTACATTATAATACCCATAAATCTGAATGTTGCCAAAAACTCCCATAAGAATGACAATTGAATTTATCTTTCAAAATTATTCATAATTTATCTAATGTTCTTGGAAATGACAACAAAGTATTCCCTTGATATATATTCTTCCTAAATCAAATCAAATCAAATCGGCCATCTTGAGTCCGCTGCTGAACAAAGGCCTCCTTCATAGCATTCCATGATTCACACGACCGCGCCAGCCTCTGCCACGTCACTCCCGCAAACATCTCAATCTCGTCTCTCCACCTCCTGTCTGGTCTCCCTCTTCCACGCTTACCCTATTGCGGCGTCCAGTCAGTAACACACTTGCTCCAGCGCTCATCAGACGTTCGCACTAACTTACCTCCCCAATTCCAATTCCTCTCTTTCAACTTGCCATTAAATATGTAAGTTTCAGTGGCATTTAAAATAAAAAAAAATCTACCACTAATCATTGAAATGTCCCTCAGAATTCTGTGGATACGTTCCCTTAATCTTTCATATTCCATAAAGTTTCTGATGAATGTGCATTATCATCTCGGTTTTCGAATATTCTTTATAATAAATTTTTACAACAGTGGGTTACTCTATGCTTCTCAATTCTTCATCCATCTCCATCTTCAAGCCTCTCCATCTTTATGTCCCAACCAGTGTCCTATGGCATCTTGCAATGAACTTATTCCTATAATTTATTCTCACTTCTGTCTTTTTCTTTCTGTTCTCTCTCTCTCTCTCTCTCTCTCTCTCTCTCTCTCTCTCTCTCTCTCTCTCTCTCTCTCTCTCTCTCTCTCTCTCTCTCTCTCTCTCTTTCTCAGTCCCTCCCCCTCTCTTTCTCATTCCCTCCATATCTCTCTCTCTCTCTCTCTCTCTCTCTCTCTCTCTCTCTCTCTCTCTCTCTCTCTCTCTCTCTCTCTCTCTCTCTCTCCCTCTACCTTCTCTCCTTCTACCTTCTCTCCCTTTACCTTCTCTCGCTCTCCCTCTGTATCTACCGCCTCTATCTACTTCCCTCCCTCCTTTCTACCTTTCCCTTTACCTCCTCCTCCCTCTTTCCTTTCCCCTCTTTCTCCCTCCCTCCCTCCCTCACTCACTCCCTCTCTACCTCACTCTCTTTCCCGTTCATTTTGAAACCCGCTTCTACTTCCTCCCGTGTTCTAGCTATCAGACAACTTTTATAGCCCTTTTTTTCAAAAGCCCTTCCCATCTTCCAAACCATTACTTGGCGTAGCCTTTTAGGTAGAAGACCTGCGTATTTCGTGACCCCTTTTGGGTCGCCCTTTATGACGCATTCAGGAACTTCAGTGGTTGCGTGAGCAATGATGAACGAAAGCGCTTGTACGCACACAAAATCACAAACTTATATACGCACATACCCAGGTGTTGGCATAGATCCAAGTGTATATATACATGTATCCGAGGACAGACACACAGAGAACGTACACCGCAAACACGCACATGTAAGCACTGCCATGTATAATAACGAACACACCGAAACACTCTCACATATATATACACAAACACACACGCATCTGCACACACACACACACACACATATACACACACACACACACGCACGCACGCACACACACACACACACACACACACACACACACACACACACACACACACACACACACACACACACACAATGGCATAACTTTTTTGTTTCTAGAATTCCTTCTATTTCTCTTCCAACTACTTTTCTAATATTGTTCTTCTTTTGTTTGTGGTATTTTCTGACATCTATAATTTTCTATTCTCATTACCATAATAGTCTCACTTATCCATGGGTTTGAGTTTACCCATGCCTCTAATCATAAATATCATACTGTTTCCATTTGTTTTATTTATTCTTTTATAAAAAAGATAAAAAAAAGATAAATAAGATTCCTTGTCCTGTTCACAATATTTTTCAATTTTTTCCAGATACGAAAGACATTATCATCCTTCCTATGCCTCTTCAACTGAAGAGAATAATAATGCTCTATCTCCTTTACAAAAGTCTTTCTTTCATTTGACTTTCCCCCTACTGGGTATTGATGATTTAATCGACTTTACTCCCCAGGAACCATCTCTTTAATCCTCGCCTAATTGATATTTTTTCTTATTAAGGCAAATCTCTAGCATTATACTCTCCCGTGAACGACTGATGAGTTATGGAGCAAGTGTGTCACTGAGTGGACTCCGCGAGATGGGAAGCGTGCAAGAGGGAGACTGGACAGGAGGTGGAGAGACGAGATTGATTAAGTTTGTGGGAGTGACGTGGCAGAGGTTAGCGTTGTCGTGTGAATCATGGAATGCTATGAAGGAGGCCTTTGTTCAGTAGTGGACTCTGGATAGCTGACTTGATTGATTGATTGATTGATTGATACTTTCCCGCCATTCATCCCACCTCAATTCTTCTTTTCGTATAAGGCCGTTTCCTCAGTCCGCGATTTGTTGGCGAGAGTAGTAAAGGACAGGAACCCCAACTATTTCCAATAAGAAATGTGAATTCTCTCGACGAACGTTTTTGTTTCCGTTATTAAGTGTACTGTTCAACAATTCTATGATTTTGAAAGTTATCTTTTGAATATGATTTTTGGTGAAGACTTGTAGTTCTGGTTGGAAAAGATTGGCAGCTCAAAATTTCTGCTTTTTATTTTTTTCAAAATACTGTTGACTTCAGAAATGAAGCCAACCTATAGTAGAGCAATTAAAAACTTTGTTCATTTCAAGTGCATAGACCAGCGTAGGTCACGTGTTAAAACACAAGAAACTTTAAACACTAAACCTCAAATTCACTTTTAAGGCTGGAGGCTTTCTTGAGGGATTTTTTTTCTTAGTGAAAAAGGAACCCTCGTTAAATGCTTTAGCCAAATTATACAACGGGGACAATGAACCAACTTGATCCAGGATGCCAAAGTTTTCCTTGAATTGATCAACGAAGGCTGAGTAATTGGTGGCCTCATCGAAAACATCCGAGTGAAGGATATCTCCGGCTTTTGTGTCATTCAAGTCCACAGTACTAGAGACTGTGGTAGGTATAGCAGTCGCAGGTTAGGAAGAAGTAGAAGAACAAACTAGAAACAGTTGCAGGAAGTTAAGAGTGAGAGTTTGGGTGAGGGAAAAGGAAAAGGAAAGTAAAGATGAAGGAGAGGAAGAAAGAGAGAATAAGAGTGGGTTTGAATGTGACTATAAGTGTGAGGTTGAGGTTGTCTGAGGAAGAAGATAAAAGTAAGGTTGATATTTAGAGTTAATAAGGAATATTGTAAACGTAACGGAGAAATTATGGTTAAGAAGGATGCTGGTGAAGTAGAGGGCAGGTGTGAAGGAAAGCGTGGAATTGTAGACGAGACGAGAAGACTAGCTACAATCTGCTCCGAGTGCCAACTCCTGTACTTAAAAATTTAGTCTAAGCAACAATGTTTTGTGTTTCATTTTTTGTGGGACTGGTAACACAAGTGGCTCTCCCACAGGAGTCCAGCGAGGCGTGAGTATGTCTGCTGGTAAGTAGATCCCTGGGGGGTGGGGGTAGGGGTGGGGGGGATAGAGATGGTGGGGTACAGGTTGATAAAAGAATAACGAAGGAAGTAAAGGAAATAAGAGGATGAGGAAGAAGGCGGGTTAGGAGGGAAAGAAGTTTAAAATTAATAGAAGTGAAGAAAAGATATGAATAATATCGAAGTATGTGGAAAATGGAAAAGTGAATGGAAGTAAGGAGCATACACCAGGAGCTGCGTAGCTACGGCCGAAGCCTTCACTTTTGCCCTGTGCTGTAGGACTGTTGAGGGCAGAATGGATGAGGATAGGAAAAAGAAAAGGAGAAAAAAAAAAGGAAAAACGAAAAGAAAAAGAAGGACAGAATAACATAGATAGATCCTTTTAGTTTGGTCTGTTGAGGGGAGAATAGATGAAGATAGGGAAAAGAAAAGGAGCAAGAAAAATAGAAAGAAAAAACGAAAAGAAAAAGAAGAGGACATAACAACATAGATCGATCCCCTGAGGTTGGTCAGACACAAGCGGCAGACAACGAAATCCTTTAGAGTCTTTTTCCTGGTTAAGGAAAGGCGATTTCATACATTGTTAAACCGACCTCGGATCTGTCGATCAAGACCCCTGTCAGGCTAAAGCCCACCATCAATTTGCATAAAATTTCAACCCTTAGCCAAATGGGTTAAATCACGTCAACAGGTTAACCCCGTCACTACTGAGATTGTGCCACAGAAATAAACGAAATAGTATTGCGGCAGCAGGAAATAATTATTTTATAACTACCACCCAATACAGTAAGGGTTAATGAAAATGAAGGACACGCAATTTAATAGAATAGGTTAAAAGCAGACAACATTAAAAGAAAAAGAGCTATCTAGTACAAAATGGTTTAATGTAGGCTTCTACTGGATTATACCTAGACACAGAAATCGATTAAATAAAGTTAGTTTATAAAGAGAATTGAGCCTCTACTTGATTTGGATCTGCGCAAACATCATGCAAGTTAAACCGCCGAAGACTATTTAGTGACGCAAATGTGATTCATCCATGGTCTTGGATCACGTGTTGGACTAGTGATCGGCAATTATTACCCTCCCGGAAGAGAACTCAGAGCTCATATATGACCGATCCATGGGTAATGCTGCGACCTTCCACGCACACACAACCCCTACTCCCCGCCTACGAGAGTTGGAGTATCGACTCGCAGCGCAGCGATACTGAAATTATTTCAGCCTTGGGTGGGATTCGAACTGGGAGCTTGTGACACCCTTCTTTTACTTTTCTGTATTCATCCCTAACTTAATGACACCCTTCCGTGCCTCGTGGTCCTTTCCTTTTTATCTTGACTGTCGCCAGCCGAATTTATTTATTCCCATATCGCCCTTCCGGTGTCGATGGGGAGTAAGCGAAGATGACGTCACTTCCGCTCGGTTGAGCGGGAGGGCAGGGCCGCTGTGCTTAATATTCATGCCAGCCATTGCTCCCTTGGCTCAAACATCTGCTCCCAATCCCCTTCTCCCACTTACCTCCCTCTCTCCTTCTTCCCTCCATTACTCTTTCCTTCTTCCACTCTCTTCTCTCTTCCATTTCCTCCACTCCCTCTCCTTCGCTCTCCTCTGCACTCTTTGTTGTCTTCTTTTACTCTTCTTTCCTTTTCTACCCTTTCCTCTTTACTCCTTACCTCTGCTCCCTCATTTTCCTTCCTCTAATTACCTTTTCCTCTCCCCTGTATTTCCCTTAATTTGCCTTTCCTTTCTTCTTTCCTCTTTTCCCCAATTTAAATATATTTTACAGTCTTCCTGCTTTCCCCCATTATCTCTGTGCTTTCTCCCACTTTCCTCTTTCCCTTCCTTTCTCCCCCTCTCTCTTTCCACCTTCCTTTTTCTCCCCTCTCTCTCTCTCTCTCTCTCTCTCTCTCTCTCTCTCTCTCTCTCTCTCTCTCTCTCTCTCTCTCTCTCTCTCTCTCTCTCTCTCTCTCTGTCTCTCTCCCTCTCTCTTTCCAACCTCCTCTCTCTCTCTCTCTCTGTCTCTCTCCCTCTCTCTCTCTCTCTCTCTCTGTCTGTCTCTCTCTCTCTCTGTCTCTCTTTCTCTCTGTCTCTCTCTCCCTCTCTCTTTCCAACCTCTCTCTCTCTCTCTCTCTCTCTCTCTCTCTCTCTCTCTCTCTCTCTCTCTCTCTTTCCAGCCTCCTCTCTCTCTCTCTCTTCTCTCCCTCTCTCTCTCTCTCTCTCTCTCTCTCTCTCTCTCTCTCTCTCTCTCTCTCTCTCTCTCTCTCTCTCTCTCTCTCTCTCTCTCTCTCTCTCTCTCTCTCTCTCTCTCTCTCTCTCTCTCTCTCTCTCTCTCTCTCTCTCTCTCTCTCTCTTACTCACCCTTTGGCTTGTCCCGCTTTCTGAGTTGATTAAGTTTCGGTATTTTTTCATTGTTCCTAAATGTCATCAATAGGGGTAAACTTGTATCTCGTTTTCCTAATAAAATCTTACCATTTTTGCTCTTAAACCCTTGGCTACAAAGACGCACTTTACCAACTTTATTCTGCCTCACAGTAGATAATTTTGTTGAACTAAAGGCGGGTTTTTGCCCAGGATTGCAGAAATACCCAAATACCTTTCTCGACTTGTATATTTATTCTACCTGTTGCCAAACAATTTTATGAAGCTGAGGGGGGAAAATCCAATGGATTTTAAGACGGGTGGCCAAAGCAAAGCATAATCCCACCTTATACTAATCCCACATCCATTAAAATACCATTTACTGCCCAACCCACCTTGTCGATAAAAGGTTAATTCTGTACCCCGCCAATTCAGCGAGACATACCCCGATCCATCCTCCACAGTAAGTTCCGACAACGGAAACATGCCTACCCCCGTTGCTTCATTATATGGGAACTTACCCATCAATCCACTCGAAAAAATACGGAGCAGAAATCATTTTTTGGTCCGGACGTCATTTCTTCATCTGTTGGCAACCACTCTTCACCTTTTGCACGCTCTTTTGCTTCCCTCTTTTCCATTCAATCCCTCTTCAACTCTCTCCATCGACCTTGTTCTCGGTCGTCCTCTCAATCTCATTCCATCCATTTTTGTTTTCCACGTTTTTAGAGTCTTTCCTCACGCACTCTTTTCATGTTCCAAAATATAGCAGCACTCTTTACATACATATACCAAAGGCCTTTTCCTCCTTACAAGGGAGGTAGCCAAAAACAAAGGCACAAAAACTCTTTAATTTGATATATCCCATAGTTTTCTTTCCTCTCCCCACTCACCGCTCTCTCCCTCATCGTATCTCACTCTATCCATAATCGTAACACCTACCATGCATTTGATCTAAAACACATTTAGGCTTCTCCTTCCTGCCTCCTTCAAATTCCACATCGCTCCATGGGCATGATCCTCAGATACGCCGTAAAATTTTCCATTCTCCTCAGATATTTACTCGTCTCCTTCACGTTTCCCTTCTACTCCTTCATTCATTGTCACGTGCGATCCAAAAATACTATTTTTTTCCTGTTTATTCATTTCCAGCACCTCTGTATCTCTCACTTTTGTTATTTCTCCACTTAACTTCCATTCTCATTTTTATTTCAACACATAATGATCAAACAAGCCACTGCCCTCTCCTCTGAACACATTCGCGTCCAGAACTCTTTCAATCCTCCTTTTTAGCGTCATTACATAATCTGTTACTGCACTCTCGTCTGCCCTACCACCAAGCATCCTGGCCTACGCATACTTATGTTTATTTTTTTCTTAAACATTTTAGTATTACCACTTCCCTTCCAATACACGTTTCCAATATATGTTAGCTATTAATCCCTCAGTGGGCTAGGTGCAGGGATGACCCATCATCCAGGAGGAACCAAGATAAGAGGGAAGGAGGAAGGGATGGTGAATGGGAGTGGAGTATGTGGGGATGAAATGGGTGGGAGTGGAATTATGCCTTTTGACTTTGGCTACCTCCCTTGTATAAAAAAAAAAAAATGGTAATAATAATGATGATGATGATGATGTTGATGATGATGATGAATGGTATATGTTTGTATGTATTAATCCCTCCTATCACCCCATACCTTTCTACTATCCCATCTACCAGCTCATCTACTGTAGCATTAAAGTCCCCCAACACCACTAAATCCACTTTTTCCCCCTAAAACTTTCCACGCACTCAATAAAATGACTAAAACTATTCTCTCTTCTCCTCAACTCCTTAAAACGAGGGCAATATGCGCACGTAAATGACAATATCCCATCCCAGTCTCACTTCTCTTCAATCCACTATGAGCTTGACTGTCTAATCACTTATCAACAGCATTACACTTTTCCTCCCTCAGCCTCTCGCGACACCAAAATTCTATCTGCCACGTTTCCAAAATCCAGTATAATAGAAATGATAACGAAATTAACAACAGTAATCATATGTATAGTCCCAATTACAATGAAAACAGTAATAGATATAATTTACGATAGTAATATTGATAAAAAGATATTTTCTCCGCACGTGGTGGATACCGTGCCATCCACCCATTTCCACCGTTCCACCTGCGTTTTTCACTCAACTTCGTCCACTCAGCCAAATGCAGCTCACGTTCATCTTTAGTGTGACCTTATCTTGACCCGTTTTCATATTTTTTTCTTCTTCTTTTTCTTCCTGGGGCAAAAGAAAACAAACATTTCTTATCTTCCAAACGTTGGGATGCGGGGGACCTGCTGGAAGTCATGGTTACAAGTTAGCACACGTACGCACACACGTACACATGCATGTACATGCGTACACACATACACCGGTATACGTGTATTTATACCTTGATGTATGAATGTACATATGTACACACGCACACACGCACATATACATACACGCACACACACACACACACACACACACATACACACATACACACACACACATAAACACGCTCAATGCTGAAATAATTTAAGTATTGCTGCGCTACGAATCGTTACTCCAACTCGTGGGCGGGAAGTTGGGTGTGTGTGTGTGTGTGCGTGTAAGGTCACAGCATTACCCATAGATCGGACATATATGAGTTCTGAGCTCTCTTCCGTGAGGGAAATAACTGTCGATCACGAGTTCAACACGTGATCTAAGGCCATGGTGAATTACACACACACACACACACACACACACACACACACACACACACACACACACACACACACACACACACACACACACACACACACACACACACACACACACCATACAATAATTTAAGAACAAACTAGATGTTGCGAGATACAGAGACGGGTCACTACGAGCATAGCTCCCCTTCCCGTATAATACAACTAGGTACACACACACACACACACACACACACACACACACACACACACACACACACACACACACACACACACACACACACACACACACACACACACACACACACAAAAAAAAAACCTGGCATCACTTCACTGAAAACGTTTTCATATATCCTGACCGAGATTTCCGGTTTTCTCTTTCGGTTTCTGTCTCTGAAACTGCTCTCGCCTTCTTTGCCAGCGTCCATCCAGCTCCTCAAGTCTTTTGGAGCTCAAACCTGAGCGTTGGGTTCTGCATTCCGCCATTTTTATTTCCATATTCTTCACCATTTCGTTCCTCTTCTTTCTGGGCCAGATTTTTCGTTCCTGAATATCCACTTGTGTGTTTTTTCTATGTATTTTTCTTTCATTAGTTTGTTCATTTACTCATCTGTCAACTTATTTATCTGTTCATTTATTCATTGTTCAATTATCTTTTAATTATTTCTTTAGCCGTATATATCCAGTCAACTATGTTTTTATTTAATTATTTAGTAATAAATTTTGGGTCACTTGTACTTATCTATTTGTTTATTTATTCATTACTTTACCATTTATTCATCTTCATTCATCTTTATACTTATTCAGTTAGTTGAATATTCACTTATTAACCCATTACCTAGTTTTTCACATAAAATTCAGTTCAGTCCCCGAGAGGGGTAGTCGTTTATGTAATATGTCGAAAAACAAAAGTATATTTATTTGTTTAATTCTTATAATGTTCTGTACCCCGAATGTCTTCACTCACTGATTCGAGCACTCCTTATGCCTATATTTCATCTATTCATCCATTCATCCACTCATTCATCCATTCTTCTGTCCCTCTATTCATCCTTCCATCCAACCATCCATCAGTAGGTTGTACACAATCCCATAAAAAACTTCCATAATTTTAGTTCAACCACAACACAAAACGACTGAAGGTATCGACCTTTAGCCACGAAAATGCATCCAAGAAACACATTTTTTTCTGATATATAACAATACTCAGGCCCTTACTTGTCACAAGGCCATTTGCTCATCTGCTAAGCAATTGGAACATGTAAGAAGTTAACAAAAGTTTAGTATAAAAAAAATCAGCAGGTGACCTTCTGGTCCATGAGACGGTCGGATACATGACAGCCAAAACAAGTATATAAAAGTTATAAATAATTTTAATTGATTAACAGCGTTAAAGAGTTCGGATATAATTGGTAACAGTTATGGAGGACCACAGTAATACAATGCAGCTTACTGAGATCCATTGTTTAGTATCAAAGGTTCCAATTCGTCCACACGAACTCACCCCGAACTATATCAGAACTATGCAACTATAACTCTTCTTATTAAGAATTCAATACAATTCTGTGAATATAAATTCTTTTTATAGAAAGAAAATGGTGAAAATACAATGATGGAATAATAACGAGAAACATATCAGTTCAGTTTCTGATTTATCATAGATCTTGTTCGAGTGTCCGTTAAAATGCATTGCGGTAGTCGTCGCAAAACCAGACGACATTACCCACTCGCCTTCCCAGCATCCACCACGACCCAGCAGTTCCCATCCACGGGATGCCATCTCCGATACCTAACTTCTCGATACAGCTCAGAAGCAGCCTCAACCATCTTCTTCATCTCCCTCTTCCTACACCTCTTCTTCCTCCTCCCTGTCCTCCTCGCTCCTCCACGTCTCCCATCTTCTACTCATCTTCCAACAATCAAACTACTTAACGTGCTTCACTTGCTATCTGGCAACCATACACGCACACGCACACACACACACACACACACACGCACACACACACACACACACACACACACACACACACACACACACACACACACACACACACACACACACACACACACACACAAATCGATGGCGCAGTAGTTAGAGTTCCCGGCCGCCACTACAGCAGTCCGGGTTCGAATCCTGCCCAGGGCTGAAATAATTTCAGTATCGCTGCGTTGCGAGTCGTTACTTCTACTCTCGGAGGCGGGGAGTTGGGTGTGTGTGTGTGTGTTAGGTCACAGTATTACCCACAGATCGGTCATACGAGCTCTGAGCTCTCGTCCGGGAGGTTAATGGCTGTCGATCGCGAGTCCAACGCGTGATCCGAGACCATGGTGAATCACACACACACACACACACACACACACACACACACACACACACACACACACACACACACACACACACACACACACACACACACACACACACACACACACACACACACACATACACACACACACACACACACACACACACACACACACACACATACATACATACATACATACATACATACATACATACATACATACATACACACACACACACACACACACACACACACACACACACACACACACACACACACACACACACACGAGACCCCATAGGAGATTTCCCATCTAATTTTATTTTCTATATCCTCCCCTTCCGCACCATATCTCTGTCCCTCCTTCCTTCGACCCTCAAGTCATCTTCCCACATTTCTTTTCTCACTCCATTTCTCCTACCTTCTTCTTCTTCATCAAATCCTTCTCACCCTCCCTCCATCCCACCTTCCTTCCCATACCTCCCTCCCTCGGTTCCGCTATCCTGCCTTCCTCCTTCCTTCTTTCCTTTCCCCAGTCCCTCCTTCCTCCTGCCTTCCTCCTTCCTTCTTTCCTTTCCCCAATCCCTCCTTCCTCCTTCCTTCTTTCCTTTCCCCAGTCCCTCCTTCCTCCTGCCTTCCTCCTTCCTTCTTTCCTTTCCCCAGTCCCTCCTTCCTCCTGCCTTCCTCCTTCCTTCTTTCCTTTCCCCAGTCCCTCCTTCCTTCTTTCCTTCCCCCAGTCCCTCCTTCCTCCTTTATCCACCAACTCCTTTCTCCCTCTTTCCTTCCATCCCATTCTCCCATTTTCATCCATCCTTCATCCTCCCACTTTAGCCAACTTCCTCCGGATGTGACTCTACCCCGCATTGCAGCCGTTCCCGTCCTCCAGACACCTCTCGGCTGCGAACAACGACCCAGGCCGAGGCTTGGCGTCTTCCGGTTCACAGAGAGAGACAGAGAGAGCCATTCGAATACACAGCTGAGTTCCCAAATCCAAGTCCCTTCTTCTTCCTTCCCTGTCTTTCTTTCCCTCTCCCTCTCCCTACCAACTCCCTGTGTCTCTGTTTGCGTATTTGTGGATGTGTGAATGAATTAAATAGCTGAGATACAGGTTCTTAAACAAGATGATTTAAAAATAGATTAAATTGCCAATAGGCGAAGGGAGCCCAAACCACAGAGGATTCAAGACAGATATATCATGAGTATAGAGAGTGACAGAAAGAAACGAAGAACAAGCAGAGGGAAGGGGGAACGAAAAAGAAAATGATGAAGAAAGAAAAACATATTCTGGAGGTAAACAGTGATTATAAGGTTTGTATTTTAAACAGAGATAGGTGCGTTTTTATCTTAACCTAACCTAACCTAACCTAACCTAACCTAACCTAACCTAACCAACCTAACCTAACCTAACCTAACCTAACCTAAGCTAACCTAACCTAAGCTAACCTAACCAACCTAACCTAACTTTACCTCCAATTGCTATACGCCATGAACTTCGACATTCTAAGCACTTAGTCTAATTCATCACCTTCTCTAACTTTTGCACTTAAGACCCTCATCAGTGACTGGTGGCTGTAAGTGCTTCACTTCCAGCTCTAGGATTGAACATTAATTCTAAGTAACAATATCTAAATCATGAAGTTGAACTAATATTTTTCGAAAGAACTTTGAAAATTAATACGCTTCAAAGAAAACTAAACGGACATTTATGATCACGTCCTTCCTGGTTTCTTTTTATGTGAGGTAAATTATCATTATCAAAACCCACTTTTAAGTATTCAAGTATAAAGTGAGCACGTCCTGATGGTGGACCTTCAAGATAGAAGTCAAATGGGATTACTTCTCTGCCGCTCATCTCCAAAAACACCAACACTAACTTGCATCTGGAGGTGCAGTTTGGTGGTCGGTTCTGAATAATTGGGTTTACAATTTTCTTTATCAACTTTGTACGCTCCAACCCTTCACTTTTTCCTTCATTCTCCCTTCCTCCATCCTCCTTTCCTCTCTGCTCCTCCTTCCTCTCTTCCCTCCCTCCTCCTCTCCCTTCTCGCTTCTTCGATTAATGTACCCTTCCAGTTCGACTGGCAAGTCTATCACCTCGATGTAAGTATGCATGTTCTTCATGTGATGTTTCCATGTTATATAAAGACTCCTCGTTCCAGGGTCTGGAAGAGGCCTTGGCTATAGCAAAGTATTACTCGACAGCGAGCGACCACATCTGCCCCTTTTATCCCCTTCCTTCCTCTTATTCTTATTCGTCTCCCTCTTCCTCTGCCTCTTTCTCTTCTTCTTCATCTTCTTCCTCCTCCTCCTCCTTGCGACAAGACACTTGCAGGGTCGTCATACAAATGGGATCGAAGTGGAAGGCTCAGGTTTTGTCGAACCTTTTAGCCATATTTGGGTCACAGTTGTCCGTCTGTCTAACCCCTTTTTCTTCTTTCCTGTATTCCTCCGACTCTTTCTCCCTCCCTCCCTCCCTCCCTCCCTCACTCACTCACTCACTTTCCATATCCCCTCCCACTCAGCTTCACTTAATCTTACTTTTTGGTCATTCTCATTCATTCTCAATTCCTTACTGACTCCCACTTACTCTCTCCTTCGCTCTCTCCTTATCTCCTTTCACCTCTCACCCTCGCCAAGTGTGTGTGTACGTGTGTGTGTGTGTGTGTGCACGTGTGTGCGTGCACGTGTGTGTGTATGTAAGCTTGCTAACCTTTGCGTAATTGAGTATACAATGTCCTTGTGTGTGTCCCTTCCATGCCTGGGCAAGCACAAGCACACATGACAGGGTCTCAACCTCAATTTCTTCTCGACTCCATTGTGTCTGTATCTGACTTGGCATTCCATCATAGACCTTTACAGAACCACGATCACAACTATGACCACCACCACGACCACCACCACCACAACCACCACCATCACCATCACCACCACCATCACCACCACCACCACCACCACCACCACCACCACCACCACTATCACCACCACCACCACCACCATCACCACCACCACCATCACCACCACCATCACCACCACCACCATCACCACCACCATCACCACCATTACCACAACCACTATCACCACCACAACCACCACCACCACCACCACTATCACCACTACCACCTCCACTACAAACGACAGCATAACTGGATCACCATTTCCTTATCACAGACTATGATACAAATACCACTAACATTATTCCGTTACTTTCATCACCAGTTCTTTCTCATCTCCCATCCTCTGTCATTCACCCTTCTTCCTTTTCGCTCTCTTTTCGTCACATTTTTCCACCTTTCTTTCCTTTCTTTTCCCTCCACCCGTTCCTTCTCAAAGGATTAAGGATTACAAAGGCGGAGCATGCCGACAGGAGACCTTCTGGTCCATAACTAGGTCGGATGCGAAAAAAAAAATCATAATAATAAATTAATAAATAAAAACTATAATATAATCTCGCCCTCCTCTCTATCCTCTTCCCTTCTTACCATGCGATGGCGTATATTTGTTTTCTCCTTTCGTTATATCTCACACTTATTTTCTCACTTTCTTCTCCTCCACTTCCCTCCACCTCCATATTCTTCCTTCCGCCCCCTCTTGACCACATCCCTTCCCTCTCACTTCTACCAATCCTTTCCGTTCCCTTATGAAATATTCTTTATTGATTTGCTTCTGACTATCCGCCACGCGTCTTTCTTCCACTGAAACTCCTCTGCACCCTCTTACCTCTCCTTTCTCCCTCCCCCCCTCCGTTTCAACCCTCCACTCCCCTCAACGCTCCTCCTGGTCTTCTTGATCTCTTTGATGATCCACGTTTTATCTCGCTCTCGTCTCTTCTCATTCCTGTTATCGTCCTCCTCCTCCTCCTACTCCTCTTTCTCCTCCTCCTTCTCCTCCTCTTTTCTCCTCATCTTGCTCTGCCTTCTTTTCCTTTAGCCTCTACTCCTTCTTTCGATCCTTTTTTCACATTCTTAATCTTACTTTTTCCGTATTCTGTCCCTCCAGTTAATTTATCACTTCTCTCTCTTGCTCTTGTTATTTTTTCTCATCATCATCATCAACACCAATTATCTCCTCCTCCACTTTATTTTTCTTCCCCTTTTAACTTCTTTCTCTGAATATCCTCCCGACTATAAAGTCAAAATCAAAATCATCAGCTATGATACGTCCGTTGTTATACAAAACTCTCAAATTTTTGAATCAGATTCATGCGTAACCCAATCTGTGACATTTCACTCCTGCAAACTTCTCTACCTTTTGTCCGGTCTACTTCTACCATGCTGACTCTATTTCGATCAACTTCGACTATTATCTCCAATCTCTGAAACAAGAACTGGTAATCCACGAGGCTTATTCTACTCCAGCATCATAGAAACTGGCTCATAATAACACGGCACAGACAAGTGTCCAAAGGGATCTATGGGAAGGTGTGGTGACTGTTGTAAACTACTGTAGGGCTCCGGATTTCCATTCAACGAAACCCAAGACACCGTTCGTTATCATTATTGTTATTACTACT
>NC_134804.1:34237746-34242746 GCF_046742065.1 Oratosquilla oratoria | reverse complement strand
GTATTTGTTTTTAGTGAAACCATAACTGTTTAATAAATGGTAAGATAATTATATTTTCGTAAAACAAATATTAAAGTGAAGAGGCAAATCTTCCATCTACAAAATACATCAATTCTACATTCATATCACCAAAATATTTGGTTTTAGTGATGTCATTACTGTTAACTACTTTCATATTCACTTGTGATTTGATTTAGTGGTCGCTAACTACCCTTTCCGAAGCGCCTCGGATTGTACCAAACTGTTGAGGACTTTATGAATCATGGAATTTACTTTCTTATAAGAAAGGGATGGAACTGTCTTCACTTCTAACCGCTACCTGGTACCCCATCAAGCCACTGTTATTGTTATCATTATAATTGTCATAATCATTCCTCTTTTATAGAATAATGAAAAACCTAATTAATATTTACCATTGCAACCATCCTTATTTCAATCTTTTTATCGTAATTATGGTATGACAATTACCAATATTAATACAATATTAATTACGATCATGATGTGCAACATAATAGAAATGAAACAAGATTTAAGCTCTGCATATTAATTCAATAACGCAAAAAATAAATCACACACACACACGCACACACACACACACACACACACACACACACACACACACACACACACACACACACATACACACACACACACACACACACACACACACACACACACACACACACACACACACACACACACACACACACACACACACACACACACACACACACACATGGCGCAGTTGGTAGAGATCTCGGCTGCCACTACGGAGGTCTGGGTTCGAATCCCGCCCAGGGCTGAAATGATTTCAGTATCGCTGCGCTGCGGGTTGCTGCTCCAACTTTCGTGAGCGGGGAGTTCGGGGTGTATTTGCGTGTAAGATCACAACAGTACCCATAGATCGGTCATATGAGCTCTGAGCTGTCTTCCAGGAGGGTAATAGCTGTTGATCACGAGTCAAACACGTGATCCAAGACCATGGTCATTCACACACTCAATCGTTTTATGAGCGGCGGTTAGGAAGGAGTCATAAAATGAAAATAAAGTCAGTAAAGGAAGTAAGGAAGAGCAAAGACAGGAGTGTAGACAAATGAAAAAAGAAGGAAAGTGAAAAACACTGGGAGAATTGATCAATAAATTGATTAAGGGGGTGAAAAGTGGGGAGTGGACAGCAGGAAGTGGATAGAAAATGGTTAGAGTTGAAGACGAAACAGTGGGAGGAGTAATTGAGGAGTTGAAGAAGAGCAAGGAGGGTAAACAGGGAAGGCAGGGTAGGAAGAAGAGGGAGAGGTGACGGGGAGGAGGGGTGGAAGGGAACGAGAGAAGGAGGGAGGGAGGGAGGGAAGGAGGAAGGAAGGGAGAGAGGGAGGGAGGGAAGTGGACAGGGAAAGAGGGTGGGAGTGGAGAGGGAGACAGGGAGAGGTAGGAAGAACGAGATTGGTCCTTCTTCCCTAAGGGTAAAAAATCTATTTCGTTGGCACAGGCACTGCCATTTTTGCTCGCAAGTGTCACAGCCCAGGCAGCCAATGTTCCACTATGTATGACATCATGTTCGTTACAACGTCTTTGTCTGTGTCTGTGAGTCTCTTCGGGAACACAATAGGTGTTGTCTGTTACCGTGCTCTCCCACAACGCTCCTCCCTCCTCAAGAAACGGTCACCATTCTTATAACGCTTCGTTCACGGCAGTGCAATATTTGCTGCTCCTGACCGAAGTTTTCTGAAACGGGAGACAGGTCGAAATGTTGCACCTGCACCCAGGCTTGGGATTGGTGTGGTTGTGATCATTTTACCGCGAGCGCTGTGGATAAGCTCGCGAATCGAAATCACCTCAAATTTCCAGACCGCACGGCAGCGCGCGTTTTAGTCCCTTGGTTTCGGTGACATCAATTTACAGAGTTTCTTAGGCTAAATCTAGACATATGCAGTCATCTTAGGGAGCGTCGCCATGGGTGGGGGCAAAGAGTCCTCCATTTATTTTATTTTTGGGTCAGTCAATCAATCAATCATGGTAGTAATCTCACCTCCATGCCAACTAATTTCTGGTGAGATATTTCTCTGGTGTCACCTTATTCATTATATTCGGTGAAGCCCTTTGTATCAATAGGGTGCCCAATGGCCCATGCCGTCATTATGACGGTACCCCATATATCTATGGGGAATTTCCCTGTTCGCCATCAGGGACGTGCCAGTTAGCAGTGGGTCCTGCGACTGTGTGTATGAGCTGCTCTTTGTCTGATCTTTCTTACAAAACCTGTTCGATATGGGTGACTCTGCAGAGATTTCCTCTCTATTGGCATAGGCAAGAATTGGTTTACTAATAGGGTGGTCGACGAATGGAATAAACTTTGTAACCATGTAGTAAGCGATGAAACTATCAGTTGTTTTAAGAAACGATTAGACAACTTTATGGATGGGGATGACAGGTGGTGATGGATACGGAGCTGCCTAGTGTAGGCCTTATGGTCTCATGCAGTCTCTTTCATTCTTATGTTCTTATGTTCTTATAGCTTTTGTAATCATTAAGATTCTCAAACCGATCCACCACGCCAGGGTGTTAACTCTCGGATATGTATTTTCGGGTAACAGCGGATAATTCTATTCGGTTCAGGGAGGTGTGTCGCCGTTGTGGAGAGGTTAATTCTCACGGCAGGCGAAGGCGAACGACATTACGTCACCCGGTCTTTCTCGCACGCGGATTCTGCAGAACCTGAGTCGACCCACAGCAAATCCGAGTATTCCTCGTCCGGCTAAATATAGACGCATGGAACAAAGTGGTATCACGTATAGAAAATGGATAGGCAACTGCTAACTTCAAAAGACATAATTGTTCTTTTAGATAGACAAATCTACTGTTTCCGAATACTCATACCTGTTTTTAAAAAGACATTTTTGTAAACTTTATGAAAGTAATAACAAAATGCTGTTTTTTGAAGGACAAATTTACTTTGAAAAAAATCTACTTTTGTAAAAAGATAAATATAATGGCTTAAAAAAATTCTCTTTAAAAGAGACAACTATACTTTTTTAAAGAAAAAAATATACTGTTCTTCTTTTAAACAGACAACACCACTGTTGTTTTGAAAGAAAGCTTCTGGGATCAATTGCAAAAAGGTGAGCTGAGGAGAGGAGGAAGTATAATTGAAAGAATTACCTTGCGGATTTTCTGGCGTGCATTCAGACTACAAACATAAACTATTGTAGAAATTAGTCAAGGATGAACAAACGCTTTGCAATTACACATAATTCAGACCTTCCTAATACTAATGCATACGATGAAGCGGTGGGGGGGAGGAGAGCAAAACAGCTCCCGAGTGTCGGGTCTTTATATGGAAAAACTGTGTCTAGCTGCATTGCGTTTAAATGTTTATCCCCGCGATGATCACATGGGGGGGGGGTTGCATGAATTGTTGTTCCTTATGATTTGGATGTATGTTTTGATGAAAAATTTCCAATTCTACGACACGGTGAGTTAAGTAAGGCGAGGTGTGAAGTATCGATTTAAGTACAAAGTATGACCTATACAAAAGTAAAACAACTTAAGGTAAACTACGAGAATTCTGCCACGAAGGGATTACATAATACCAAAGCTTTAAGTAGACCTGATTGAGGCTACATAACAACAGCAATAAACTAAGAAAAGAGATCCTCTGCACAAAACCTTAAAAGAATAGAAAATACTATCCTAACCAAAACTCGTACGGAACGATCTTAAAAACCCCAAGTCTTCACTGCACACCAAAAATAACTACAACAAATGAACTGGAACTTAATCAATACTTCCAGGCGACGCCTGGTGACCTATCGTGAGACGAACACGAGGAGGATGAAATGGAAAACAAATTATTCCACGAGATCTGTGACGTGATCTGACCACGATGATTGTGGGACGAATCTAATTAGACCCCGCGAAACCAATGGCCGTATCATCAGTGTAAATTAAGGCTCTAGTCGTTTCAAGCACAGGACTTATTACCACCACTGTGTTCCCCGAGTGATTCTCTCTTTCTCTTCCTCTTTCTGTCTCTCTCTCTATCTATCTATCTCCCTCTCTGTCTCTCTCTCTCTATCTATCTATCTTTCTGTCTATCTATCTCCCTCTATGTATCTCTCTCTCTATCTATCTATCTATCTATCTCCCTCTCTGTCTCTCTCTCTCTCCATCTATCTATCTTTCTATCTATCTATCTATCTCCCTCTATGTATCTCTCTCTCTCTCTCTCTCTCTCTCTCTCTCTCTCTCTCTCTCTCTCTCTCTCTCTCTCTCTCTCTCTCTCTCAACGTATTTGTATCTGTTTCTTCGCTCTCCGTCCCTGTCTCCCTCAGTATTCCTATCCATCTATCTATCTATCCCTCTGTCTATATGCCTAGCAATCTCTCCCTCACTGTACCCCTCAATTTCTCTCTATCTGCCTGTGTACCCCTTTATCTGTTTCTCTCTGTATCTTGCTCGCTGTGTCTCTCAGTGCGTCTCTGTCTGATTGTCCATTTGTATGTGTATTTCTAGCTACATCTGTATGCTTCTCTTTCTATATATCTGTCTGCATGTCTCTGTCTGTGTATCTCGCTATCTGTGTATCTTTGCCTGTTTGCCTCTGTATGCCTCCTTTCTTGTATCCACTTGATTCTGTGTTTCTGGATGTTTCTCTGTCTGTATGGCTCTGTGTGTGCATCCCTATATTTCTATGAAAACACATACATACATACATACATACATATATTCATATACCAAATGCTTTTTCCCCCTTACAAGCGAGGTGCAAAATTTACGTTGAATGCGAGAACGGCGTATGATCACCATCAATCCCATAAATAATTCTGCACAAGAATGTTCTCATACGTGTCGCAGCGTATACCGACATCGTAAACTACTGCAGTGGAATGCCCCGCGGATCCTTTCTCGTTCCCCAGAGAGTGCTGTTGTCCGCCGCGAGCCACGACTGCGCTGACCTCACCACATTTACGGCAGTCCTATACTAGGAGATCGAAGGTCGATGT
>NC_134804.1:34227746-34232746 GCF_046742065.1 Oratosquilla oratoria | reverse complement strand
ATAAAACATTATCGCATAATTTGATAATCAAATTACATGTTAACCCTGGCGACTTGCCAAGAGGAATATCGATATGCTGAGTTGCGGGTGTGAAATCAATGACAAATTCTAAAAAAGAAATGTTAATTCCAGCTCGGATATTAGGATGACCTCGTTATAGCAAACTGCCGCCGTTCACGTCTGCACCAGGGTATAGAGGGGGGGAATCGAGTACTATAGCTACGTTAGTATATATCTTTCGTTGTCAAATATATCATATCTATTATATATATATTGTCGTTCTCCCATAAATGAAGCAAGTTTTCAGTAATAAAATCACCGTAATCTACGGGAAATATCTTTACGTTATTTCGAATGTCATGGGTCAGATTTGGGATCAGTTTAAGAATACAGTCTCCTACCGTGGCTGGAGTCTTGTGCGAACCTGGTACAATTATATTTGTTCTTCATCTGTGTTTCTGTGAATGGCGTCCTCTATAAACCTATATCTAGCATAGATATTTTTTATCTTCATTTGTAATTGCTACAATGGGAGAGGGGGGACTGACGTATTCTGCAAACCTGTAACGAGCATATTTCCTGGTACAAGCATATTTCTTCTTTCTCTGCAAGTGTTCCTGTGGATGGAATCCTCTATAAACCTATATCGAGCATATATATTTTTTATCTTTATTTGTAATTGCTACAATGGGAGAGGGGGGACTGACGTATTCTGCAAACCTGTAACGAGCATATTTCCTGGTACAAGCATATTTCTTCTTCTTTCTCTGCAAGTGTTCCTGTGAATGGCGTCCTCTCTGAACCTATATCTAGCATACATATTATTTGTCTTCATTTGTAAGTGCTACAACGGGGCAACGTGTTCTGCAAACCTGTAGCGAGCATATTTTCCCACACCGAACATTTACGATGCGCATACGTCTTCCAGGTCATAAAAGAATCGTTCCCGTCAAAAAATCTAAGAGTCTAAGATATACGACGTCCATAACTCCTACGAAGACAGACATCAGTCACTGTAGTTCTTGTAAAAGCAGGTAACTATGCATTAGAAAAGCGTTGCGTCGCGCGTTCCTTTCTTTAGTCGATATAACTTATGATAATAAAATGACCGGGGTCTCCATTCAGGTGAATGAAATTGCCTGGTGGCCAAAAAAACAAAAACAAAATAAAACAAAATAAAATAAAATAAGATTAAATGAAATAATAAGAATGTGAAAGAACAATCACCGTCGACTTCGACTCAAATTCAGGATGCAGGAGAATGTCGTTCTCAAATAGCACACGATAATTTTTCTCAAATTCATGTAATGATACCGTTTTCCTTACAATATATATATATATATATATATATATATATATATAATATATATATATATATATATATATATATATTATATATATATATATAATATATATATATATATATATATATATATATATACATTTACTTATACATATGCATATTTTATTATAGTCGACAGCAGTTACAATATAATTTAAATTAAAGTTTATTTTCTCGATTCTCCTCGCAATGCCACGGTCTTCTACAACATTGTGTGTTCAGGAGATTTCCAAAATCCATAATTCTGTTCACTCGAGGCGTGTTTCAGCTTTTCTAGGCCATCTTCAGGAAGTGTAACTTGGGACTCGACTTGGGTTGAGGTCGTATTAAATGTGCGAGATTATGTCTTGAGGAGTGCTGTTTATGATGGAGCTCTATGGATTGCTGTTTGGGATCTCCCTGCTGAGTTGCTGTAGACATTTGTTGTATGTTTATGCGTGGATTTTTGTTAAGTATATAGATTATTTAGGCCATTCTTCGTCTCTTGCTGTCATGTTTCTTTGTGGAGGATAATGGTGTGGTCTTTCATTATATTTTTTGAAAACAACTCTCGGAAAAGAAACAGAAATACTTTGGGGTCTGCATTCGACTCTTGTACATTCTGAGTGTCGCCAGACGATTCTATCCAGCAAAGCTAAACTCTTGTAAATATGAAAAAGGTAAGCCATTTTAAAATCTTGACAGCATTAGTACAGACGGCACACAACAGATATAAATAGAATTGCCTACCAACAGCCTTCTGGAACAGAAGGTCTGGCTAACTCCTTTCCCTGTGCAGGAACCCTGAAGACCCCTTCCCACCTCTCCCACCTCGTCTTTGGGTTGCAGTCTTTCCAGCTTTGAACTCCTTCTTAATCCTTTCCTGGAACTCTGAACTCGTTACCAGAATCTTTGTCTCCCACTTCCTCCTTCCTTCTCTCTTTCTATTTCTCTCTTCCACCCACTCTCTCACCTCTCCCCGTCCTTCTCTTTCCTTCCCTCCTCCTTTTCTCCCTTTCTCCTTCCCTCAGCAACATTATTTCTTTCTCCGCCTCCAGTTCCGCCTTCTTCGCCTGCTCCTACATACACTTGCCTTCAGAATCCTTAACCTTGCTCAATGCAAGGAAGGCGTCCTGGAAGATCTGTGTATCCTCTAATTAAAGACCTATATCATTGTTATCATCAATGCTAACAGCACCGTTTCCCATCAACAATGCTCTCACCCCAACACCCTCAACACCAACATTACCACCAATGTCCTCCCCTACACTATAACTCCAACCGAAAACCATCACCTCTACCCCTACCGTTCATCACCAACACTCCCGTCATCACTATCATCACCACAATTACCATTATTACATCATACCATAACTACAGTCAAGCCATCGCCTCTTGCTATCCTCCTCCTCCTTCCTTACTCCACTCAGCCCTTCCAGAGTCGTCTTCCCCTACCGTCCTTCTCCTCCCTCCTCCATTCCTCCACTCACTCATGCCCTCCTCCTCTTTGGTTAACGCCCAAGACGCGTGTCAGTCCAACCGCTGTGACTTCGACGAAACCGCTGGCAGAAGCGATTAGGATATCAGGAATCAAGATCTTGTGGATTCGTTAAACTTCGTGCAGATCGAGTTTTCCTTCATTAAGACTTATGTTTTCAGTGATATTAATACTTTAATGTTATCGTAGCGTCATCTTCAACGTATACGCCATTTTCCGAAAGAGGAGGTAGCTAGACATTTGTGGTTAAAATATCTTTACGATTTTAATTTTCATCTCACAAATTCCTTTGAATCCTTCCTAGTTTAACTATGAGGAAGAATTACATCACATCGTTTTCTCGGAAGTACTGCCAGTGCTAGGTGCACCCCTCTCTCACGGAACAGGTCACCTTAATACCCTTCTCCTCTGCTTTCCACGCACATTTTCGCATTTTCGACATCCCGACCACAAATCTTGAGCTTCGTTTACGCCTTTCAGAGACACTTTCTTTGTTTTATCCCTTGATCTTATTATCGGTACAAATTATTCATAAATCCCTTGAGGATATGTCATCCATTCTCATAGCATGCCCAAGTTTTAGAAAGAGAGACGGAGAGAGAGAGAGAGAGAGAGAGAGAGAGAGAGAGAGAGAGAGAGAGAGAGAGGAAGAGAGATAACAACACAATTGGTATTAGCTGGGTCTTAGAATCCGATACCTTTCAGTTCCAATATCTTTATATATTATGTTACCAACATAACTACAATATTTGTACTCAGGTAATGCCGAAACTCGCACCTCCACAGTAACAACAGCTGCGGCGGTAATCAGTTATAATTAGTCAGCTTTGAGGTTCATCTCACCACAGGTTCAAAGCACCTGTGACGTCCCCCTTTGCAAAGCAGGGTCGGAAAGTTCTGTATCACTATCTCCCTTGTATGAGGACAGAAGCTTTTGGTGTGTATATATATATATATATATATATATATATATATATATATATATATATATATATATCACTATCATTATTACTATTACTATTATAATCGTTGTTATTACTATGTTCATCATTATTTTGTTGTTGTATTATCATCTTATTAATTATCATTATTATTATTATTATTATTATTATTATTATTATTATTATTGGCAGTGGGCCGAAGTGCAGGGATGACCCGTCATCCAGTAGGAGCCAAAAAGAGGGAGGGAGGGGTGGTGAATGGGAGTGGAGTGGGTGGGGATGAAATGGGTGGGAGTGGATTTATGCCTTTGACTACCTCCCTTATAAGGAGGAAAAAGCCCTTGGTATATATATGTATTATTGTCATCATCATCATCATCATTTTTATTATTATTGTTATTATTATTGCTATTAATTGTTGTTGTTATTACTATTATTACTATTTAGTAGTAGTAGTAGTAGTAGTAGTAGTTGTAATATAAGTAGTATTAATATTATTAATAGTATTAGTATTATTAGTATTGGTATTAGCACTAGTATTAGTGTTAGTTGTAGATGCAATTGCAGTCGAAGTAGTATCGGTAGTAATAGAAATTTTAGTAACAAAACTTATGTTTCCATCACCAAGGGCAATTACGGCATCATCAATCTTTAACAGAGACAGAAATAGCCTGAGCGAGACTAACATATATCAGTTCTGCTGGTAGCAATATCAATAATTCCAACGTTTGCAAAGGGCAACGCGAGGATTATTTTCTTCTGCACAGTTAAGCCCCTCCCACCGTGCTCCTTTCGTGGTCTCAACGCAAACTGGATTGCATGTTCGCATGAGGCAGTTGCATTAACTATAATCACAGAAACAAACGACCCCCCCCCACCTGCAGGAATCACAACCAGTGTTTCTAGTTAGGCAGTTTAGTTTATAGACATTCATAGACTTAGGTAAAAAAAAAAAAAAAAAAAATATATATATATATATATATATATATATATATATATATAATATATGTATATCCGCAGAAAAACCACCAAGGAAAATAAATATATTGATGACAGGAGCGCTTTCGTCTATTCAGACATTCTCACGTGCAAACGCGTAACTAGCTATCGAGAGACCAAGAGAGATCGAACTTAGATTAATGTAGTGACAGTTTGGTGATCAAGAGCAAGATCCTCAAGACTCCCATTCTTTCTAATTATCTAATCAAAACTCAGACTTCGTGATGCTAAAATAAATGAA
>NC_134804.1:34215246-34222746 GCF_046742065.1 Oratosquilla oratoria | reverse complement strand
CTCATTTCCCTCTCCGGCGGAGTGCCTCTTCAGTCATCTTAATCGCCATCATCATCACCACGGCTACCATCACCACCATCTCCGCCAACACCACCCGTATCGTCTCCAGCACCATCATCACAACACCAACAAAAACAACAAACAATGCCAACACACCCAATACCAACATCTCCAACTTCATCACCACCACCTCCACCACCATCACCATCACCACCATTACTACCGCCACCAACACCACTAACGCCATCATTACCACCACCACATCCGCTATCTTCACCACCACTACCACCACCACCACCACCGACACAACCACCACTGATGTCGTCGCCATCGCAACCGTTGCATCATTACCGTCTTCATCAACGACTTTAAGTAGAATCTACCTTTCCGTAAGAATTAATGTTCCCTATTCACCACACACCCACACAAAAAAAATCCCAACCAGAAGTCCTCCATAACCAACTCAACTTCACCAAAGTCCACTACCACGGGAAATCCCCACAATCATCTTCACCATCTCCTCAAACTGAGAAAAAGGGAGAACCCAGCCACATCTTTGAAGCGCGGAAGAGCAAGGATCATAATTCGTTTAACGGCCCAATGTAACCAATAAAACAACTGTCACCGAGCATTCGCGGTGGAGTATGAGTCCCTTAATCAGGAAATCGGGTGGTAATGTAGGCGTTTATGACTACGAGGAAGGTGATTGGTCGGATGAGTAGGCGTGTCTGACGTGGCGCGCTCTGATTGGTCGCGGGGAATTGGCAGTGACTGTGGTGATGGCGTCGCTTTGGAGAAACGTCTCATTATGAAAAAAATGTCCTCGATTTATTGATATTCTTTGTCGGTTTTATTTTGGCCTTAGTCAAACGATTGGATTTAATTGATGGCCAGACGCCATGTGATTTTATTCATTTGAGAGAATTAATACAGATTGGCTAGGCAATTGTTAGAGGATAGTCATCTTTGTACACTGAGGAGCTAAACGAAAAGGTTCTTCCCAACCAGAATGCTGATTGGCGTAATGTATGGGTGTGTGCGACAAGGTCCAAGACGATTGGCTAGTGGTTATGGTGGCATTTTACTACGTGATTCCTGATTGGCTGTGCGAAAAGGCGTGCTTAACGTTCTCTGCTCTGATTGGCTAAGCTAATAAGGAATGTGCGCGGACCGACAAACAGGCAAACTATTACAGATAAAAAGACAGGGAGACAGATTGACTGGAAGACAGATGGACAGCGGTGAAGTAGTGGACAGAAGAAGAAGAATGGATAAGATTTGATTTAGGTTCGTTAAAAAAAGTGTACATTTAGCAACGGCGGGTTCCTTCCACCTTCCTCTTCCTCTAATCTCTATTCTCTCTCTCTCTCTCATTCCCTATATTCTCTCTCTCTTTCTCTCTATCCCTCTATCTCTCTGTCCCCCCTCTCTCTCTCTCTCTCTCTGTTTCTCTCTCCTCTTATATCAGTTTCTGAGCAACTTTCTCATCAAGTATTCCAAGAATTACAACACCACCTACCCATCTACCCTTACACACATTAATCTGACACCTAATGTAGATAAATAATGTACACTGGTACTGCAATGGATATTAATTGATATAATAAATTTGTTTAAATCATAATTACTTTATCAAGGAGAAACATTAACATCACAAGCGATTTACGATGATACTACACATGCAGTAATAAAACTGTAGTTACGTTACTGCCAAACCGTATTGAGCTTCAGCCAATTACACCCAGAAATCTTGTTATGAGCTCAATGCTGAGAGTTCCTGTCTAATAACGTGCGAAGGATGTAGGCCACGAAACAAGTCATATAACATTTTATGTTTGTGCTCACTCCGAATGTGCCGTTTTTACGGCTGGTTAAAATTTACATACATATACCAAGAGGCTTCTTCCCCTTTACAAGGCAGGTAGCCAGCCAAGGTATACAGCCATTTTTCATTCATCCTACACCTTTCCAGTCCCCATTTATTCTTTTTCTCTCTCTCTCTCTCTCTCTCTCTCTCTCTCTCTTTAAGTTTAGTTTCTTGTGGATGAAAGCCCTACTCTTCTATTGTTCCACTACCTGGGTCAGAATCAATGAAACAAGGCAACACCTCGATATCCAGTTTAAGAATTAAACGTTATTAAAAGACTTATATCTCACCTGTACTGACAACAGGCATCTAGTAATCCAATTAGAATTTATTTCCCTAGAAAAACTGAAACTACGAATGAAATCGAACACTGTATCAACGCAAGGATTGTGAAGACATCTTGGACACATATTCGATCTGACTACAAGCAGTCGGCTTGTTAAAAGGACTTTTGTCAACGAATTTTGATGTGCATATCGTTTGAGTTATTGTTAATTTTTTCTGTGTTTTTGTCGTATTCTGTGTATTGTGTAGCTGTAAATTGCAAGATCGTCTTTATTATATAATGTTTGTCCTGGATGACGTTACGAGCTTTGAGTTGGGAAACTGCTTAGAGGCACAGCGCAGTTTGGATTATGATGTCATGCCTTATGCAAAATAGACCCAGTACTTGGGACACTAAATTCACATTGCAATAACCAACGTACTACAACTCATAATTGTCTTCCTCTTCCCTCCTCCCCTTCCCTCAAATCTTCCTCCTCTTCACCTGTCCCGACTTTTCCTTTCCTGCTCCTCCTCCTCCTCCTCCTCCTCCTCTTCCTCCTCTACAAGCTGAGACAGCCTTGTCGTTCTTAGCGTCCATCATGCTAATCCCTCTTTATTTTGTCGTCGTCATTCTTCTTAATTATTTCCATTTCGGCACGATTTCACTGTTGCGTGTTTTCATTTAACAAAGAAATTGACTTTGATTCTATCAAACTTGACTCGCTGTTGATGCCAACAAATTGATATTCTGTTTCCTTCGTTACGAAGTCGCATTATATAGATGTTATCCTATCAGTTGTCTGACGATTTTAAACAGCTGAGTGTGTTACTGAATGGACGCCGCGAGATGAGAAGCGTGGAAGAGGGAGACCAGACAGAAGGTGGAGAGACGAGATTGAGAAGTTTGCAGGAGTAACGTGGCAGAAGTTGGCGCGGTCATGTGAATCTTGGAATGCTGTGAAGGAGGCCTTTGTTCAGCAGTGGACTCAGGATAGCTGATTTGATTGATTGATTGATTAATTGATTGAGAGGGCGACCCTGGCCTAGCAAGAGCAGTAATAAAAGACGCTTGGGTGTGTACGATTTAACTTGGCGAAGAGTCATCTTAAAAATAAAAAACGTAAGATTAATTTTTTTGGTGGAATGCATACATTAATCCAGGGGGAAAGGGCGAATTAATATTACTGGAAGACGAGAATAGGGCAAACTAAGTAAGAGAGCACAATGGAATGAAATATGATGTATGAGTAGAGGCAATAAAGGGGGTGGAAATGTGATTAGGCAGGACAAGAAAGAATAACTGATGTAAGTGTGTTATTGATTGGACATTACGAGCTGATAAACATGGAAGAAGAAGCAAGAGAGAAGTTGCAAAGACGGGACAAGGAAGTTTGCAGGAGTAACGTGGCAGAGGTTGGCTCAGCCATGGAACCTGTGAAAGAAGTATGAAGGTGGAATTTGCCGATAAGTCTATCGAAATAAACATCTATCCATCCACCCATCCATCCATACATGCATATATACATATACACATACATAACCTTTTCTTAAAACAACCGATAGTTTCAGTGCTCGTAATACACGTGAATGAGATTAAACAAGAAGAAATGGAGGAACGGGGAAAGGGAGAGAGGAAGGTAGGTCACTGAATATTAGGAAAGGTTAAGGAGAAGGTGGACCAGGTGTCTGAGAACAGGAAAGGTTAAGGATACTTGAAAAAGCTGTAATAAGCGAAACGTTGTATTAATAAAGGCTCTGTCCCCACATTTGGTGTTTATTTCGATAGACCCGTGAAAGAAGTTGGGGGAGTCTTATCTTATATTATTTGTTTTTGTTTTGTTATCATTTGTCTGTCTGATTTTCATTTATTATTAGTTATATGTCAATTTATTATTATTTACTATTTACCTGTTTGTTTATTATTTAATTCTACCAATGCATTTATTTATGTATTTTATTTGTTATTTACATTATCATAGTTTTTATTTATTATTTCATTACTAATATGATTTTTTTTTCGCATCCGACCTAGATATGGATCAAAAGGTCTCCTGTCGGCATGCTCCGCCTTTGTAATCCTTTGTCTTCTGCTCGGCAGTGGATATCGAATACTTCATGAATTCCACGTTGATTTTATTAATGTTCACAATCGCTCCTGGCATTAGTATCATGAAAAATATAACTGCCATCAACACAGACATCACTATAACTTCCCTCCAACAAGACCCAAGATGGAAAGATCAACAGAGACTAACCGACCGTGACGTTCTTACTACGCGGTTCATTTTAAAGATGAAAACAAACATCGAAGAAAAACAAAGGAATGAAGTCTCGAAGGGGGGGTAAATTTATAGTGGCACAAACACTGATATATTTGCCTAACGCGGACTTTTCCAAACTCTTCGTCGTTTTTCTTGGGGTTCAGGGAGAATAGAGCAAAGTTAGATTTTGGTCACTGGGCGATTATGCGACCCGTTGGACTCGAAAGGGTTTCATGATAAATACACACTCGTGACGCAGTTGGTAGAGTTCCCGGCTGCCACGACGGAGGTCCGGGTTCGAGTCCTGCCCAATGCTGATTTAGTTTCAGTATCACTGCGCTGCCAGTCGTTACTCCAACTCTCGTGGGCGGGGAGTTGGGTGTGTGTGTGTGTGTGCATGTAAGGTCACAGCATTACCCATGAATCGGTCATACGAGCTCCGAGCTCTCTTCCGGGAGGGAAATAGCTGTCGTTCACGAGTCCAGCACATGATCCAAAGACCAAAGTGAAAACACACACACACACACACACACACACACACACACACACACACACACACACACACACACACACACACACACACACACACAGCATGGTGGTGCTCGTAGTACTTGGTTCGAATCCTGCCCAGGGCCGAAATTATTTCGGTATCGCTGCGCTTTGGGTCGTTACTCTGACTCTCGTGGGCGGGGAGTTGGGTGTGTGTGTGTGTAAGGTCATAGCATTACCCATAGATCGGTCATACGAGCTCTGAGCTCTCTTCCGGGAGGGAAATAGCTGTCGATCACGAGTCCAACACGTGATTCAAAGATCAAGGTGAATACACACACACACATACAAACAATTGAACACAGGAAAGGTTTTCAACTACATTAATGGAGTGCGCATTGGTTGTCTGGTCTCCGCACAGGATGAAAGATACAACACAAAATTGAAAGAATTCAATGAGCAACCAACAAATTAGTTCGTAGATTTGTAGATTAAACATACGAAGATAGATTGAAAGCACTGGACCTATCATTATTAGAAAACAGAAAATAAGAGGCGAGTTAATGGTAGTACCCAGGACATTAACCACTTCAGTACGAGTCAAATTCTTGCGCACAGCATTGGCTGCCATATGTACGATGCAGCACACTACTCGCATTATGAAATATAAAATCAATGCTGTGTTATTCGTTCTCTTTTACTCTTAGTAATGATAAACACATAAAACGTGATCAACCCAGTTCACATAACCCGGGGATCATTCAGTTACAACTACAATATATATGAGGGAAATTCGCTAATAGCAGCGACATCAATCCGATAATTCTTATGACAGTTGCATGCAGGATTCGAACCCACTGCGTTCAGCCACCCGTAGATCACCTTCGCAGAGCCTTAGTGGTCTAAGGCTTTGCGAAGGTGATCTACGGGTGGCTGAACGCAGTGGGTTCGAATCCTGCATGCAACTGTTACAATATATATATATATATATATATATATATATATATATATATATATATATATATATATATATATATAAAATCAAGAGTCGACGTCGGCATCCTCAAGTACCCACTTGTGCCTTATGACGCCTACGTAGGCGTCATCGTACCAAACTGGATGGGAATAAATAAAATTGACAGAAGATATCTCATAGGCTGGAACGAAAGACGCTAGGTTCATACACACATACATATATACATACATACATACATATACCAAAGGCTTTTTCCCCTTACACGGGGGGGTAGCCAAAAAGAAAAAGGCATAGAAACCACTCCCACCCATTCCATTCCCTACATATTCCACTCCCCTCCACCCTCCTCCCTCCCTCTTATCTTGGCACCTCCTGGATGACGGGTCATCCCTGCATCCTGTCAACTGCCCTGGGTCAGAAGCAGTGTCGCAAGACACAGCACATCCACAGCAAGGCCGCTTCATAAATTTGGCGACCCCCTCTCCGTCTCCTCATGAGAAAAAAAAAGTCTGAGAGATGTTATTATGTATAGAATACAAGCTTCACTGCTCCCTACCCACCATCATCACCATTACTCTCCCTCACTTCCTTCACCGTCATTTCTCGGTTTGTGTAGAAATAGGGGGACTAATTGGCCGCCCGGTTACCGCTGCGTCTCCTAACAACTTCCGAATACGGACCCAAGAATTGGGTCCACCCGGAGAGACTTACTCTCTTCTTCCTCCTTCAAGTTAATCTGTATCTCGTTCACGAGAACCGGGGACAACATTTTCCATTAACCACGGCGCTGGTGATCCCATATCTTGTTTTCCGTCGGTGCCGTATCGCCTTTGTTGATATTAGTCATAATTATCGTACCCGTTGAAGTTATTGTTTTAATCAAGTTTGTCTTATCTTCGCACGCTCCGGTATCAATTGAATTGTTGTCAAAAGGAAACTGCAATAGAATGAAATTTTATTATTGTCTAACAACGCGCCTCTTAGCTAAAGCTCCTTACCTTCTGTATTCATCTTTACTTTTATACATAGTGACTTATTACAGCGTTGACTTAATATATGCAATATTGGCGGGGTGTTACGGAGGTGAATAGAATAGTGAGGAACCTAGAGATAGATACAAGTCTTATGGCACCAAGCATATAAGAAAAAATCAAAGGCTTTACCACGGGTGACGCAAACAAGGTCATCATATTAAGACAGCAAGGCAGGACTCGCAGTAATGGATTTAAATCGAACAAATTTAAGAAGGAAATAGGCAAGAAATGGATTACCAATAGAGTGGTCAACGAATGGAATAGACTTAGTAACCATGTAGTGAGCGCTGAAACTATCGGTTGTTTTAAGAAAAGGTTAGACAGTTTTATGGACGGGGATGATAGGGGATAATGGGCATGGAACTGCTTAGTGTAGGCCTTATGGTCTTTTGCAGTCTCCTTCATTCTTATGTTCTTAAAAATGCCACCGACTATGGAACGTGTTGGTCCTCGTGAGGCACTCTGTGATTGTGCCCACGACCTTCTTGACATCACAGCTACCCTCTTCTTCTCTTTCCTCTCTTTTGGTAGTTTGCTGCCTCCGTCTACTCTGATAGTGTAATGGTGTACTTGAAACACTGTATATTTGTTATTGTATATATTATT
>NC_134804.1:34140246-34210246 GCF_046742065.1 Oratosquilla oratoria | reverse complement strand
CTGCTTTCCTTTTTTTACGAGAATATCAACGAGCCATCGCTTGAGGACAAACCTCATCCGCTCACCCTCACCACTCACCCGAGTGTCGCGTTCCACCGAGAACCACAACGTCAGCAATTATCACAGCTGCACGTCATAATACAAATCGCTTCAAGCACGGTCTTAAGGTAACCTACACGCCTTTAGATACCCACGTGCTCAACGCACGTACACCTTAGCCATATAACAACTATGTAATCTCGCACTTATATTAGCATATTGTCATTTAGAAGTTTTTTTTTCTCTTCAAAAATTATCATTAAGTAATACCCTTTAATCTGCCAATTACAAATATACATATATATTCAACAGTTAATATTATTACATAATATAATATTCATATGCATTCTTCTAGTTAAGTAATTCTTGTTTAAACAAATAGCTCTTATATGTTTAAAATTCAATATTTACATAGAACTTAGATATTTTTATAAATGTAACTTACCTTTCATAATTACTACTGTTAACCAGCTATATATGTACACATATAATTATTATTATACACAATATATCATATATTATTTGCACAATATGTAACCCATTATTATTATTGCCATATTTACATTTTTACCATTTATAATTATATATTCTTATATGTAACCCGTATATAAATGTTGACATCCCATACCCCCCCACCCATATCTAAGCATAACATATTACCCATAGTTACTATATAACAATTATTAATATTTTAAAAGCTCATTTTTTTATTAGATTACAAATCAAAACTAACTATTAACTAATACATGATTTAACAACATGGCCTTTGCCACCAGATCAAAACTAAAAAGTTTACATAGCGTCTTCTCAAAGTCTAGAGAAGAAAAACACCAAAATGACATATCCAGTGACAAAGAGGAAATACACACAGAAGACTTAATTGACAATGACAATACCTCTGACCAGTTGAATAATCCTGACAAAACTAATCCTAATGCAGATACCCCTATAACTCCCCTTTATGAGAACGATGTCTTACCTTTTTTCAACCAGCTTCCTCAAGTAGACCCCTTTCACCCCTCACAATCACAACCACCCATTCCTCCCATCCAACCAAATATGCAAACAAAACCTCCTATAAACCATAATCCATCCAACCCCCATATCCCAACACATAATAACCCCCCTCCCATTCAGCAACAGTACCAAAACTTCCCCCTTCCTCCCCCCCATACCCCACCTGTTCAAACCCACTCCACACCATACCACCAACCACCACCTAACCTTCCTCCAAACCCACAATATTATCCTTACCCACAACCTCAACCAACAATAATTAACAATTATCAAACCATAACCCCCCTCACAGAAATCCCAACCTTTTCCCAAGATAGCGGACTATCCATTACAGATTTCTTGACAGCATGTGACCTGTTTTTCTCCAAGAATCAATATTCAGAGACAGATAAAATAAATTTGTGCCGTCAGAAAATAAACCCATCTGACATTTGCCGTTCAAAGGCAAGGATGCTAGACACCCTAGTTGCATCTGTAATCACTTATCAGGAATATAAACGCCACCTCCTTAAGGTCTTTCATAACAAACAACCTAACAACATTTCCTTCCTCATCACCTTCCTCAATAACACTAGAGTCCCACCACATTCCATTACTAACATAATGGATTTTGTTGCAAACGGAATGAAAGAGGTCAGAGAAGACCTAGAAAATAACTCTCCTTGGACTCACACTGATCAATTTGGTCAAAATGTAATGCCAACAAAACACTTACTAACATTCCTTGAAATAGCTTCCTATCTCTCCCAACTCCCTCCAAAGTGTTTAAAGGAAGCCTCCAAAAAGGAACTAGACACTAGAAATCCTCTAGCTTATACCTATATTTTAGATATCATGAATACTTGCAATGTATCCTTAGATACCCCCAACCATCTCCCCAGACTAAATAGCCTTCACTCACAACAACCCCCTCCCACCAATCAAGGACAACCTTCTAAGTGGTGCTCCTACCATTCATCAAACAATCACAACACGAAAGACTGCATACAGCAAAAACAATACCCGCAGGTACAACGCCACTCTATCCCTTGCTCAGTTCATGGAACCTTTTCCCACACCGATGCTCAGTGTTGGACACAGCAAAAGCAACACACGCAGGTACAACACCACCCTATCCCTTGCTCAGTTCATGGAACCATTTCCCACACAGATGCCCAGTGTTGGACACAGCAAAAACAACACCCACGCTCAGTGCATGCTACTACCTCACACCAGAATCAAAACAAACAAGTTCCACCCCCATTTAAACACCCACTCCTATCTACACCAACACATCCAATCAAATACTGCAACCTACACCAAACATCATCTCACTCCAACGAAGAGTGTTACCTACAGAAAACACAACAACAACCGCATCAGAGAACTAACAACCCATTCACCACCCATCGACAAACACCCCCCTCCAACACGACAACCAATACTAAACAACGATTGGGGGAACGTGTACCAGCCTCACGCACCAAACCACCATAGGAATATCTCATACACAACACAAATACCTCACCCTAGAAGTAAGCCTAGACCAACTTAAAGTTGACATGATGGTTGATACAGGAACAAACCTGAACATCATCCCAAGAGCTCTGTATGAAGCATTAAATGACCCACCCCAAATTCAATTTTCCAATATGGAAGGACTCTTAATAGAAGGGAGCACAATTCCTCTACACGACACCATAGACTTAAATATTGAAGTCAACAATCACAAAGTAGGTTTCACAACTTTCCACATAGCAGATGAATGGAGCCTTGATCAACAAGGTATAATAGGACTACACTCATTAAAGATTTGGAAAACGAAGATAGACTTTGAGACTAACAAAATCTCCTTCCGAGATGTAAATAATGAATCAACAGTTCCTGAGACACCCGACTCAGACACACAACATCTCTCATGTCTACCTTCCTTTGATACTCCCAATCCCACTAACAACTATTCCTTTCGACCACCCCCTTATGTCACCTCATAGGCACTGATGTCTAACACAGTCATCATACCCCCTAGACATTCAATAACATTCCACTATACATACCCGGTGCAATAGACCATCAGGACGTCATAATCGACTCAGACACGTCCAGGATTAACAACATAACCATTGAGTCCTCCTGGGACACAATATCAGAAAATAAACATACACTAGCTATGTTAACAAACACCTCAGAACAACACCGTAAAATCAGGAAGAATACAAACATCTGCGCAGTCCATCTCCATAATTCCCCTATCCAGGAACCACTGCCGCAACACATCAACCAAGTAAGACCAACACAACCCCTTCCCCCTATTCCCCCAGACCAAATCACGACATCAGCTGACGGAGAAAGTCATAACGAGCTATTAGCTCTCCTACAGAGGAATAGATCAGCTGTCGCCTTAGAAGGCGAATCACTAGGCAAATGTGATATAATCAAACATCACATCCAAATTCCCCCAAACACCCCCCCTTCATACACCCCCGCTTACCGCATACCCCACAGTAGGAAATCCCAAGTCAATGACAGTGTACATGAGATGATACACCAAGGCGTAATTTCCCATTCAGACTCCCCATGGAACAGTCCCCTCTTTTTGGTCCCTAAGAAAGACGGAACCTTACGCCCTGTTGTTGACTTCAGAAAAATAAACAACCTAACTCAATCTGACCCACACCCCCTCCCCGCCATGCAAGATGTACTACAATGCATTGGCAACGGGAACTCTGTTTTTTTCCACAATAGACCTCAAGTCAGCCTTCTGGCAGGTCGAACTAACAGAGGAATCAAAACCCGTAACTGCATTTTCCACGGACAAAGGACACTTTCAGTTTGAACGTATGCCCTTTGGCCTTAAGAATGCCCCCTCAACCCAACAAAGGTTGATGACCCGCATTTTCAGTGACATGATAGGAATCTCATTATTCGTCTATTTAGACGACCTCATTATATATAGTCCCACAGAAAGAGACCACCTTAACACTTTAGAGATTGTCATCAAACGTCTCAAACATACGGGATTAAAGATTCAATTAAAGAAATGTAGATTCCTCATGAAGGAACTCACCTTCCTAGGCCATAAAGTGGATGCAAAAGGGATTCACACAACCACTGATAAAATAGATACAATAAACAATTTCCCAACCCCCAGAAACGCAAATGAAACACGAAGTTTCATAGGGTTAGCCTCCTACTACAGACACTTTATCCGAAACTTTGCTGATATTGCTTCCCCTCTGACCAAATTCACAAGGAAAGGCGAGCCATTTCAATGGTCAGAAGCAGAACAGCAAAGTTTCGACACTCTCAAACACGCACTCACCACAGCCCCTGTACTAGTTTTCCCTGATATGAAGAAAGAATTCTTTCTTTACACAGACGCCTCCTCTAAAGGAATAGGCGCAGTCCTACAACAGAAAGATGACAATGGCAAAGAACACGCCATAGCCTACGCAAGTAGAGTCCTCAACAAAACTGAAAATAACTACTCAACTACACACAAAGAAGGACTTGCAATCATATGGGCACTAAAACACTTTAAATACCTCATTTTAGGCTACAAGATTACCATACTAACAGACCACCAACCACTAGTCTATCTTTTTAACTCCAAAGACTTACATGGGAGAGTTGCTAGATGGAAAACAACTCTCCTTGATTACGATCCCATGATCGTATACTTAGCTGGGAAAGCTAACGTAGTGGCAGACTGCTTGAGCAGACAAACTCACATCACCCCCATAACCCAAACCACATGCATACCTATGCAAGAACTCAGGGATGAAACTGACGGAGACCCAATATGGTCTCCAATAAAACAGCATCTCATCTCACAAACCCCCTTACACTCCCGACCACCTGTCCCTATTGAGGAACTCAATCTGGTCGACGGAGTCATAAGGAGAACCATTAATACAAGAGAGGTTACTGTTATCCCCAGAGCCCTAGTCCCCAAGGTCCTACACATATTGCACGACAGTGCAATGGGAGGCCACTCGGGCAGAGATAAGACACTAAACACTGCTAGGCACACATATTATTGGCCTTACATGAAAAGAGATATAACCACACACATAGATTCTTGTGTAACTTGCAAACAATTCAGAGGCCCTAACCTGAAGCAAATCAACATAAAAGATATCCCACTCCCTGCTGAGCCATGGGAAACACTTGGCATTGACCTACTGAAAATGCCAACGAGCCATCAAGGTTCCAATTATGTACTCACAGCAGTTGAGTATTTATCTAAATACACAATCTTAATACCACTCCAGGACAAAACAGCAGAGACTGTAGCCAAAACCCTGGTCAACAATATCTTTTGTAAATACAACATACCACACACAATGTTATCTGACAATGGCTCAGAATTCAAAAATGAAGTGATGCGCGAAATAGCACACCTCTACAACATTGACCA
The DNA here is from genome assembly GCF_046742065.1 of Oratosquilla oratoria. Taxonomy (NCBI): domain Eukaryota; kingdom Metazoa; phylum Arthropoda; class Malacostraca; order Stomatopoda; family Squillidae; genus Oratosquilla; species Oratosquilla oratoria. Next base: position 34,204,791 of record NC_134804.1, on the reverse strand, counting down.
AACATTTGCCACTGCATACCACCCCCAGGGAAACGGTCTGACTGAGCGAACAAATCGCAAGGTCCTAGAAATTCTCAGACCATTGGTCAATGACCTCATGGACACTTGGGAAGATTGGCTACCACAGGTACAAGCCAGTATCAATAGCACAGTCAATTCCGCAACAAAGATGTCCCCACATGAAATAATTTTCGGCCAACCAATGCGCCTACCCTACCAAATATTCAACCAACCCCCCCCACCCTTATACAACCTAGATAACCTCGCACACTGCATCAAAAGAGGTATGCAAACAATTTACAAAAAAGTTAGAGCAAACCTGAAAGAAGCCCAGGAAAAGACAAAGACAAAACAACACAAACGGTCAATTCCACTTGACATAGCACCTGACGACACAGTCATGGTAAAAGACTCAGGTCGAACAAACAAACTCAAACCCAAATTCCTAGGCCCCTTCATAGTCACAAGTTCACTCCCTAACAATGTTTTCCTACTAACAGATCCTTCTGATCACTCCACCTTCACCATACATGGAGAGAAGTTGAGAAAGGTCAAACTGAACCTCGACCCAATCTCACCTCCCATCCACAACCCACCTATCACAGACACACACCAATCACCAATACGCAAGTCTCATCCCATGACTCTGCGTCGACGCAACTAAACATGCACTCTAGCTCTCGCCCCTGAAGATGCAGGACGTCATGTATCTATCAGTGGAGGTTAAAATGGCACATTTCCAATAAGAACTCTTTTCCACATATCTATAAAACTTCTCTACTTCCTTCCGACCAATATAATCTTAGCGAGAGTCAGATAAACATATCCTCATACACTGAGACATAACCTTCATCCTCCAAAAGTAAATACATCATTAATTACCCACCTTAAACATCGACTACTTTTGACATGGACTCATTCGACTTACATCATAGGATTCTTCCATTTAACTCCACAGCCCTTTCCCTCTTAATCATGCTCTTTATACTAATAATAATAATCATATTCTGTTGCATGAAGTAACACCTTCCAAAACCTTTCCACCTCCATACCCAAATTGTTGTAAACCTAGATTAAGTTTATTCTTGTGTCTCACCCAATATCTTAAATACTATAAAAATTCATACAGAAACTATATATCCATACTATGAAATAAAACAAGTGCAATGTGACACACCAAACTGACCATAGAACAGTGTCTAGAAAAACAACACTCCCAACAGTGATAGTGTTAAACCATAAAAACAATAACATTTAAAAAGTGAATTAAACAGTGTATGTGAAATCCAATAGAACATGTAATCTGGTGAGACACAACGTTACACTTCTGAGACACAACATCGCTACCCCTTAATTACAGTTCATGATCCCCCTTGGGACCTCAGATTCACTTCAACAACACCCCCCCATCTGCACATTTTTAACCCCACAGGATTTTGTGTCTCTGAATTTTTTTTCTCGATGTATTACCCATATAAATACTTTTGTAAACCATGTACCCTAGGTGCCGGGAGCCACCTAACCCCAGGGGGAGAGCGATATGTATACGCCACCATATACATGATGAGTAACGTCACTCGCTCACACTCCCTCACTCACTCCCTCACTCACTCACCCACTCAATGTCAGGCCCTTCTAGCTGACTAAGAATTAAGTCAGCAATCTTCGGGTCTGCAACAACAACTCGACCACCAAACAGACATACGAACGCACATGAACATCCGAGTAACCAAACAAACACAAAACACAAATTACGTATACTAACGATCCTCCCCTGGATATATAATTAACATGTATGATAATAGACAACAATACATAATCAATGCAGTTGCACCACCCATGTGAGACAACGGACCTTCTCGAAATTAATGTAAAGACTAAAGACTAAACCCAACACAATAAAGTGCTGAGATGTCACTTCCGGCCAATGACCACCAAGGTAACGTGGCCGAGACGAGGAGTTGGGACGATGACAGGTGTTGTGCAACAAGAAGTGGTGTGATAAACAGTTATATTAATGTATCGTTCTATTTAACAGTTGACAGTGTATATACCATAACTGCAAAACCTGAAAGCTTTGAATAAAATGGTATAAACTTAATACGAATCTACATATACCAGAAAATGTCAGTTCGACTTTCGAGGTCGAATCTTACCGCTAAGGATTTCTTCAGAGACCCTGGTAACGTTTCCTTAGTTTTCTCTTCCTCCTCCTTACCTCCTCTTCCACTTCCACCTCCTCCCCTCCTCCTCTTTCTTCCCCTTGCCATTCTACTCGTCTTAGTCCTAATCCACCAGTGATTACCCTTTCATGAAGTCCCTTTCTTCGAACTATAAAAAGCGAGCGTTCCTTCCGAGCTTTTTACGATCCTGTTTCTTTCTTCCCCGACCCTATATCACATTCGTCTAGACAAGCTTAGCAATATCTCTCTCTCTCTCTCTCTCTCTCTCTCTCTCTCTCTCTCTCTCTCTCTCTCTCTCTCTCTCTCTCTATCTATCTATCTCTCTCTCACTCCCTATCTTTCTCCCTATCTCTCTCTCTCTCTTTCTCTTTCTCTTTCTCTTTCTCTTTCTCTCTCTTTCTCTCTCTCTCTCTTTCTCTCTCTCTCTCTCTTTCTTTCTCTCTTTCTCTGTCTGTCTCTTTCTCTCTCTCTCTCTCTCTCTCTCTCTATCTTTCTCTCTGTATCTCTTTCTCTGTCTGTCTGTCTGTCTCTCGCTCTGTCTGTCTGTTTCTCTCTCTCTCTTTCTCTCGCTCTCTCTCTCTCTCTCTCTCTCTCTCTCTCTCTCTCTCTCTCTCTCTCCGCCCCTTCCAGACTGAACATGCCCCCCTCCCTCACGTACTAAAAGAAGGTAGGTAGAGGAGATACGGGGTCCTCAATTCATTTTAAATATTGTGGTAACCTGACCAATACATTTTGAATATTATGGTAACCTGACCAATACATTTGAATATTATGGTAACCTGACCAATATATTTGAATATTGTGGTAACGACCGAATTTCGTCTTTGCTAGTGTGTGTGATTCACCATGGTCTTGGATCACGTGTTGGACTCGTGATCGACAGCTATTACCCTCCCGGAAGAGAGCTCAGAGCTCATGTGACCGATCTATGGGTAATGGTGTGACCTTACACGCACACACACACCCAACTCCACGCCCATGAGAGTTTGAATAACGACTCGTAGTGCAACGATACTGAAATTATTTCAGCCTTTGGCGGGATTCGAACCCGGACCGCCGTAGTGTCGGCCGGGAACTGTGCCACCGCGCCATCGAGTCGTGTGTGCGTATACGTGTGTGTGTGTGTATGTGTCTGAGAGAGAGAGAGAGAGAGAGAGAGAGAGAGAGAGAGAGAGAGAGAGAGAGAGAGAGAGAGAGAGAGAGAGAGAGAGAGAGAGAGAGGGGGGAGAAGACTATTCCTTGTATACGCCCAAGATGTGATTGACGACCAAAGTTCTCACCCACGGTGACGTCGATCCAGAGGAATCAAAGACGTGAAAACGATCTTTTGGGCTTGGATGGGAATCCTCGTGTCCACGGCTGGATGATCAAAGCAAGTGCTCGGATTCATTCATGCAAGCCTGGACGCCACTCAGTACTACTCTTCTTCTTCCTTCTCTTCCTCCTCCTCCTCCTCCTCCTCCTCCTCCTCTTCTTCCTCCTCCTCCTCCTCCTCTTCCTCCTTCTCCTTCTCCTCCTCCTTTTTGTACTACTAACACCTTTCCATGTATCCCCTCCCTTACTCCACTTCCTTCCTTCCCTCCCCTGTTCTCCCTCCCTCTTTTCATATTATTATTATTACCTCTCCATTTGTTCCTGTCTCCCCTCTTCTTCTTGTTTTTACTCATGTTCTATTCTTTTTGTTCTGCTGCTTTTCGTTCCATCTCTCTCTCTCTCGCTTAGTTCTCCTCCTCCTCCTCTTCCTCCTTCTTTTCTTCTCATTTTTCTTCATCACTCTATTTCTCCTCCTCCTCCTCCTATTCCTCCTCTTCTTCTTCCTCCTCTTTTTTGTTCTCCTCCTCTTCTTTCTCCTCCTCCTTATCCTCCTTCTCTACTCATTTTTCTCCATCCCCTTATTTCTTTCCCTTTCCCTCTTCCTTCGTTTCCTCTCTCTTCTCTCTCTCCTCTTCGTCCTCCTCCTCCCCTTTCTCCTAGTCTCTTCCTTTCTCGTTCTTACAACTTTATTCTCCCCTTTTTGGGGTCTGATAGTCTTCCCTACCATGTCCTCATTCATCAAACTAGTCCTTGCCTCCCCGCCAATCATTCTCCAATCACTCGTTCTACTAGTCGAGACGTCCACCAATCACATCCAATCCAGTGTCCATTTCAGTCTCACGTCAATCCCGCCAGATATAATCCATCCATCAATCTCACGAAAACAGAACCAATCTCCTTCCCAATCATTGATGATCACGTCTCCTTCCAATCACCGTGTGACGTATCTATTTTGGTTCACCTAATCACGCTCCAACCCTTCACCTGAACTAATCAAACCTAATCAAACCCTTCGAGGCTGGGGTACTTAACCCTGTGGTTCTTAACGTAGAACGAAACCTTGATTCTGGGGGTACGAGAGATGATAGCCAGTGCAATGGTACTGTATATTTACAATGAGAAAAGCAAATCAAGGTTTGTATCACTAATCCTTCTTATGTGTTTGCATTGTATTTGTGTTGAATGGGGGTACGAGATTTTCTTTCTGAGATATCAAGGGTTACGGGCACTGAAATAGGTTAAGAACAATTGACCCAATCTGACCTGACTTATATCTTAGCCCTAATCTAACTTATGGTAACTTACCATAACCTAATATATCCCTAATTCTATTCTAACCCAATCTAACTTAACCTAACCTATCCTAATCTAACCCTAACCCTTCCTCAACCCAAACCCTAATCCTAACCTATCCTAACCCAAGTTAACCTAACATTAGCCTAACCTTAATCCAAACCCTAACCTTAGGAAAATTATAATATTTTTAGACTTTATTGTGGCCTATTGGTTTGCTTCAGTTGACGGGCGGACCATAGCATGAACGGTTTCCCAACCGACCTTTACCCCTTTCTCTCTGAGAGTCCCATCCCAGATGAATAAACTCGTTTGGCTCAACAAATAATTGAGATTCTCATGTGACTGTGATGAACGTTTAACTGAGACATAATCCCTCTTAATCCACTGGCTCATACCCTTTCATTTATCAACTCTGTGTGTGTGTGCGTGTGTGTATGTATGTGTGTGTGTGTGTGTGTGTGTGTGTGTGTGTGTGTGTGTGTGTGTGTGTGAGTGATTCACCATGGCCTTGGATCACGTGTTGGACTCGTGATCGACAGCTATTTCCCTCCCGCAAGAGAGCTCAGAGCTCATATATGACTGATCTATGGGTAATGCTGTGACCTTTACACACACACATACACTCACACACCCAACTCCCCACCCACGGGAGTTGGAGTAACGACTCGCGGCGCAGCGATACTGAAATTATTTCAGCCTTGGACAGGATTCGAACCCAGACAGCCATAGTGTCGGCCGGGAACTCTACCAACTGCGCCATTGCTGTGTGTGTTTGTGTGTGTGTGTGTGTGTGTGTGTGTGTGTGTGTGTGTGTGTGTGTGTGTGTGTGTGTGTGTGTGTGTGTGTGTGTGTTGTTTTCATGCAAGATTTTTTATGGCAGGTCCATCAAATGTGTATATATAAGATGAAATACGATTAATTAAAAAAAATACAGAATTCATATTGCCCTTTTGCGCTCATCTCTCACTAAATCCAATCTGTTTCCCAATCCATTGGATCATCCATGAATCTATGTCAAATTACATCGTTTAATATGAGGTTCTCCTTTCCAAAGGCGACACAGTGAAACACTAAATCACTCGTGTATTCAGAGTTGTTACCTTTCGTATTCCTTCTTTCTATTCACTAGTACGTGACCGCTTTGGAAACAAACAAACAAACGAACGAACACACACACACACACACACACACACACACACACACACACACACACACACACACACACACACACACACGGAGTCCTTGACAGAGAAGATTTCTTAAAGTGGGATAAAAGAAAAACAATGGGTGATGAAAAGAAACTCAAAAAGGATAGTTATAGAAGAGATCTGAAAAAAATCCACACAGAGTGGTGGATGTCTGGAACAAATTGGACGAAACAATAGTGTGTGCAAACACCATACAAGAATTTAAGAACAAACTAGATGTTGCAAGATACAAAGACGGGTCACTACGAGCATAGCTCCCCTTCCCGTATAATACAACTAGGTAAATACAACTAGGTAAACACACACACACACACACACACACACACACACACACACACATACACACACACACACAAATTGCAAAAAACACCAATATTATTCGTAATATCCATGGTCAGATGCTCTTTGGCATTGATGACGGGAGACTAGAAATACGTACATAATTAATTATATTATTATTCTTCAATTAAGTCACTATCAAAGTGATATATATTTTTTGCTAACTTCTTACGTCCAAAGAGAATAAGAACTCTCTTGACATGGACAATCCAGTCTTGATTATCTGCAGACAAATAGTAATGATAATGACGACGACGACGATGACGATGATGATGATGATGATTGATATTGATGATTATTGATAGATGATAATGACAGTAATAATAATAATAACAATAATAACAATAATAACAATAGTAATAATAATAATAATAATAATAATAATAATAATAATAATAATAATAATAATAATAATGATAATAATAACAATAATAATGATAATAATAATAATATTAATGTGGATAGGAGGTAAGGAAACACGGGCTGAGGGAAATACTTTTATTCCTGACTAGTTTCGCCTGAGTGGCTTCTTCAGAGGAACATAGTTTGAAGTCAAGTTGGTCAATATATATGGCAAAAGAAGGAACGTGGCAAAGTGTCAGGTTGGTCCCCCACTCGACCTCATCTGTCGGTGTGGCGGATTGTCACAGCGGGTGGACCAAGTATCCTCCTGTTGTTCGCGTGGCTGAAACGTCCGTCTGGATCAGGGGCTCTGTGTTTATTATTCATTACGATAAAGTGTGCTGCTGCTTTAGCCCATATTAAATCCCCAGTTCTCTTATTGATGTTATCATGGATGTTGATAAAAACGGACTCCATCGCCTTTCTTTCCTGCCGTGTAATGTTATCCATGAGAATTCTTGCCTGGTCCCATTTTGGTAGATGGCCTCTTTCATCGACATGGTTAACTAATACACTACTAACCCTGTGGTGCCTTACACTGCATTGTATGGTAGTGTAGGAAAAATAGATTATCCACGCACTTAAAAATATGGGTCCCAGAAGATAACAAATGTGTGAGGAAACGAGTCATAATCAGGACTGATGACAGGTTAAGCCTATCACTCACTAGAAGGGTAAGCCATTAATGAAAAAGAAATACAGAAGACGCAGAACTCAGAATACCAAAACAAGAAATTAGAATAGAATTAAGTTTTAAAGTATGCCAAAGGACAGATAAACTAATCAGAAATAAAATACCATTGTTCATATTATGATAAAGACATCGGTGAAAAAACAGAATGTACAAAGTCAGTTAGGAAGTAGAAAGAATAGAAGAATATACAGAAACTGTTAACTCAATGAGTCTATTTAATCGTAGTTCAGACAGGAGAGAAGGACAGAAACAGGATCAGAATCAGTCATTCAGACAGAGAGAGAGGATGTTGACCTAGACCTTACGAACCAATTTACGTTGATGTTTTGGTGTGGTTTCAGTTGTGTAAGAACATATAGTGTGAAAAAATTATGTTGGAAATGTATATGTATATATATATATATAATTCCAACAAAACAAACCAAACGTTTCATTTGCCACGTCACCATCCACCACCAACAACAACGACGACGACGACGATCACGATCACGATGATGACGACGATGATGATGATTATGATAAATGATAATAATCATAGTAATAGTAATAATAACGATGATAATAAGGATAATAATAACAACAACAATAACAGAATTAACCTTTCTGCATGAGCACGTGTATGTGTGTATGCACACTCTCGTATACGAAATCCCCTTTAACGGAATTCCTCCCGTGTTAGAGAGAATCATTCCACCATCAAAAGCTTCTTTTCATTTACTTTCAAATCTATCTGACCGCCTTATCACTTTCATGCTTTTGAACGAACCTAAAACTAATGTGCGGACCATCTCTTTCATCTCTCGCGGCTCAAGACCATATGCCTCCCTTCCCAGGCACTGCCATTCCACCTTTTTCATCCACTTCAGCCTTGTTAAAATCCACTTCCTCATCCACTTCCTTATCAAAGTTTACGTCTAGGCTCCATCTACGGAATACTATCGGACCAAATCCTACCAAATCCACCCTCATTGCCCGTCCACATGATGATCCACATATCCACATTTCTTTCAGACTTACTCAGTCCACCCACGGACTGAGAGCGAGATCGGGAGACACCAATCCACCTTCAAACGTACAAGTCCATCTTTGGGGGCTTCAGCCAATCCTTTGTATCTTCTCTCTCTCCGTCCTCTCCCACCTCAACCTAATTCCCTCATATTTCTTGTTCCCTTTCTCCGGTCTGGCTGACCCCGAGACCTCTTGATCCTTCATATAAACTATTTCTCTCCTGTTACAAATCTTATATAAAAATCTTCCTCATCCATTCCAATTTCCTCCCTTCCTCCGTCTCTCTCTCTTTCTCTCGGTCTCTCTCTCTCTCTCTCTCTCTCTCTCTCTCTCTCTCTCTCTCCCTCCGTCCCTCCCCATGCAAAGACAGATTTTATAAGCCCGAAGTAATGCTTGAGGAAGGGTCACCTATTTGCCTTCTGAGAAAATTGGAAAAAAAAAAAATCCACATTCCTTACTCAAAAGTTCCCCTCGTGGATGTACCGGTGTCTGACATAATCCAAAAAAGTCCTCAGTCTTTTACATATCTATATAAGTAAAAAATAAACTGACCCTTCGCGTTTGGTGGTAAATCGGTAACACCGCCAACTACGGTGAAGAAGAAGAACTCGAAGAAGAAGAAGAACTCGAAGAAATCGAAGAAGAAGAAGAGGAAGAACTCGAAGAAGAAGAAGAAGAAGAAGAAGAACTCGAAGAAGAACTCGAAGAACTCGAAGAAGAGGAAGAAGAACTCGAAGAAGAAGAAGAAGTAGAACTCGAAGAAGAAATCGAAAAACTCGAAGAAGAAGAACTCGAAGAACTCGAAAAAGAAGAACTCGAAGAACTCGAAAAAGAAGAACTCGAAGAACTCGAAAAAGAAGAACTCGAAGAACTCGAAAGAGAAGAACTCGAAGAAGAACTCGAAGAAGATGAACTCGAAGAAGAAGAACTCGAAGAAGAACTCCAAAAAAGGGGCGTAGCCGAGGGCGCGCAGCGCCCGCGCCTAAGGCGCAGCGCCGCAGGCCAAGGCCCCCGGCGTAGCCGGTGGGCTTGTTCTCCTATAAAGATAAAATACATGTGTATGATACTGGTCTAAGAAAGTCATGGCACGTCGAGGCAGATATATGCATTTCTACCTCTAGAATAACAACAAAGACGATGAACTTATATTTGCCAAACAAGAGACATCTTGCAACCAGAAATAAAAAAAAATTATTTTCACTTTCTTCCTAACTGTGTGTGTCAATCTGTTCAGTACAGTACTACCTCTCATTAACGGACTAAAAGGGGGTAACGGTGTCCATTGATGTGAATAATCCATTGATTTGGAGTGGATTTTGGGTGGTATAGTGATTGCACGCACTAAACAACGGCATCGAAAACACAGCGAAAACACCGCAACCACAGCTAATTAACGTCCGTTAATGAGAGCTAGTACTGTAAATTTATTGACGGAATGATTCGGTTTAAAGTCGCGAAGTCTCATTATCAGGAGGCTAGAACGGTGCCCTTTACAAAGGACTTTGCAACGTGAAATTAAATAAACCATACCCTTGGTCCAACTCGCTGGCGGGGTTGGGTTCAGCTGCCGTCACTTCGACCTGTTCAGTAAATAACGCCACAACAAGATCGTCTCCAGTACTTACCAGTACACGAAGTCCCGAAACGCGAGACAACCAAGCCGCAACTTACGTGACAGTAAAGAAATGGTCACAAGACCCAAGTGTATGTCAAGGCAAATAGCGTGACCACCGTAACGCTCACGGTCTCTTTTTGAACAAAGAAGTTGTTGGTCATACAAAAGAGGTTGCACGCAACCATATCTAAGAGGATTTAGCACCTTCGTGGCCCGTACGAGTGTGTTCGGGACCTACTTGACATCCAGTCAGCAAGTCAGAACCTGTGGTAACGATCGAGGGAAATGACAGTTCATTTGATGAGAGATTCATTACCAAAAGAAGAGTGCAGTAGACGTTAGAGTTTAAATCTTGGCAAAATTGATCCACACACACGAAGGAATATAGAAAAAGGACGAAAATGTGTTGTTTAACGAAATCTGGAAAGCACAGACTAAATAAACATTACACTGGTGGTTTTCCGTAACATGAAGGTTAATAGAATATGGATTAACGAAGGCCAGTGAAAAAGGAAACTAAATACAATCATGACAAGAAGTTGTGATGCACTTGGTGCTTTTGGGCGGTCAAGGACGTAGGTTCGTTGACGCCTGATTATGTTGCAAATACAGTGTAACCCGTCATTAGGTTCACTGTCAAACATAGACCTCCTTCCCCACACACGCATAGCAGGGTCAAAGCGTTCGACCGGCTTCTGTAAAATAGGCAAGAAAGGAACGTCAGGCAACAGTGGAATGTGGCCTAGGGTGCTTGCGCAGACGTACGATGGATATACCGTGGGCGGAACTAACCTAAACTAAACCAACTTAACCTAATCTAACCAGACCAAACTAACAGGTAGTCATGCAATGTAGGGAGCGTGCTTAACCTAACTTAATCTAACTTAACCTACCTTTACTTATGGGACAACAACAAATAGATTATAAACGAAAAAGTAATAAAATAGAATAAAACGAAATAAAACAATATAAACAAAACAGAATAAGATTAATCGTGGAACTACCTTCAATAAAGGCAGCTGACTGCAGTAATTTGCTCGCGACCAGACTTCAACTCATTCAGTCCAGTCCTTGCCAGAGGACAAAGGGATATTAAAAAAGAAAAAAAAAAAAAAAGAGAGAGAGAGAGAGAGAGAGAGAGAGAGAGAGAGAGAGAGAGAGAGAGAGAGAGAGAGAGAGAGAGAGAGAGAGAGAGAGAGAGAGAGAGAGAGAGAGAGAGAACAACAACCAGGAAGGAACTGCGATAGGAAATGGAACACCCTGAATGACTTTAAAATGAGCTCCATGACTAAAAAAAAAAAAAAAAAAGTTGACATTTTCTTTTGAGTGATATGGGAGCCCAAGAGTAAGTAACGATAGAAATCTAACAATGGTGGTCCTGGAAGATGAATATCGGAGAAAATATTCTCCTACTGATTATTCTTAAAATTCATTGGCACCCTTATATTTCCAACATGGGGTGCAGCCCCGAGAGGTTGTTACTCGGTTTTTGTAACGCGGCTATAATATATTTCGACAGTTTCCCCATATTCTTTTTGACATAATCAGTCAACCAATCAATCAGTTAATCAAATCAGCCATTCTGAGTCCGCTGCTGAACAAAGGACTCCTTCATAGCATTCCATGATTCATACGACCGCGCCAACCTCTGCCACGTCACTCCTGCAAACTTCTCAATCTCGTCTCTCCACCTCCTGTCATGTCTCCCTCTTCCACGCTTCCCATCTCGCGGCGTCCACTCAGTAACACATTTGCTCCATCGCTCATCAGTCGTTCGCATTAACTGCCTAATTCCACTTCCTCTCTTTCACTGCATCCATAATATATTTCACTCTAGTCTGTTCTCTCACCCAACTTGCTCTCTTTCGGTTTCTCAGCGTTTTAACATAAAGAGAAGTGGTAATCGATGATTACTCTCTCCTCCTTTCTCCTCTTTTTCTGCCCCTTTTTCTCCTCTTACTAGCCAGAGAGGTAGAGAGGAGAAGAAACGAGTGCATACTATTTTGTGATTAACAGTCTGAAGACATAATGATACCTTTGCAGACACCCAAACCTGACCCATTCAGCATCAAGGGAATATATATTGCATATTTCTGATATGATAGGGTAAGGCTTGGATGTCTACAGTCATACAAGGGATTATTCATCAAACACAAACATTTGTTTCAGAAATAACACAAGTGTGGCAAGAGGACTGGGGGCATGGGGGGATGACGAGGGTGGGAGAAAGATATTTATCTATTTATTTATTTTTTATTTATCTATTTCATTTATTTATTAATTTTTTATTATTTGAGAGTAAAATGTCACTCCCATGGGCTTTGTTTGAGCCCGTAAGGTGGGTGTTTATGGAAGACACACCTTGCAAGAGATAAAGTGGGATGGTTTAGCTTGTCAGAGGAGCATGGAGGAGGGGGTTAGTGGAATAGAGAGGCTAAAGCTATTAGAGCGGCGGTGGCCACTAGATAACACGGAACTTCCCCATAAATCTCCCCCATTGTAATAAAAATGGAGGGGAGGGGAAGTCACGTATAATTGGGGACAGCGGGCACATAGCTTCCAATTTTCAATTTTTAAGTCCAGTCTCTGAATACACGAATTTTGAGCATCAATCCCTGTTACAGATTTAGTATATACCTTGTTACCAAATCCCATTTCCATCCCTGCCTGCTAGCCTCTACCTCATACACACCAACACTGTTGATCTCCTAAAGGGTGAAGACCTACATCTTATCACACACAGGCTACACAAGACGAGGCAGGAGTCTGTGGGGGTCGCAGAGATCGAAGATGGACGGAAAGGGAAGGGGTCTTCCGGAGTGGCCCGAAGAAACTCTATGGAATTTTCGAGAGGAACGCAGACTTTGGGAATTAGAGGAAGACTAACTCATACACACACACAATGTCACTCTCCCAGAGGATGAAGACCCACATCCTATCACACACAAGCTACACAAGACGAGGCAGGAGTCTGCGAGGGGGTCGGAGAGATCGGAGGTGGACGGGAAGGGAAGAGGTCTTCCGGAGTGGCCCGAAAAAACCCTCTGGAATTTCCGAGAGGAATGCGGACTTTGAGAATCAGAGGAAGACAGAGTGGGTGGGAGAGGAATAAAATCAGGCATCCATCTGGGCGGTTTAGGATGGGTGAAATTAAGGACTTTCTATATGATAATTATCTATTGACAATAATGATATTGTCTATATTTCTATTATTGATAACTGTGGCACCTATTGTGTTTTCAGTAGCAACTGAAGATCTTATTTACCTCTCTAGGATTTTTAGTATTATTATATCATGGTCAGTGTTATTGACTATATTTGAAATATTGTTGATAGATATGATTAAAGATACATAAAACATTGCCAATGAATATTCACTGCTTTAGTCCCTTACCAAGCTCTGGATGCCTTGCTCGATATGCACATTCTTCTGTGTGACGCCAGGTATTTTCTTTCAGTTAGGAAACGCCCGTGGACTCTCAAAGGGTTAAGAACTATTTTGGTTAACCCTTGAAGTATTTTGCTTGACTTGCATATTTCATTCTACCTGACGCTAGGTAATTCTATTTAGCTGAAAGAAACATCCAGCAATCTAAAGAGCTATAACCTATGACCTTGCTCGATTAATCTATTAAATATCTCGCTCGACTTTTATGTTTATTCTGTCACGAGGTGATCCTGTTCAGCGTAAGAAAAAAAAAGACACACAAGACATGATGTATCCATCTGGACAGATCGAGCCTGCAGGAGCTCTTCGGTTGAACAAGCCAGTGAATAGCAGATGAGGGCTTCACAAGAGATAAGGGCCTCAGACAAGACGAAGACCACAGGAACCTGACCAAACTCCCACAAATGAGGTGGAAGAAGACGTGTTGGAGGAAAGATGGGAGAGAATGGGGGAGTAAAGAAGAAAATGATGAAAATGGGAAAATTATAATTCTAAATGAAATACTGAAGTGTAAATATGTGTATACTAATTAGATGAAGTGTGCAGGACTAAGAAGTAGAGTTGAAGAAAAACTGAGGAAATGATGGGGAGGACAGTGAAGTAGTAGGAAAATGAAAAGGGTTAATCAAATATGCAGGAGAAGAGGAAGCGTATGAAAGGGAACTGAAAACAAGATAAACTAAAACTATTGCAGACATTAACCTAATCCGCGATACTTCAAATCTACGGAAATACACAATTTAACGTTGTTGTTCCCTTAACATTACTTTACTTACAAAAATATTTATATAATAAAAAAACTACTTCCTTTAGAAACACACTAAGTATTCACCAACAAAAGACGTACTAATGCATAGTTCCGATATATTGTGTGCTAAGTTCGGGTGTCGAGAATAGAACAACCACGATCAAGCGGCTAAAGCTCCTATGCTAATTTCATGTGGATGCCAAAGCCTCTCGATGTAACCCCAACGCTCGTCAGTTTGGAATTTGTCGATTGGCTGGCTGATAGCTTGGTGCCTCCACATGACGTCATGCTCTATCTTTGGAACTCAATAACGGTCGTACAGGAGAGGGCGAGGCAGAGTGAAGCAGGAAGAGAAGAATGATGAAGATGTTGAGTAGAGGATGGAAAGAGTAAAAGGAGGCTGAAGAGAATGATAAAAATAAATGGAAAAGGAAAGAGAGAGAGAGAGAGAGAGAAAGAGAGAGAGAGAGAGAGAGAGAGAGATATAACATAATGATAAATTATCCTATTATCAGAGTGATTCACCATGGTCTTAGATCACGTGTTGGACTCGTGATCGACAGCTATTTCCCTCCCAGAAGAGAGCTCATATATGACCGATCTGTGGGTAATACTGTGACCTTACACGCACACACGCACGCACACACACACACACACACACACACACACACACACACACACACACACACACACACACACACACACACACACACACACACACACACCCAACTCCCTGCAGCTGGTTGATGTAATCGAGGTATGTAAAAAACAAACTTCGTGAATAAAGTTAAACACGTCTGCTCTTTCCAAGTTTACCAAGTTCTATTTCTTATTTCTGCTGCAGGCCTGATATCTTATTTTGATAAAATAAATATCCACCATAGCGAGAGAGCTGAAAACTTGAAGGTGAAAAAAAAAAAAAAAAATAGAATGATCTTGTTACTTGTACTTTCTCAACACATATCTATTTCTTTTGCAGAATTCCTATCTTTTAGTATAATAAATTGGTCATTCATTCATTTAGTAAATAAATCTGTCCATCAATCAATTTGCCAGTCAATCAATTAGCCACTTGATTGATTAGTCCATCGATCCATCAGCATTAGCACTGTGAGCTAAAAGGTCACATTCACTTTATGTCTTTGGGATCATCTCAAATAATCTCCCGGACACACGCCCGTCCCATCTTCATCGTTTCTAGACAAATTTTGTTCCACTCCGCTACATCCAGCTACGATCCTTTGCCCTCATAAACTTAAACTTAATATTTTTTAAAAGATTTTTTTTTTTTAAATCAGGCCTACTATTCAGGTTGTTATTCTAGCTACAACCAACGAAAAACATGATAACCCCTTTGTTATAATGATCTATATACAAACACGTAAAGGGAGGAAGCAGATTTTCTCTAATGCAAGTAAAATTGAATACGACAGCATTTTGACAATGATTCAAATTCTCCTTAATATTTTCAATTCTTCTGATCAGGATGTTTCCTGCTGGAGGGTAAGTACGAATAAGGTTTCCATAGTACTCCAATTATGAAATAATCAAGCTTTCGTCTTCAAAGAAACATCTTGAAAACTTGATTATTTAATAAATGCTGTACTATGGAAACATTGTTCGTACTCACCTCCTAGCAGGAAATATCCTGATCAGAAGAATTGAAAATATTAAAAAGAAGCTGAATCATTGTCAAAACGCTGTCGTATTCAATTCTACTATATACAAACGTTTTATGTTTGACACCAGGTGATTTTATGAACTTTAAGGGAGTTAACTTTAAGTTAACTTTAAGGGAGTTAAGTCGAGTAGAGAGTAGGGCTAAAACATTCTTGGAACCAAGTCTTGTAAATTATGAATCGGGTGGCCGCTCTGGTCTAAGGTTAGCTTTGGGTCACGCAGGTAAAGAAGGTCAAATCAGGTCAGCGTGTCAGATCTGTCCGCACGAGTTCCAATTTGGTGCCACATGGCTGTGCCAACCATGAGGTTTGTACAAGAAAAGGAAGAACGTGTTGGCAAGCACAGGGTCATCACTGCACCAATTTCCAAAGCAGTTAAGGTTGATTAGGACTACTACGCGCATCTCTAAAGCTGTTAACTTCCCATTTCACTTTATCAAACCTTAATACCTCTATCTAATTTCCGTTGCCCGGCCGTAATTACTGTCATTAGCATTACTCATTTTTCACTCTTCATTAGTTTGGTTTTAGAATAATTTTTACCATATCTGATAATAACGTGATTGTGTCATTTCCAACGTATCATATCATTTCTCTTTATCGCTGCCATTACATAATTTTTATTTTCAGATCTTTTTTTAAGAGGGCAAAGCCCCGGTCACGCTATCACGAGTCAAGTGAGTTCGTTTGAGTAGAAGCGACTTCGTTTACTTTTTTTTATTTTTCGAATCTCCAAATGTCATATTACCTTAACGTCATATGACGATAAGCTGAATGACGAAATAAGAGAAATTAAACCTATACGAATGTTAGACACATTGTTTAATTGTCCTCAGTGAAGTCTGGGATACTGTAGACGAAGTCGCCATGCAGCTTTTCAAATTCAAAACATTTGACGAGAATCGTGATAGTGTGAATGGAACTTAATATCTCTCTTGTTTAGCCTTTCAATAGGATTCGAATCATTGGAGTCTGAGGGGTTATACAGTATTTTACGAGTAATGTTATCATTATGTCCCTTTGGGGTAGGTTGAACAATTTTCGCGAACTGCGTAGTTAGTGACTGAAAGAAACCTTCCGCATTGACAACTATATGTGGTACATTTTATGTCTTTCAAGTCACATAGATAAACGCTTAGGCAATATATTGTATTTTATGTTTTCAAGTCACATAGATAAACGCTTAGCCAATATGTTGTATTTTATGTCTTTCAAGTCACATAGATAAACGCTTAGGCAATATATTGTATTTTATGTTTTTCAAGTCACATAGATAAACGCTTAGGCAATATATTGTATTTCATGTTTTTCAAGTCACATAGATAAACGCTTAAACAATATGTTGTATTTTATGTTTTTCAAGTCACATAGAAAAACGCTTAGGCAATATATTGTATTTTATGTCTTTCAAGTCACATAGATAAACGCTTAGGTAATATGTTGTATTTTATGTTTTTCAAGTCACATAGATAAACGCTTAGGCAATATATTGTATTTTATGTCTTTCAAGTCACATAGATAAACGCTTAGGCAATATGTTGTAATGTCTGACAAATAATTATTTTGCTCAATCATTTATTTCTCCGATTATTTGTTTGCTTGCTTTTTGCTTATATTCCAGCTTCCTGTGGGCCAAAAATCCTTATGTCATCATACTTCACCATTGCAGTTCATTATAATTCACTGTAACTATATACATAAGCCAATCAATATGTCCCTTGCACAGTTTTCACTAATATAAGCGTCGCCATTCAATTAAGATTTCTATTCCCATCATGGTGTGACACTCAACGAGCCGTAATATATTTGACCCCGATTTTTGGGGATGAGAACACTTATCAAACCAATTGAATTGAGGGAAAGTTGTAATTTACTTATATTCATGAACCAAGAGGAGGTTAAATTAATATATATATATATATATATATATATATATATATATATATGTATATATATATTTGCTGTGGTTGTTGTTTTATGTTTTTATTTTCATTTTATTGTTGATGTAGTTTACTCTCTTCAAATATCCTCCTCATTTGATTCAATTCTGTTCAGGAGGAACATAGGTGGTAGTGATGGTAGTTGTGGTGGTGACAGTAGTAGTAGTAGTAGTAGTAGTAGTAGTAGTAGTAGTAGTAGTGGTGGTGGTGGTGGTGGTGGTAGTAGTGGTGGTGGTGGTGGTGGTAGTAGTGGTGGTGGTGGTGGTGGTGGTGGTGGTGGTGGTGGTGGTGGTGGTGACAATGACAACGATAACGACGATAATAAGAACCGTGATGATGAATGATAGTAAAAGTGATGAATGTGATGATGACAATAATGATAATGATAACAAGGGCGAAACTACGAGGAGGAGGAGGAGGAGGACAAAGAGGATGAAAATGAGGATAAAGATGATGATGATGATAATGATGATGATGATGATGATGATGATTATGATGATGATGATGATGATGATGATGATGATAATGATGATGATGATGATGATGATGATTATGATGATGATGATGACGACGACGAATAGGAGGGGGAACTGGTGGAAGAGGAGGACGGCGAGGAGGATGAGGATGAGGAGGATAAGGAGTTGCTGATGGAACAGGAAGAAAATGACAACGACGACGAAAGCGGAGACAGCAAGAGCAGCAGCAGCAGCAGCCCATGAAAAAGGAAAGGCAAACACAAGGGCAAAGCTTGTGTAACAATCGCGCTTCTTTCTTTCCACTCTGATAAAGAATCACGTCATTTACTTTCGTTTCTTTTCACTTTTCTCATTTTTATTCTCTGCCTTCTTTGCCTACTCCACCCACCGATGCCATTTTGTGGGAATTTTCCACAAATTTGTGTCTGAGAAATTTGCTCACATGGGATGTTTTGTGAGCAAATTATATGTTGCAATGAACTTATTTGTGTATATAATAATTCCTTCTTTTTGTGTGAAAAAATGTGGAAACCCAGATTTCCTTGTGGGAATTTTGTGGAAAAAATCTCACTCGTTTGTGGAACTGGCATAGATCACAGTAGCAACACTGTCTTCACTCCACCTCCTCCTTTTCCTTCTTTTCCTCCTTTAACTCTTCATCTTCCTGTATCTCTTCCCTTTTTCCCCATCTTTTCCTAATTTCTTTTCTTCTTTATCATCTCATCTTTCTCCATATTGTCATTTTTCTTTACCTCCTCCTCCTTCTCCTCCTCTCCTCTCCTCTCTTCCTTACTTTTCCTCCTCCTTCAGCTTCTTTTGTCTCTTCCCTTCTCTTCCTTCTTCTCTTCCTTCTCCTCCTCCTTCTCCTTAGTCTCTTTTTCATCCTTCTCCATCTCTTTCTCATACCCTTTTCTTAAATCTCATTTTTCTTCATATAACTATTTTCATTTATTCCATATTCTATTCCTCCTATCTCTAACTCTCCCTCCCTGCCTCTCCTCCTCATACCTCGACTGCCATCCAACCTCCTCCTTACCATCCATAGACGCTGGGAATTCCGCTTATTTCCTGCTCCCCGGCAACTTCATTTATTTACATCAGCTACCTGCTCTTCCACATACACACACATATACACGCGCGCACGCACGTACACACACACACACACACACACACACACACACACACACACACTCGGTGGCACGGTTGGTAGAGCGCTGGACTGGAAAGTACGATAGTGCTCGCAGTACCCAGTTCGAATCCTGCCCAGGGCCGAAATTATTTCGGTATCGCTGTGCCTCGGGTCGTTACTCTGACTCTCGTGGGCGGGGATTTGGGTGTGTGTGTGTGTGAAAGGTCATAGCATTACCCATAGATCGGTCATACGAGCTCTGAGCTCTCTTCCGGGAGGGAAATAGCTGTCGATCACGAGTCCAACACGTGATCCAAAGACCAAGGTGAATACACACACACACACACACACACACACTCACTCACTCTCTCTCTCTCTCAAAGGATTACAAAGGATTACAAAGGCAAAGCATGCCGACAGGAGACCTTTTGATCCATATCTAGGTCGGATGCAAAAAAAAAAAAAAAAAAAAAAAAAAAAAAAAAAAAAAAAAAAAAAAAAAAAAAAAAAAAAAAAAAAAAAAAAAATCATATTAATAATAAATTAAAACTATAACAATGTAAATAACAATTAAAATACATAAATAAATGCATTGGTATAGTTGAATAACAAACAAACAGGTAAATAGTAAATGATAATAAATTGACATATAACTAATAATAAATGAAAATCAGACAGACAAATTATAACAAAACAAAAACAAATAATATAACATAAATTATAATAATTACAGCATCTTACTTAGGTATTTATCTAAATGATTCTTAAAGCTTCGAACTGAACTACATTGCACTACCTGTGCAGGAAGTTTATTCCATTCATTAACTACACGGTTGGCAAAGTTGTTTCTACCTACTTCCAAATTGAATCTATTTCCGGACAGTTTGAGACCATTGTTTCTTGTCTGATTCTCATTCAATGTGAAAATTTGGTCACTTTTGATGTTGTCAATTCCCTTTAAAATCTTAAAGACCTGTATCAAGTCACCTCTGAGTCTACGCTTTTTTAGGGAAAACAGATTTATGTGCTTAAGTCGATTTTCGTATGATTTATTTTTGATATTTGGAATCAGTTTTGTGGCTCGCCGTTGTACCTTTTCCAGTCTGTCAATGTCTTTAATGAGATTCGGTGACCATACGGAAACAGCATATTCCAAATGTGGACGAACTAACGATTTATATAGCTTGTTAATGAGTGATGGACTTTTGAAATCAAAAGATCGCGCAATCAATCCCAGAATCTTATTTGCTTTCTCAGAGGCTGAAATACACTGCTTGGATGATTTGAGGTCGTTACTGATAATTACGCCGAGATCTTTTTCACTATCCACTTTTGTTAACGAATTTCCAAATAACTTGTAATCGTACTTACTGTTATTTTTACCTATGTGCATTACCTTGCATTTACTTGTGTTAAATTTCATTAGCCACTTTTCAGACCATTGCTGTAATTGATCTAAATCTTCTTGAATATCTAATTGGTTTGAGTGATCATTTGCCACTCCGCACAGTTTTGTATCATCAGCAAATTTGGAAACAGTAGATTTTAGTCCATTGTCTATATCATTTATATATACTATGAATAGAAGTGGCCCAAGAACGGAACCCTGAGGAACTCCACTTGCAACATTTTTCCATCCAGAAGTTTTTCCATTTAAAACAACTCTCTGTTTTCGACCTTTCAACCAATTACTAGTCCAACCTAATAGGCTACCACTTATTCCATGCAAAGCTAATTTAGTAAGTAGTCTTTCGTGTGGGACGGTATCAAAAGCTTTTGCAAAGTCTAGATATATTAAATCTATATTGTTTCTTTTGTCATAATTCGAGATAACTGTGTTGTAGAATTCGAGTAAGTTAGTCACGCAAGAACGTTTCCGTCTGAAACCATGCTGGCTATCATTTATCAAACGGTTACTTTCTAAATGATATTCGATATCATCTCTGATGATAGTTTCCATTATTTTTCCTACGATCGAAGTCAAACTTATAGGCCTATAGTTATTTGGTTTCTTTTTGTCACCTTTTTTGAATATGGGAGTAACGTTAGCTAGCTTCCATTCTCTTGGGACATCTCCGGATATGATGGATTTCTTGAAAATAATTTCTAATGGAACAACAATCTCATTTTTCATTTCCTTTAAGATTCTTGGATGCCAACCGTCAGGCCCTGGTGTTTTGTTAACTTTGAGTTTGTCTATACACCTTTTAATTTTTTCTTTTGTTATATTTACCGTAGTGAGTAAGTTTACCCCAGACTTTTCACAGGTTTCAGTTTGGAATTCACTTTGAGGTGTTTCGTTTACGAATACCGAGCTAAAATAATTGTTTAAGAGATTACACATTCCTTCATTTGAATATTCAAGTTGACCGTCAGCAGATAATAGTGGACCAATGTGATTCCTAACAACCTTTTTATCTCTAATGTAACTATAGAATTCTTTGGGATTCTCTTTGGATTTCTCAGCGATGTTCATTTCGTATTGTCGTTTTCTTTTTCTTATTGTCTTTTTTAAATCTCTCTGTATTGATACATAACTTTCATAGTCATTAGATGCACCCGAGCACTTATATTTCTTATAAGCCTGTCTCTTTTTAGCAATACTTTTTTCAGTTTCTTTGTCGAGCCACTTTGGGCGAGCCTGATTTGGGGGACGTCTGTCCTTAAAAGGAATGTAAGTTTGAATCATCTTAGTGAGCGTATTTTGAAATATTTCCCACATCTGATCTACAGGCCTTTCGTTTAATTTTTCCTCCCAATCTGTAAGCTGAAGCTCCTGACGTAGTTCTATGAACTGAGCTTTACTGAAATCGGGTATTTTAGAAGCACAAGTATCTATTCTAAAATTGTTTAGGAGTTTGAATCTGACTAAGTTGTGATCGCTATTTGCAACAGATTCACCGACTTCTACATCAGTTGCCATGCTTTCGCGGCTAGTGATCAATAAATCGAGTATGTTTCCATATCTTGTGGGCTCTTTTACATGCTGAATTAAGTAATTGTCACCAAGAAAATCAATCAAGCGACTACCTATATGGCCATGTTCAAGGGTCATCCAATCAATGTCAGTAAAATTGAAATCACCCATTATCAATAAATCCCGGTTGCAGAAACTAGACAGTTCTTGAAATAACAGTTTGTCGTCTGCTAATGATAATGTCTTTGGCCTATATATTACACCTATATTCATTTTTTGTCTCTCTCTCTCTCTCTCTCTCTCTCTCTCTCTCTCTCTCTCTCTCTCTCTTTCTCTCTCTCTCTCTCTCTCTCTCATGGCGCAATTAGTAGAGTTCCCGGCAGCCACTACGACGGTCCGGATTCTAATCCAGCCCATGGCTGAAATAATTTCAGTATCGCTGCGCTGCGAGTCGTTACTCCAACTTTTGTGGGCGGGGAGTTGGGTGTGTGTGTGCTGTGAGGTCACAGCATTACCCATTGATCAGTCTATATATGAGCTCTGAGCTCTCTTCCGGGAGGGTAGTAGCTGTCGATCACGATTCCAACACGTGAACCAAGACCATGGCGAATACACACGCGCGCGGGCACACACACACACACACACACACACACACACACACACACACACACACACACACACACACACACACACACACACACACACATTGCTCATAACATAATAGCAGTTAAAATCAACTAATAGCTGGTCATATTTTTATATTATCTTCTCAACACTCATAGCCATTATTTCCTTTCAGCCACAAATTTTTGACCTTTAGAAACTCCCTCTTCAAGCTTGACCTGATTTATATTTCAGTATGTGTGTGTGTGTGTGTGTGTGTGTGTGTGTGTGTGTGTGTGTGTGTGTGTGTGTGTGTGTGTGTGTGTGTGTGTGTGTGTGTGTGTGTGTGTGTGATTCACCATGGTCTTGGATCATGTGTTAGACTCGTAATCGACAGCTATTTCCCTCCCGGAAGAGAGCTCAGAGCTCATATATGACCGATCTAAGGGTAATACTGTGACCTTACACGCACACACACACACACCCAACTCCCCGCCCACAAATTGGAGTAACACCCCGCAACGCATTGATACTGAAATTATTTCAGCCGTGGGCGGGATTCGAACCCGGTCTGCCGTAGTGGCGGCCGCGAACGCTACCACTGCGCCCTCAAGTCGTGTGTGTGCGTGTGTGAGTGTGCGTTTGTATGTGTGTGTGTGTGCGCGCGCACCTATGTGCGTACATGAACTGCCATCTAAAAGTATATATATTAATGTATAGAACTCCCTGAGGCTCTCGATCCCATACCTGGCCGCCATCGTATAGTGTCCCTCAGCCATTCTTTGGATTCATAAAGAGAGACTCTCACCTGAGCCCTGACGCATCTAGTCCCTCTCCTCTTTGTATTTTGCTTTTCTGTCTCCACTGTTAATGTTGTCCCTCCATCCTCCTTTTCTTCTCTTTCTCCTCTGTCTCTCCTGTTATTGTTGTTCTTTCATCCACCTTTTCCTTCTTTTCTTCTCTTTTTCCTCTGCCTTGCTGTTAATGTTGTTCCTTCATCCTCCTTTTCCTCCTTTTCTTCTCTTTCTCCTCATCTCATCTTTCTCTTCTTAATTTACCTTTCTTCTCTTCTTCCCCTCCCCAGACCCTCCTCCTCTTTCTTCTCCTCTTCTTCATTCTTTCCTGGTGTTCCTTCTCTTCTCCTTTATTCTTCTCCTTCTCCTCCTCTTCTTCCTTCTCCTATTCACCTTTTTTCCTCAGCGATCTTGCTTCCTCACCTTTTGGGTAATTCAATTTTCCGCCGTCCATCAACATCACTATCACGACCACCACTAAGAGCTCCGCTAAAACCACAATTCACTATATCAGACAACAACTAAAGTTGTGACACTTAAAAGTGGGACGTCTTCTACATTATGAAGATTGTCAAATCTGGAAATGCAGTTTGCAGAAAGATCGGTATTCCAAGATGATTTAGGGTCTTTACTAACATCACTATAGACACTCAGCATTCTTTTGTGAAGAGACTATATAAACACACATACATACATGCATACATACATATATATACAAACATACATACATACATATATATACACACATACATACATACGCAATAAAAACACTAGAAACGGATGCAAGTTAACCACTAATGAAAATAAACGATTGGAAGAGAGCGTTTTCGTGTATTACATCTAGTGTAGAAATACATGTATTTCTGCAATGGATGTAATACACGAGAGCGCTCTGCTCCGGTCGTTTCTTTTCATTAGTGGTTACCTTGCATACATAAATACATACATACATACATATATACATACATACGTATATCAGTTTGAACATCTATCCCTGCATTCTGCTGATTGGCAACAGAATACTGTTGTCACAGTCCAAATCCCCACTCCCTCAGACGGTGTTTCGATTGATCGATATTCCCTTTAATTAATCAGGAAACTAAGATGTTTAACACTTTAAATACTATACTCACTTATATATCTATCCATTCCAGTCGATTTTATTCAGTCGAAAGAAAACCCATTAAGGATTACCAAAGGTTAAAAACTATCTCAGATAATCCTTTGAGTCCTTTGCTCGACGTTTATAGTCATCTTTTCTTCGGCCAATAAATTCTATTCAACTAACAGGTAACCCCCCTTGGCACTTCAAGATTAAAATAAAAACACTTGTTGCTTAATAAAACAGGATCTAAACAGCAGTCCATGGTAATGAAGGGTTGAACGAAGCCATTTCACTGAAAGAGGAGCCTAATTAACTAATTAGGCGACGAAGGCAACCAAGGACACGTCTCTCAAGATGACGTTGGTCTGGCGAGGATGCGGGAAGGCAATTTTGCATCGTTTAACCTTGTCACTGTTTCTGGGAATTGGTATATTTGTTCTGGCTGCAACCAGTCGATTTTATTCAGTTGAACACACACACACACACACACACACACACACACACACACACACACACACACACACACACACACACACACACACACACACACACACACACTATATATATATATCTATTAACAACCACAATGCACTTTAATTCTAAGGCATCAACATGCACTGTGGTTGTTAAAATGTATCTCTAATCAATGGGACCCATTCAGTATATGACATAAGTGGGAGTAGTAAGAAACATAGAAGTCTTAGTTTGAGTTTATTCCTGCGAGACTTGTGAAGAATAAGCTCAAGACTACGACTCCTCCTGTGTTTCTTACTCCCACTTACGTCAACCTGTCGGAATGTCTCACTATACAGGGTGTTCGGGATAAATTTGATAATTATTTGATCTTCTGTCATTTCAGAACCATTTGAAGGATTTAATAGCGGTAAAGTGTAACGGATAGCTGATTCTGTGTACTATTGGTGGGTGTGAGACCTAGAGAGCATGGACGACTGGAAAGCGCCGGAATACTGGAAGAGAGTGACCTACATCATGATGATTCGCGCCGGGTTAAAAAATTCGGAAATCTTTGCTGCAGCTCAGTACTCATTGACTACCGTGAAGGCCGTAAGATGTGAGATGGAGAACTGCGACGGGGATGTGGAAGTAGTGGCGAGCAGGGAGGATCATAACATGCGTTCTGATTCTGTTCGCACTACGAAATTTGTCGAGAAGCTGAAAAAAAGTGCGGCAAGATCCAGGCAACGCAATGCGAACCTTGGCAAGAGAGATGGGCGTCGGAGTGGCGACTATGAAGAAAGCGCTGAACGACGATCTTCGTTACTCCTCATACAAGAGGCACAAGGGCCAACTACTCACCGCCAAGGCCCAAGAGAACAGCCTTACAAAGGCCAAGAAACTCCTCAACAAGGTCAAACACCCAGTTGAGCCGGGGATGCCCTGGTTCTTCTCAGACGAGAAGAAATTCTCTCAGGACCAGTTGCACAACGCGCATAACAACAGGTGGCAAGCCTACAGTCCGCACGAAGTCCCACACTTCATGAAGACCAAGTTCCCTTAAATTGTGATGATCTTTGGGTGTGTTTCCAGTGAAGGCCACGTCATGCCGCCTAACATCTTTGAAGAGGGACTCAGACTCACTTCAGATGACTATATTGAGTTGCTGTCCACTATTGTCAAGCGCTGGGTGGAGAGGGTGGCCGCGGGAAGACCATACGTAAGGCAGCAGGACTCCATTCCGTATCTTATCTCCGGGAAACCTAGAAGTGGCTGTCTGAGAACTTCTACGACTTCACCAGTCCCAACATCTGGCCCCCCAACACCCCTGATTGCAACCCCATGGACTATTATGTGTGTGGACGCAGTTAAAAAAGACACCAATCGTATCGCCTGCAACACCAAGGACGAGCTGATTGCCAGGATCAAACTGGTGTTCAGGCGTCTCTCGAAGGACACCGAGAAGTATGTGTGCTGCAGATTCAGGTCCCGCCTGGAGGCCGTGGTGGAGGTCCAGGGCGGCTTCTTTGAGTAAGTTGCATTTGGTAAAAGATCGCCTAAGAGATGCACTTTGAATTTTGAGAATACATCAATTTTTGGTCAAGATATGACGTTTTTCTTTCCTTTCCAAAAATTGCCAAATTTATCCCGAACACCCTGTTATTTCAGTATGAATATAAACCCACACGAACGCACACACACGCAAACATAGACTCACACACACATACACACACACGCAAACATGGACTCACACACACACACACACACGCAAACATGGACTCACACACACACACACACACACACACACACACACACACACACACACACCGACTCGGTGGCACAGTTGGTAGAGCGCTGAACTGGGAAGTAGAATTGCTCCCAGTACCCAGTTCGAATCCTGCCCAGGGCCGAAATTATTTCGGTATCGCTGTGCCTCGGGTCGTTACTCTGACTCTCGTGGGCGGGGATTTGGGTGTGTGTGTGTGTGCAAGGTCATAGCATTACCCATAGATCGGACCTACGAGCTCTGAGCTCTCTTCCAGGAGGGAAATAGCTGTCGATCACGAGTCCAACACGTGATCCAAAAGACCAAAAGACCAAGTGAACACACACACACACACACACACACACACACACACACACACACACACACACACACACACACACACACACACACACACACACACACACACACAGCTAACTCACCAGACCCTCGAGCCACTCGGCCCAACTCTCCCGAAAGGAAGACGTCGACGCTCTGGGAGTAAAAAGGATCTTTGCTCCAAAGGTTTATATTAAAAGCCTCCCGGCCGGCTGGCTGGCATATCTTGAGATAGGAGCAGCTTAATAAAAAAGAAAGATACATAATGAAACACCGACACGAAAAGAATGAGAAAGAGATATATATATATATAGAGGGAGAGAGAGAGAGAGAGAGAGAGAGGTCATATTTTAGGAGAATGACGAGGAGTGAGGAAGATACGATTGATATGTGTATATGTGAATGATTGTGTGTGTATGTACGCGTGTTTCTTTATATATATATATATATATATATATATATATATATATATATATATATATATATATATATATATATATGTGTGTGTGTGTGTGTGTGTGTATGTGTGTGTTTCTGTGCATATGTGTACGTGCTTTTACTTAGAAGTGAAAAATTACATATGCACGAGTATTGAATTTAATCCATTCCCCAAAAAAGCATAATACTGATTTTAAAGCAGGAGAACGTGCATGTTGTGTTGTAAACCAGATTCCATGTATAAATATTCATATTAGAATGTATACACATGATTTGTAGGTGCATTATCATAATGTATTATTAAAAATAAAACTTAATTGCATAAAAATGAGTATAGACGCGGTTTTGAATAGCAACGTCATCCATGAAAATGGTGTAATAATAATATCGAGAAAAACAATAGTAACAATAACAACGACAACGATAACGACAATCACAAAATAACAATAAGGAAATTAAAATGATAACAGTGACAATGGAAATTATAACAAAAATCACAACGACAACAACAATAACAGCACTAATACTGGCAATACTCTTTTTATTACTAGTAATTCAATAACGATAGTAATAATACTAATAATAGTAATTATATTACCTCTTGCCTTTGGTATTACTGACTGATAGTCCAAACTCCAAGATGTATAAATATGTCTTTATGTCGCCGACTGTACATATATTACTTTTGCGTATATTTAATCTTATTTCACAAATAGAAGAAGACTTGTCACATATGCATGGTGACTTCAACATGGGAAGTCTCAAAGTCGACTCGAAGACAAGCACAAGTAAAAATCAAAGCAGCGTTCAACTCTAATTTCAAAGTAATGCAATTATAATTGACAAAGAGAATCTTGAAAAAGTTTAAGAGGAAGGCAAGCAAATTAGCGAGAGGGGGAAGACGAGGAAGAAGGAAGACGAGGGAGGAGGAAGATGAGGGAGGAGGAGGGGGTGATGGAAGAAGGAAAAGGGAGAGAGAAGATGAGGAAAAGGGACTGAACATGAAGACAAAAAAGAGCATAGCGAAGAAAAGAACGGAGAGGACAAGACAGGATGTGAAGGTATGGTAGTAGATAAGAACGAGGAGAGAAGAGAGATGAGGAGGGAACATGACATAGGGTGAGATAATGGAAGAGGGAGATGGAAGAGTAGGGGAAGGAAGGGAGAAGAGGGAGAGAGGTAAGAGGAAAAGAAAGATGAATAGGAATAGGACAGGAGGAGGAAGAAGAGGAGCAAGGGAAGGGAAAGGGAAAACAAGACGAAAGAAAAGAAAGGGAAGAAGAATAAGAAATATGAGTAGGAATAGGACAAGAGGAAGGAATAAAAGGAGGAAGAGCAAGGGCAGGCGAAGGGAAAGGAAAAGAAGACGAAAGAAAAGGAAGGGAAGAAGAAGAAGAAGAAGAAGAAGAAGAAGAAGAAGAAGAAGAAGAAGAAGAAGAAGAAGAAGAAGAAGAAGAAGAAGAAGAAGAAGAAGAAGAAGAAGAAGAAGAAGAAGAAGAAGAAGAAGAAGAAGAAGAAGAAGAAGAAGAAGAAGAACAACAACAACAACAACAACAACAACAACAACAACAACAACAACAACAACAACAACAACAACAACAACAACAACAACAACAACAACAACAACAACAACAACAACAACAACAACAACAACAACAAGAGGATGAAGAAGGGGAAGAACTAGGAGTAACGGAAGTGTACGGGACGCTTACGGCGACGCTGAGGCCAACGCTGGCGACGACGGGTGGAAGGAAATGTAGGGGACCATTCCAGGTTGCAGGGAACAAGAAAAGTGACACAAACACACGGGGTTAAAGGGAACGGAATGGAGGGGAAGGAAGGACAAAAAGAGAAAAGAGGAGGAGGAGGAGGAGATGGAGGGGAAAGGAGGGGAGGAAGGGGAGGAATTTAACGCTGGGTAGAGATGGACGGGAGAAGGGGAAGGGGGAAGGGGGAAGGGGAACGAGAAGGAGCAAGAGGAGATAAGGGAATTTTGTATGAAAGTCTATGCAGTACGCAGAAAAAATCACAAGAAAAAAATTGGCTGGAGAAGAAAATGGAGCAAAAAAAATGTGATATTAAAAGGGAAGCTTAGCGCCTACGATAGACTGAGAGAGAGAGAGAGAGAGAGAGAGAGAGAGAGAGAGAGAGAGAGAGAGAGAGAGAGAGAGAGAGAGAGAGAGAGAGAGACAGACAGAGTGTGTGTGTGTGTGTGTGTGTGTGTGTGTGTGTGTGTGTGTTTTACCTAGTTGTATTACACGGGAAGGGAGCTATGCTCGTAGTGACCCGTCTTTGTATCTTTCAGCATCAAGTTTTTTCTTAAAATCTTGAATAGTATTTGCACACACTGTTTCTTTATCTAAGTTATTCCATATATCCAGCACTCTGTATGGGAAGCTATTCTTTTTCCGATCTCTTCTATAGTTATCTTTTTTGAGTTTCGTTTCATGACCTTGTTTTTCCATTGTCATTTTTTAGTAAATCATTCCAGTCAAGGATTTCCATTCCTTTCATGATTCTAAATATAGTCAGAAGATCACCTCTTTCTCTTCTCTGCTCTAGTGTTGGTAGTTCCAATTTCGATAATCTTTGTTCGTATGTCAACTTGGAAAGGGTTGGTGCCAACTTTGTTGTTGCTCTCTGTATTCTTTCTAGTACTCTGTGTGTGTGTGTGTGTGTGTGTGTGTGTGTGTGTGTGTGTGTGTGTGTGTGTGTGTGTGTGTGTGTGTGTGTGTGTGTGTGTGTGTTTATGTGTGTGTGTGTGTGTGTGTGTGTATGTCTATGTGTGTGCGTATGTATGTCTGTGTGTGTGTCTATGTGTGTTTGGATGTGTGTGTATGCGTGTGTGTGTGTGTGTGTGCGTGTGTGTGTGTATGTGTGTGTGAGAGAGAGAGAGAGAGAGAGAGAAAGAAGAATGGAGTTCATAGACCGAATTATTTTTGTTGGTAGAATCGAAGCAATACAAATAAAGAAGGTTAAGACAAAAATAGCTAAAAAAAAAAAAAAAGGTAAGGCAGACTGAAAAAGGTGACAATGTTAGGTAAGAAAAAAAAAAAAGTAAAATAAAATAGAAAATAAACCAAGAAGAGTGAAGTCTGTAAAACTACCTTTTACAAACAAATGAGAATTACGAACAGGAATATAGCAAGGGCCAAAGGACAAGACGTTTGTTTGAATCTAAAGAGAAATAGCTTTGTTTATTATTCAACTATACCCATGCATTTGTTTATTCTATTTATTATTATTTATATTATTATAATTCTTATTTATTTTTCCTTTATTCATTTATCATTATTATGATTTTTTCCGCATCCGACCTAGTTATGGACCAAAAGGTCTCCTGTCGGCATGCTCCGCCTTTGTAATCCTTTGTTTTGAGAGAAATGATGGTTATAGCAGTAAGGCAGCACTCCTTAGTACTGTAGCCTCGTTCCTCTATCGTGAGAGACCCGCAACCCCTATACATCCGGCAACGGCCACAGTGTTGTTTCGTTAGTTATTAAGAATACATGTTTTATTATATTCTATAATGAGTGAGAAAAAATTTTCGTTATAGAAACAGAGACTAAAAAGACTCAGTGTCGTTAAATTGGAAAACATACACAAGTAAAAATATTAAAGAATTCCGAGATGTCACAACAAAAAGTGACACAGGATTCCTTTCCTATGTCAGTGGAAAAACAAAGCAAACCTCAACATTGAATTAAGAAAAAGAAAAAGAGTTTAAAAGCCAAAAATCCCGTCCTGACTGGGGCTGGCAGAGACAAAGGGTGGGGAACAGAACGAGAACGAGGAAGAAGAGAAAGAGGAAAAGACGAAATAATAGGTTATGACAAGAGACACTTGATGAATGAAAAGGGCAAGTGAAACGAGGTGGAGCTGTTTGCGAGTGTGAAAGATGACAAGGGGGGAAAGAAGTGGAAGAGAGAAAAAAGAAATGAGGGATTGGAGGGAGAAAGATGAGAGGCAAGGAGAGGGAAATGAAGAAATAGAGAGTGGGGTAAGAGAGGAGAGGATATGAAAAGAGAGGGAGGGAAAGGAAGGGAGGGGAAGGGAAGGGAAATTGAAGAGAGGGGGTGTAAAAATGAGAGAGGAAGAGAGCTAAAAGATGGGAGGTAAGGAGCGGGAAATGAAGAAATAGAGAGTGGGGTAAGAGAGGAGAGGATATGAAAAGAGGGGGAAGGAAAGGAAGGGAGGGGAAGGGAAGGGAAATTGAAGAGAGGGGGTGTAAAAATGGAGAGAGGAAGAAGGGAGCTAAAGAGAGGAGAGGATATGAAAAGAGGAGGAAGGAAAGGAAGGGAGGGGAAAGGAAGGGAAATTAAAGAGAGGGGATGTAAAAATAAGAGAGGAAGAAGGGTGCTAAAGAGAGGAAAGTTAAAACGAGGGCAACGGAAAGGGAAGAGAGAGGATGGGAGGGAAGGAGAAATGAGGGCATGAGAGACAATGAAGGAAGGGGAGAATGGAAAGTAGGGAAAGTGAATGAGGAAGGAAGGAAGACGTGAAAGAATGAATAAAAAAGAATTATAAGAAAAGGATGAGGGTGGGGGGGGAGAATAGAGGGGAAAGGGAGAAGAGTAGGGAGAAGTGGGCGTACGGGAATTGTGAGAGGGGAGAGGAGAGGAATGGCGATGGAGAGAAAAAGAGGAGAAAAGGGAGTGGGAATTAAATGACGTAAATAGTTGGGGAAAGTTGGATTGATTTTTTTTTTTTTTTTTTTTTTTTTGCTACGTCCTAGTGATGGCTTAAAACATTCCTAGTGTTTATAGACTCAGGTCAACACCAAGAAATTTAAAAATAACCTCAATAATTAAAAACATGCTTTCTGAAGATACATCTGCGACACAAAGGAGTAAGTAACGACGTAAAACAGAATATCAGAAATATTGAGGACGAGGAAAGAGTTTTTCGGTTTTTGGTGTTGTCGAAGTCGAAGAGCGATTCCACGAACGTAAGAATAGAAGACGCCTGACTTCGATCATTATGCCAATGCCTCGTGGAAACGCGAGACGTAAACAAATAAAGACAAACAATAATCGATGACGTCACGAATGGCACAAATACAATTGTGTCAATACAGATTTCGGAAAGCAAACGCACCGTGTCGACACGAGTGGAAATTTGTTGGCGAAATTAGTGAAGCACTGTTTTAGCAATGTTGGTTCAATGTAATTTCTGTCATGGAAATATTTTCCCCTCATAAATAATTTAATTTGCAAATAGTGTACTCTTAACATAATCACACACTATTAACACCATCACTATATCATATTACAACTGTATCTCACTATACTATCAATAATGACATTCACTACCAAGAATTCATAATGGCTTTACTACCCAACTCCAAGAGCTCCTTTTGATTTAAGTCAATCTTATCTAATCTAAGCAGGACTAAATAGAATTTAATTAACCTGCCCTAATTTACTTTACATTAACCCAACCGATCCTAACTTAACCTGACCTCATTTAACCTTAACTATGCATTAACGCAACCCAAACTACTTAACCTAACAATACAACCTACATGACTTTGCCTAACTTAAACCCAGTTTAAACCAGCCTGCCCCAACCTACCTAGGACATGGAGATCAATTCACTAGAATCAGTACAGAGAATGAGCAAAATGATTCATGGGCTCAGAAATTTACCTTACGAAGAGAGGCTTAGGCATCTTAACTTGCACTCTCTGGAAAGACGCAGAGTGCGGGGTGATCTAATAGAGGCGTTCAAGTGGGGCAAAGGCTTTAACAAGGGTGACGCAAACAAGGTCATCATATTAAGACAACATGGCAGGACTCGCAGTAATGGATTTAAATTTGACAAATTTAGATTTAAGAAGGAAATAGGCAAGAACCGGTTTACTAATAGGGTGGTCAACGAATGGAATAGACTTAGTAACCATGTAGTGAGCGCTGAAACTATCGGTTGTTTTAAGAAACTGTTACGCAACTTTATGGATGGGGATGACAGGTGGTAATGGACATGGAACTGCCTAATGTAGGTCCTATGGTCTCTTGCAGTCTCTTTCATTCTTATGTTATGTAACTTAGATTACTATCGTTATAACACTTCTATACGAACTTGAGAAATTAGGTCAACAGAGAAGCGGAAAGAAGGACTAGAATAGAAACCGTAGGTCATGAAAGAGGATATCTCTTAACGAAAATACTCTTACGCTATAAAAAGAAGGTAAGATAAAAACAAGAAAAATATGCTAAGAGGAAAAAATATAGGTATGATAAGAATGAATGAGTTAGAATGGAAAACAGAAATGCAAACAAGAAATATTATATTATTTGTAAGAGAAACGTGGCGGGAGGTAGCGGAAGAATATGAAATAAATTTGAAATAGAATGAAGGAAAAAAAAAACATTGAATAATGAATATGTGATATGCTAAGGGCAAATATCAGTAATGTCTCCCTTGAGACTGAAGAAAGAATAATAAAGAACATAAATCATAAAGGAGTCTTATGTTTATATAGACATCTGAACAAAAAAGAATGTGATTTTAAAACGAAATATATAAATCAAACTAATACACAAAATGCCTTTACTAGTGTATTCAGGGATGGAATGGGTGGGAATGATTTTATGCCTTTTCCTTTTTGGCTACCTCCCTTGTAAGGAGGAAAAAGCCTTGGTATATGTATGTATGTATGTATGTATGTAATACAGAAAAATAAACAAATAATTAAGGTTATCTAAAACACAAGGGAAGATGACAAAAATGAGCTTTTGCAATTATCAAAAGCATAAATGAGAAAAATAGACGAACTGGTGATAATGGAGACAAGATAATGATGGGAAGGTAAACATTTTCAAGCAGTAATGACAACGAAAACGTAAAACTAGCACAAAAGGAAAAGAAAAAAACAAATCACAAAAACCCATTAAACGAAATATAAGGACAAGACTATATTAAGTAGCAGAGCCAAGAAGGAAAGGTGGTAATTACTGACTGGAAGTATTATAAAGCAAAAACAAAAGGTTGAAAGAAAGAAAAAATATACAAAAAAAGAAGAAAAATATAAAAAAGAGAAAAAAACTGTACAAAAAAGAAAAAAATATATACAAAAAAAGAAAAAACTATAAAGAAAAAACTATACAAAAAAAGAAAAACTATACAAAAGAACCATACAAAAAAGAAAAAATATAAAAAAGAAATAACTATACAAAAAACTACACAAAAAAAGAAAAAACTATACAAAAAAAAATATATATACAAAAAAGAGAAAAAAAAATAATAAAAAAAAAGGTCAGGGCCCTGGAAAAGACATAAAAGAAAATTGGAAGCCCAAGAACAGGTCCATCTTACCCCAACATTGGGCTAAATATTCACGAAAGCGTCCCTTACACCTGAGAAAACACCTTAAAAAAAAAAAAAAAAGACGAAGTAGACAACAAGGACATACGAGAAAACGATAGGACCATACACGAGCCAAATGACCCAAAGGAAGAAAAGGCAGTGATAAGAGACGACCAGGAAAAGGATTTAATATAAGATCAAACGGAAAAAGAGAGTAGGAAGAGTTACGAGTAAGGAATGGGCCATCAAAAGGTGTACAAAGAGCCCCAGAGTCTAATAAACGGATGTCTGGAAGACGACGATAAGAAATCAGCGAGCAAAGAAACGAGGAAGGGAATGAAACGAAGGAGTAAAGAAGGGGGGGGGAAGGAAGGAGATAACGGGAGGGAAATGGGACGTAAAATGGAAATAGAAACACGGGAATAGTAAATAAAGGGAACTAATGGGGCAATGGAGAGGGAAGAGAAATGTATAATGGGGGCGACTTAAAAGCACGAGAAGGAAACGACAGAAACAGAAGTGGAGGAGGGAGGAATAAAACGATGAAAATATTAAATCAAAGGAATTTTCTTGTGGAAAAAGGAAAAGAAAATGAAATCTCTAAACCAGAATAATAAAAAAAGCTTTTGGAATACAAGAAACAGAGAGAGAAAGAGAATAAAAATGGAGAAATGAAGAAAGGTAAAAATAGTGGGCGAGACATAAGAGAGAAAGAGAGAAAGAGAGAGAGAGAGAGAGAGAGAGAGAGAGAGAGAGAGAGAGAGAGAGAGAGAGAGAGAAAGAAGGGTTGATGAAAGAGAAATGCAAAGTAATTAAATTCAAAGGTGTGTGGAGGAGGACGAGATATAGAATGTGTAGTCTTGAGGAGTGAGAGGAGATGAACAGTGTCAAAGGAGAACAGGATTGTAAGTAGTTACATTGGAGGATGGTACACAGATGCCAAGAAATGGTGAGATGGTCAACGTGGAGAAAGGAGAACATAAGAACGCAAGAATAAAGGAGACTGCAAGAGACCATAAGGCCTAAACTAGGCAGTTCCATTTCTATTACCACCTAGGAGACATGGTAAAGGGTGAAGAGTGGACATAGATTTTTGTAAGAGTGACTTGGGTTGATGCAGTGCTGGACTTGCCTGGAAGATGTATTTGTCTTTAGTAAAAAAAATATATATATATATATATATATAGATATATATATATATATATATATATATAATACTAATGATAATAATACTAATGATAATAATAATGAAAATAATAATGATAATAATAATAATAATAATAAAAATGAATAAACAAATAAATAAAATTTGCGAGTCATGCTGACAGAGAAGAGAGAGAGAGAGAGAGAGAGAGAGAGAGAGAGAGAGAGAGAGAGAGAGAGGAAACAATAATGTAAAATATTTTTGGTAGAAGTAAAAGTATAAAACTTAACAGAATATATTCCAAAGCCCAGGAACCTGGCGAGGGAGTGAAATAAAAATGAATAAATAAAATGGAAAAATAATTTGAAAAATAATGATAACATGAAAAAGTACGAGAAATTGAAGAGCTTCAGAGGAAATCAAGGCGAAATACGGAGAACAGAAATATCTAAAACGAAAAAAAAAAAAGATAAATCTTTACGGCCAGTGGGACCAGATGAAGGTCAGTGAACTCCATCAGCACTGAAGCGACTGCAAGCACACACGCACACACACACACACACACACACACACACACACACACACACACACACACACACACACACACACACACACACACACACACACACACACACACGACTAGATGGCGCGGTTGGTAGAGTTCCCGGCTGCCACTGCGAGGTCCTGGTTCGAATCCTGCCCAGGGCTGAAATAATTTCATACCTCCAACTCTCGTGGACGGGGAGTTGTGTGTGTGTGTGTGTGTGTGTGTGTGTGTGTGTGTGTGTGTGTGCGTGCGTGCGTGTGTGTGTGTGTGTGTGTGTGTGTGTGTGTGTGTGTGTGTGTGTGTGTGTAAGGTCACAGCACTACCCATAGATCAGTCATATATGAGTTCTGAGTTGTTTTCCAGGAGGTAAATAACTATCGATCACGGATCCAACACATGATCCAAGACCATGGTGAATCACACACACACACACACACACACACACACACACACACACACACACACACACACACACACACACACACACACACACACACACACACACACACACACACCGGGGTTCGATTCCCCGGCCGGGCGGAGACAAGTTGGGTTTGTCTCCTTTCACGTGTAGCCCCTGTTCACCTAGCAGCGAGTAGGTACGGGACGTTAGTCAAGGAGTTGTGACCTTGCATTCCCGGTGTGTGGAGTGTGAGTGGTCTCAGACCTACCCAGAGATCTGCTAATAATGAGCTCTGAGCTCACTGCCGTAGGGTGGTGTCTGGCTGTCTCGAAAAGAGGCTGCAGCAGATCCGAGGTGAATACACACACACACACACACACGAATCGATGGCGCGGTTGGTAGAGTTCCCGGCTGCCACTGCGAGGTCCTGGTTCGAATCCTGCCCAGGGCTGAAATAATTTCATACCTCCAACTGTCGTGGGCGGGGAGTTGGGTGTGTGTGTGTGTGTGTGTGTGTGTGTGTGTGTGTGTGTGTGTGTGTGTGTGTGTGTGTGTGTGTGTGTGTGTGTGTGTGTGTGTGTGTGTGTGTGTGTGTGTGTGTGTGTGTGTGTGTGTAAGGTCACAGCATTACCCCTAGATCGGTCATATATGAGCCCTGAGTTCTTTTCCGGAGGGAAATAGCTGTCGATCATGAGTCCAACACATGATCCAAGACCATGGTGAATCACACACACACACACACACACACACACACACACACACACACACACACACACACACACACACACACACACACACACACACACACAGTGATGGATGTCTGGAACAAATTGGTCGAAACAATAGTGTGTGCAAACACCATGCATGAATTTAAGAACAAACTAGATACTGCGAGATACAAAGACGGGATATCGCGAGTATAGCTTCCCCTCCCGTAATATACAACTAGGTAAATACACACACACACACACACACGCACACACACACACACACACACACACACACACACACACACACACACACACACACACACACACACACACACACACACACACACACACACACACACTGAATTTCATTACTTGAAGAAAAAAAAACAGATGAGACGAAAAAGGGTGTGTGTGTGAGTGTGACTACGCGGGAACTGAGAAAATAATAAAAGGAGAAAGAGGAACAGAAGGAAGCGCAAAAGAAAGAGAAGAAGAAGGAGAAGGAAAAGGTCTGTGACGATGATGACGTTGGCAACTATGAGTATGACATCGAAATAAAAGGAAATGATTGTGAAAAAACAAACAAACAAACAAGAGGATCCAGTTTTCTGATATAGCGGTTTTAGGCCTGTATGTAGTAATGTCAAGTAAAAAGAAAAAGAGTATAGGGAAAAACAAGAATAATTTGATTAATGATGAAAAGAGGTAGATGAAGAGTAATACAAAGTAGAAGAGGAACAAGGGGAAAAGGACAATCAAAGAAAAGAGACAAAAGAGAAAGAGGAGACTAAAGGCAAGCAAAGATGAGAAAGACAAAAGAAGGAATGAGAAAAATTAAGAAATAAAAGGAGAGGAGTGAGAAAAGGGAAGACAAAAGTATGAGGTAGAAGAAGAGTTGGAGGCAGAGGAGGAAGAGGAGGAGGAAGGGGAGGAGGAGGAAGAGGTGAGGCGGATAAGGAGGAGGAAGAAGAAGGAGAAGGAGTAGGATGATGAGGATAAGGATGAAGATGAGGAAAATTGCAAAGCCAAATAACTTTCTCTGCAACTCAGACAGAGGAGAAATTGTTTGTGAAATAAAAACTTCATAAAAATGTTTCGTGAGGTATGAACTTCTTAAAAGTTCCACCAAGATTTATTCATAAAGACACCAGTTGATACAACCAAACCTTTGAAAAATCAAGTTTCACGACACCTGGATTTCGTAGAAGTATAATCTTAATCCAATTATTATCAAACCTGCATTTTGGAAAATCAAGGCATTGCATGACAGTTTTATTCAATTCAAACTTTATAAAATAGGATATCTTATAAAATAGTACTAGTAGTAACGACAATAGAATATTACAATGAAAATAAAATGAAAAACTATAATAACAATGAAGGCAGAAACTACCACGGCGAAAACGAAAGCAACGATGAGGATGGTAGGGTATAATCATAGTAACTATGATGATGACACATCTGTCAACATAACGGAGGGGGAAAGTAGAAATGGTGGTGACAACGTAAACACGCAACGGGCTTTTGTCCCTACGAGGGAGTGAGGAAAAGAGAGAGCAAAAGAGGGAGTATCAAAGGGAGAGGGAGACAGGGAGGGAGTTAATAATAAGGAATTATTTAAGGAGTGGATGGAAGGATGGAGGGAGTAAGGGAAAGAGAAAGCAAAAGATGGAGTATCAAAGGGAGTGAGGGAATTGAGAAGGGATTATTTAAGGGAGGGAGGGAGGATGAAAAGAGAAAGTACTTGAGGAAGAGGAAGAAGGGAGTATGAAAAGAAAGGAGGGGTGAGGGAGAGTAATAAGAAGAGGTTGCCAAAGGGAAGGAGGGAAAAGAGGGAAGGAAGGAATATCAGAGGTAGGAAGGAAGGGAAAGAGGGAAGGGAGGAATATCAGAGGGAGTGAGGAAAGTGGGAAAGGAGATAAGGAAGAAAGGAAGAAGTGTTAGACTGAGGAAAGGAATGCCAGATTAGTGCCACAGTATTTAGAGAGGTACAATATCAGGAACCGTCCTTACAATGACCTCAAAACAACAATAGAGGTTTTAAGTTTAAGTCAGAGAACCATCAGGACCAATGGCGTAATGTTCAGCGACAGAAATCGTTACCGATTCGAAACTCGGAACTCTGAAACCCGGAATGTGATGTACCGGGGTCGTAACGCTCCGTTTCGAAATCTATAACGAGAAATTTCAAAATCCGTAATGCAGTACTCCGTGTGAGTGACAGCAATTTGTATCACAGAATAATGAAGGTTCGAAAGTGAAATCTCAAAGCCCTTAACATGACACAAATAGATAAATTAATAAGTGAAAAAAGAATATATAAATAGAATGGATGAAAATATATGAACAAATAATAAGTAAAATATGTAAATAAACGAATGAATAAATAAAAGAAAATATGTGAATAAAGAAAATGAAAATAATAATAATAATAATAATAATAATAATAACAATAATAATGATAATAATAGAATTAATAAAAATAATAAGAATAATAATAAAAATTATAATAATAATAATAATAATAATAATAATAATAATAATAATAATAATAATAATAATCGTTCTATTCTAGCTAATGCCATGTAATTTTCATTCATCTGAGAAGAATTCCACGTCTTAAGAGGATTATGTACTTATACACATCACGACACATGTGACGTATCGCCCTGACATCACCCTAACGCCAACACCACTTAAAAATAAACAGTTATCACTCATACATTGATAAGCACATTACTCTATACCAGTGGTTTTCAATTTGGGGTCCGTAAACCCCTGTGGGACCATAGAATTACACAATTGAGGTCACAAAGTAAAAAAAGAAATAGTGAATGTCCACTGATTTCTATCAAGTGTTGAAGTGATCTTCAGGTGGCTAGAGAACAGCAATACATAAGAATGGGATATGTGTATAAGATGGTTCAGAATCTCTGCTTTGTAGTGAATGCCTACTGATTCTATTTAGTATTGAAGTGATTTTCAGGAGGTTAGAGAACAGCAACACATAAGCATGGGGTATGTGGATAAGAGGGTTGAGAATCCCTGCTCTATATAGTGAATGCCTACTGATTTTATTTAGTGTTGAAGTGATCTTCAGGAGGTTAGAGAGCAGCAACACATAAGCATGGGGTACGTGGATAAGAGAGTTGAGAATCCCTGCTCTATACTATTGTAGTGAATGCCTACTGATTCTATTTAGTGTTGAAGTGATCTTCAGGAGGTTAGAGAACAGCAACACATAAGCATGGGGTATGTGGATAAGAGGGTTGAGAATCCCTGCTCTATACTATTGTAGTGAATGCCTACTGATTCTATTTAGTGTTGAAGTGATTTTCAGGAGGTTAGAGAACAGCAACACATAAGCATGGGGTATGTGGATAAGAGGGTTGAGAATCCCTGCTCTATACTATTGTAGTGAATGCCTACTGATTCTATTTAGTGTTGAAGTGATCTTCAGGAGGTTAGAGAACAGCAACACATAAGCATGGGGTATGTGGATAAGAGGGTTGAGAATCCCTTCTCTACACTATTTTGTACAACCTTGGCTGATGACCAACATTTCTAATATTAAGGACAATCTCCCTCCAAGGAAATAGAGGCAAAGAATTGGAGTTTTTTTTCAGGAGGGCAGCAAGAAGGAAGAATACATGAAGTTAAAACGGACCATCATTCTCCTTTTGGTGTCATATTAGACTCCATTCATTAAAAAGGCTGCATGACAGGTTCGTGGGTAGTGTCACTAGTCTTTAATGTACTACATACATACATATACCAAGGCTTTTTCCCCCTTCCAAGGGAGGTAGCCAAAAAGGGAAAGGCATAAAAACACTCCCACCCATTTCATCCCTAAATACACTCCACACCCCTCCCACCCTCCCTCTCATCTGAGCACCTCCTGGATGACGGGTCATCCCTGCACCCTGCCCACCGCCCTGGGTCAGAAGCAGTGTCGCAAGACACAGCACATCCACAGCAAGGCCGCTTCATTTAATCGGCGACCCCCCCCTCTCCGTCCCCCCTTGCATATAAGGAGAAGACGGGGAGAAATCCCTTCGGGCTGCGTCAAAATTTACTCACTGTATTAAATCCACGATCAATACCCCACACACAAGACTCACGTTACTCTAACAAATACTACATCACCTTTCCAGGTCAGAATCATAAAACCAGCCACAATAGCTCCTCGAAGCAGTGAAGATAGAGACCTTACATTGTCAAGGAGACGTCGAGGGTCGCGACAGAAAGGGAAGGGAGTTACCCCAAAAAGAGTCTTAACCAGCCCAAAAGGAGCCAAAGAAGACCCTGCACCGTCTTAAGGGTCCAGATTGTCTTGGTCCCGCCCCAAAGGAAGTATAGAAATCTTTGTCCATGATACAGTCTCCATATAGAGGGTTCCCCAACCTGAAGTGATGAAATCAATTCTAGAGGGTGCTGAGAAACGATGCATACATATGCTTTCCTTTGTCATTCTTCTAGTAATAAGATACTAGTTAGGGGGTACTGGACTGCCTAGACCTGACTACAGGGAGTGCTCTTGGGGTCGGAAAAGTTTGGGAAACGCTGCCATAATCTCTATTTTCCAGCACCATAGATAAGAATAGGGCCTATATCTATTGTATTTTACAAAGGAATTACATAACTTCACGAATTACTGTATTACATAATTTGAGGGTGGGTAGTAGTTTTTGCACATATTTCCTCTAGTATATATAACTCGTGGCGCAGTTGATAGAGTTCCCGGCTGCCACTACGGCGGTCCGGGTTCGGATCCCGCCCAGGGCTGAAATAATTTCAGTATCGCTGCGCCGCGGGTTGTTACTCCTACTCTCATGGGCGGGGAGTTTGGGGTGTGTGTGTGCGTGTAAGGTCACAGCATTACCCATAGATCGGTCATATCTGAGCTCTGAGGTCTCTTCCGGGAGGGAAATAGCTATCGATCACGAGTCCAACACGTTTTTCAAACCATGGTAGTGACTATATTAATTTATCTCCTTTCCTGTCAATTGGTTTGTTGAAGTTTCGGTGTTTTTATATTCAGGCTGATAAAACTGAAGTTTCAGTTTTGAAATTCTGCCTGTTAACAAATACTCGATTTTACTGATTAAACGGTAATTCATATATCTGGCGCTTTACTTCGAATTAATATAGTTTTGTTTGAATTTATAACTTGCAGGTTTGCCGTGTTGTGTTTACATATTCATCATTATCGTGTGAATAAAATCGCTTGACGGCAGCTAGGATTATAAATCAAGTACCACCCGATACGGAAGCAATTAAACCCAGAAGGTGTCACGTGTAATAAAATCGCCTGACGACAGCCGTAGGGCAAGTTACGAAACCTCACAATATGATAACAACTTACACAAAGACAAATATAAAAAAAAAAATCAACGAAGATTAAAAATGAAAAAAATACGCTGGACAATTTTTTTTTTTTTTTTTTAATTAACCTTGTTATCAAAATGAATTAAGAATAAAGTCAGAGAGAGAGAGAGAGAGAATTATGTATATATCGTAACCGGCACCGAGGGGAATCATGTCGATGAATGAGATAGCTTGGCGGTAACTCGATTAA
Organism: Oratosquilla oratoria; assembly: GCF_046742065.1. Lineage (NCBI taxonomy): Eukaryota > Metazoa > Arthropoda > Malacostraca > Stomatopoda > Squillidae > Oratosquilla > Oratosquilla oratoria. Next base: position 34,161,208 of record NC_134804.1, on the reverse strand, counting down.
GACAAGAAATATCGATACACAGGAATTTCTTACCAACTGAACAAGTGACGCAGAGAAACATAAAATAAGTTGGCAGCTAAATGAAAGGTGTAAACAGGTTAAAAAAGGGGTTAGGGTTGCTAGAAAGAGAGAGAGAGAGAAAGAGAGGAAAAGAGCGAGAGTAAGAGTTAGATAGACAGAATGTTTGTATATATATATATATTTATATATATATATATATATATATATATGTGTGTGTGTGTGTGTGTGTGTGTGTGTGTGTGTGTGTGAGAGAGAGAGAGAGAGAACGTGTATGTATGTGTGTGTGTCTGTATATGTGTGTGTATACACATCACAACCGAAAAACGTATGTAGAAATAGGAAATAAAAAAGAGAAAGAGAAAGGCTAATGGTCTTTCTCATTACCATCACATTAACGTTTTTCAAATTATCCCCGGCTGAGAAATAAAAATCGAAAAAAAATTGTGATAATGTATTTCTCTTCTGAAAACTTCTCCCAAAAATCTGCCATCATTAAACCTTCATGATGTCAAAATCAATATTGAAAAATATATGCCACTTGTAAGGACGTAGTCATGTAAAATTCGTAACTGGTCATCACAATATCCTATAAGTATTCATATAGTTTATCAAAGTTATATGTGTGGAGACAGTTATAAAATACATATCTATATATTAATTTTTCCATGCGTATACGTACATATATGTATATGAATACAAAAAGAGAGAAAAAGAGAGAGAGAGAGGGGGAGGGAGGGAGGGAGGGAGGGAGGGAGAGAGATGTACATATACGTACATATATGTATATGAATACAAAAAGAGAGAAAGAGAAAAAGAGAAAGAGAGAGAGAGAGAGGGAGGGAGAGAGAGAGAGGTAGAGAGAGAGAGAGAGAAAGAGAGAAATGGGGAGAGGGAAGGGGCAAAGAAAATAAACGAATTTGAAAAGAACTAGGTGGAGAGGAAGCCCAGCAAGAGCGGGCGATGTAACTAAACAAGAGAGAAAAAAGAGGCCAAGAAAGAGAGAGAGCGCAAGAAGATGGCAAAGAAGAAGACGAAGAAATGCACGAATGAATAAGAATGTGATGAAAAAATGAAAAAGAAAGAACCATAATAGAAGTGGAAGAAAAGGAGTGATTCACAGCAACGTGGGAAGTGGTAGGAAAGGATAAAGTACATGTGACAATAGAAATACGAGAGAGAGAGAGAGAGAGAGAGAGTATATGTGTGTGTGTGTTTGTGTGTGTTTATGTGTGTGTGTTTATGGTTTGTGTTTGTGTGTATGTTTATGTGTGTGTGTGTGTGTGTGTGTGTGTGTGTGTGTGTGTGTGCCTGAAAGAGAAAGATAAAGATACATAGAGAGAGAGAAAAAGAGAGAGAGAGAGAGAGAGGGGGGGGGAGGGAGAGAGAGAGAGAGGGGAGAGAATAAACAAATGAAACTGACACAGATAAAGAACACGAGAAGGGACTGACATGGAGAGTAACGAATTGCGTGAGAAAGGGAGTATAAAGTGAGACCCAAGTGAAAGAAGGAAGGTATCGGGGGGTGGGGGGTGGGGGGTCAACCAGCTCGAGTCAGGGCCAGGGCCAGTGTCAGTGTCAGGGCCTCCCGAATGAAGAAAGCTTCTGCTTCTGCTTCTGCTGCTGCCGGCACAGCTCTCGGTTCTGGAATCTCTCGGTCCTGGAATCTGGCACTCTTCCAGTTCCAGAAGGTGAACGAGGGGCACGGAAGAAGAGAGACGAAATAAGAAGAAAACAAAAAAGAGGAGTTGGAGGAAGAGGACGAGGAGGGGGAAGAGGAGAGTAGGCGGGGAGAAGGAGGAAGAGGGAGGAGGAAGGGAGGAAGTGGTGGAGAATTAAGAGGAGATGGTGTGGGGGGAGGAAAGAGAGGAAGAAGGAGCAGGAGGCGAAGGGGGAGGGCGAGGAGTAGGAGGAGGAGAGAAAGGAGAGGTGGAGGAGGAAGAAGGGCAGTGGTAGGCGGAGGAAGAGGAAGAAGAGGAGGAGGGGGAGGAGGAGGAGGAGGAGGAGGAGGAGCACAAGTAGTTACAAGAGATGGTTGAAAACGAGACCTAGAGTGCGCGGGAGGGGATATTCAGAGCATATTTAAGTGGGGCAGAGGAAGGAGGAGGGGGAGAAGAGGAGCCCATGAGCTTGAAGATGGATGCAATGGAAGTGAAAGAGGAAGAAGAGGAGGAGGAGGAGGAAAAAGAAAGAGAAGGGGAAGCGGAGTCGGAGAAGGGGAAAACGAAAAGTATAAGGAGAATGATGATGAGAATGAATGACGTTGATGATGATGATGGTATTAGTAATGATGATGATAATGATGGTGGGTGTTAGTGATGATGATGATGGTGGTGGTGGTGGTGGTGGTTGTGGTGTTAAGTGATGATGATGATTTTGGTGGTGATGATGATGGTGGTGGTTGTGGTGTTAAGTGATGATGATGATGATGATGGTGGTGATGCTGCTGCTGCTGCTGCTGCTGATGATGATGAAGATACCGATTATGAACTTGAGAAGATGGAGGGAGAGGAAAAGGATGAGGAAGAAAAACGAGAGGAAGAGAAGAAATAACTTTTAGTAAGAGGAGAATGAGGAAAAGGAAATGTGAAGAGAAATTGTAAAGAGTAGAAGTCAACAGAACAAAAATATCCGAATCAGGAAACGACGAAGAAGAAGAAGAAGAAGAAAAAGAAAAGAAAAGTAGGGGGGGTAAGAAGGAGACTGATGAAGAAAGGAAATACGAAAGAATGATTGGAAGATGCAGAGACAACACAAAACAAGATGACCGTGGATAGAAATGGTACTGATAATGAGTGGAACAAGGAAATTGGAAGTGGATAGAACAGAAGAAAGAAAAGAAGAAGGAGAAAACGATGAAGATGAAGACGAAAATGAAGATGAAGAAGGAGATGAAGACAGACTGGGAACAAGTTTTCCCCTGAGGTGCATAAAATCGTCTGAGCTTAGCCATAAGAAACTTTCTTAAGTTTATCACCGTCTTGAAAGTGCCACGTCAGTGAACTCAAATTATCTGATCGATGAGAACATTCTGTCGCTTCGAAGGGCAACAACCTACGAGAACAGAAAAGATGAATAACGATGTAATGTTGTAGAGCCTTAGACCTGACACACAGTATATCAAAGGTATTCACATACATCTTTCATTGACAGCTAATATAATTTTTGTTTAAAAAATCGTACTAATGCATCATCATCATCATCATCATCATCATCATCATCATCATCATCATCATCATCATCATCATCATCATCATCATCATCATCATCATCATCATCATCATCATCATCATCATCATCATCATCATCATCATCATCATCATCATCATCAATCATCATCAATCATCATCAATCATCATCATCATCATCATCATCATCATTATTATTATTATTATTTTGCATAGTTACAATACATCATGAGTCAAATTCAACTCAGGAATGTTTATTGTTTGGTGTTCAAAAGGAATAAATAAGCACAGGGCAGGACCCGCAGTTATGAATTTAAACTGGAGAAATTTAGACTTAAGAAGGTAATAGGAAAGAATTGATGTACTAATAGGGTGGGCAACGAATGGAATAGATTTAGTAACCATGCAGTGACCACTGAAATTATCGGTTGTTTTAAGAAACGGTTAGGAAACTTTATGGATGGGGATGGCAGGTGCTAATGGACATGGAACTGCCTAGTGTAGGCCTAATGGTCTTTTACAGTCTCCTTCATTCTTTTATTAACAGTTTGAGGAAGGAAGACAAATTTTGGAAATTTCAAGGCCAATCAAAAAAGACTGGAATTTTTTTCAAGGACCTCGATGAAGCACTCCAAGTATTAAACAAAGGCTCTTGAAGAGTGAGTCAAGAGCATTTAAAGGACTAGCTGGGTAAATTTGTGAAACAAAGTAAGGACCCTTTAACAAGTCTAGAAAGAGAAAAAAAAAACCACCTATTGAAAGAACTATAAGAGTATTTTAACATTTAATTGTACGGAAGCACCTTACAGATAAGTGTGCTTAATTAGTTTGTAGAGCATTGTCTTTACGTATATGTATATTCAGAACTGGTCGCATTCCTCGGTGCATTCCTAGGTGCGTTCTTCGGTGTCCTGACTGACACATATATAGTCAGGACACCAGAGGAATGCACAGAGAAACGCATCCAGCTCTGTGTATATTACTATTGTGTTCCTCATCAGATAATTCTATCCAACTGAGGATTAACTCCAACCACTGAAGTTAACAATCCATGTGTACTCATTTAGTGCAGGAGGAGAGTTGAGCAGTGGAATTTTTATCATAATCACTGTTGCACTTACCAACACGTAAAGTATTCTCACGTCAGTCACGCCACAAACTTACCTGAAAATATAAAAAGTGAGTTTAGTTGATACTACTTACTCCTAAGAAAACAACAACAACAACAACAAAAATATATACATACATAACCAATAAAACCTTTGCAACGCTCACACTTCCACTCAGACAAAGAAATCAATGAGTGGAATAAACTTCACTCACAGGCAATGAAATGGAATACAGTTCGGGAATTAAACATTCAGTTGGGTAAACGACAAAACAATATACTGTCATGTTTACCAATTAGCTTGTGTACCTGCTTCCCTATTTGTGTGTTTGTTTGTCTTATTTGATATCTGATCTTGCTGTGGACCGAAAGGTCTCCTGTTGACAATGCTCCACTATTGTAATATTTGTGTCTTTGGTCACATGAATTAGGTTCATTGGTTGATCATATGAAGTCTTGAGAGGGCTTTCAATATTTATTCTAGCTAACACCAAATAACTTTATTCAGCTTAGAAGATCTAAGAGGGACAAGGGGAATCTGTCTCGTAAGCTGTTTGGGTTGATAGTTATGGTCCTGTGGGGACTTTCTTGATTTATTCTCTGGCTAACAACACTTTAGAAGAGCCACCAGGACCGAAAAAGGGTTATGTATTTAGGACATCTGTGACTCGGACGAGAGGGTTCTCAGGATACTCAACTGTAACCGTACCATCACCTGGAATTGAGTCAACGTCATCAGCTATCAGAACAGTGGTTCATAACCTGGGGTACTTGTATCCCCTAAGGAGTATGAAACCTTGAACCTGGGGGTATGAGACATGATAGCCAGTGTAATGGTACTGTATATTTACAATGAGAAAGCAAAGCAAGGTTTGTATCACTAATCCTTTTCATATGTTTGGATTGTATTTGTATTGGAAGGGGGTACGAGAATGTTTTCTGAGATATCAAGGGGTACTAAGGACACTGAAAAAGGTTAAGAACCGCTATATTAGAAACACTGATGACTTCCACATTGATGTGTATATCATCAGCCATTTGATGTCCAGTCCTGACCATAATGTTTCCTAGAATGTATTTTACTCCAGTCTGCTCTCTTATTCAGCTTTTTCTCCTCTTGCCTTTCAGAATTCCAAGAACTGGTCTCTCCATCGGCTCCTATCCAATTTAAACTCTTCGTTAATGTCGTCAGTTTCCGTAGGTCCTTAGATCAGAGTTTGGATTATATAAGAGCTTGTGCTTTTGCGTTTCTGTTTGGTTTTCAGACAAGCATTTTTCCAATTTATTATTATACATTTATGTATTCAACTTTCGTAATTTTTGGTCAGTTTAGTCATTTGGTCGGAATAGTTTTACCCTTCAACTTCTTCAAGATTCTTTCCGTCAGTTATAATTGGATTGGTTTAAACGTTGGCCTAAAGTTTTACTCTTATTCATCTGAAACCGATTTTGACTTCTCTTAGATAATTGAACACATCTTTCAAGTATTCTGTTGCTTTTAAAATGAGAATAGTTTTCAAATCTCAAGTGATTGAAACATTCATCACCACTATTCAAGTCAGCAAAACATAAAGATTATACAGTAATGAAATCGGGTCCCCGGCGACTGTTTGTAAACATTAGGCGGAGAGCGAGCTTGTGCAACTCCTACGAACTGTTGTTTACCAAACACCCCACTCATGAAAATAAAATCCTTACCGTCTACCCCTCTATCTGCCTCATCTGTCTACCTATATCTACGAACCTCATCTACGAATCTCTTACAGTCTGAAAATCTCTTTGAGGTAGTTAGTAAATCAATCTTGTGAAATTGTTTTGTCCGGTTATTTTCCTTAATCGATTATTATTCTTTATCTTTATATAGCTGGATCACAGCCTTATTTTTCGTTTAAACGTTGTGTGACGCACATTAAATCCCATTACCATTTTAAAAGGATAAAAAAGGATAATGATAACTAGAAGGAATTATCTAAAAGTTCTTCGTGGCAGTTCGGAGTTTGGGAGAGTCGGGACAAAGAGCATCTTTGATGAACTCAGTGGATGCAGAAGAAGAATCCAGAAGATAACAAAGGCTGTGTACCCCTAGCATTCACAAACAGTTCACGTCATGCACAAGTTTGTATTCAAACACACACACGCGCGCGCGCACAAACACACACACACACATGCACACACACACACACACACACACACACACACACACACACACACACACACACACACACACACACACACACACACACACACACAACTCGTGGCGCAGTTGGTAGAGTTCCCGCCTGCCGCTACGCCGGTCCGGGTTCGAATCCCGCCCAGGGCTGAAATAATTTTAGTAGTATCGCTGCGCTGCTAGTCGTTATTCCAACCCTCTTGGGCGGGGAGTTGTGTGTGTGTGTGTGTGTGTGTGTGTGTGTGTGTGTGTGTGTGTGTGTGCGTGTGTGTGTGTATAAGGTCACAGCATTGCCCATAGATCGGTCATATATGAAATCTGAGCTCTCTTCCGAGAAGGAAATAGCTGTCGATCACGAGTCCAACACGTGAACCAAAGACCACGGTGAATCACACACACACACACACACACACACGTGGCGGTGGCGCGGTTGGTAGAGTCCCCGATTGTCACTACGGCGGTCCGGGTTCGAATCCTCCCCAGGGCTGAAATAATTTCAGTATCGCTGCGCTTCGAGTCGTTACTCTAACTCTCGTGGGCGGGGAGTTGGGGGTATGTGTGCGTGTAAGGTCACAGCATTACCCGTAGATCGGTCATGCGAGCTCTGAGCTCTCTTCCGGGAGGGAAATAGCTGTCGTTCACGAGTCCAGCACATGATACAAAGACCAAAGTGAAAATGAATACGTAAATACTGAAGTCTTCCCCGAAAAAGTAAAGTGGTGCAAAAATAACGTTAAAAACGACAAAAAATATAGCACAAGATATATATATATATGTATATATATATATATATATATATATATATATATATATATATATATATATATATATACATACATATTTGGTCGGCAGCTAGGCAATTCGGGGAAATTGAATTCGAGCATGTCAGTATGATTGGACATAAACTATATCAACATTAAAACTAATTGACATTGGCGAATGATTATCATAATGAAGCAAATAACTGAAACATTGGAAATTATCAAAAGCAGTGATCGTGTAATATATTGAAAGATCTTTATGCGACACTTCAGTAAAGGTAAACATGGAGTTCAATTGAACTCGATAAGTCAATGGAAAAAAAAACGAAACAGGATATCATGCCTAGTTTACTTGTGATGAAATTACTTAAAGTGATGCACTGTCACGGTAGTTCTAAGTGTGACAGAACTAAATATGTAAATCTGGCCACACAATTGAATTTATTAAACATGATAGCTGTACATAACGTGGAATCTCACCCAGGAGACTATACCTATCAAATGCTCTTACGTCTTTCCTTATTCCCGGTGTGACGTCATAGTAGGTGTGACGTCATAATAGGTGTGACGTCATAATAGGTGTGACGTCACGTTCACAGCAATTGAACGAGCGTGGATGGGCCAAAGAGTTAAAAAGAAATAACAGAGATACACAAGGAGACATGTGATTGAGTACCCAGTAAAATAAAATAAAAAGTAAGTAAATATGATTATACAAACAAATACGAAAACAATACTTTCTTTCAGTGTACCAACATTTTCACTGTCATTCATGAGATGTATTTACTCTCCCTGTCGCCTGTTTTTTTTTTATTTTATTTTTTTTTATTCAGTCGTAAGAAACTTCTGAGGAACTAAAAGGTTCAACTAACCCCAGTTAATCTTGATACTGATTATTGCTATTTATATATTTTCTCTTGCTGCCGCTATATGATTTTATTCGGTGAAGGGAAATTCATTCTTCCCAAATCCATGTCGAAAGATTTTTTTTAAGTCTCAGGGAGACGTATACAAGATAATAAAAGGCAGACAAATGAATGAATTATAAAGATGCTGATGTTCCTGAAGCCATAAAATCATAGTTCATGAGAAAAGAGGGAAGAAAGAGAGGAGGATGAGAGTGAAGAAGAAGAAAGGGAGAAGAGAAATAAGAAGAGGAAGAAGTGAATGAAAGAAAAGAAGATGAAGTAGAAGAAGAAAAAGAAGAAGTATCTCTACAGCCAAAGAGAGCCACTTTATAATTTGCAGAAAAAAGAGAAAAAGAAAACATGACTTCTGCATTTATTTTCAGACCAGTGGCTTTCAGTCCCATGTCTACAGACTTCGAGAGTTCTTCGGGAATTCGCCAAAGGGTCCTCAGACCAAAAACTACTTGTAGTCAGTGGATGCCAGAAGATTTAAGTCAGCGTCAGAGTAATATCCAAAATGTTAAATAACAGCATTACATAAGCAAGGGATCTATGTACACCCGAGTTGAGAACTACCATTTTACACCAAAACCAAAAAGAACATTGTCTATTTTACCAGCATGTCTGCACCAGTGTACTGAAGAAAATGAATATGTTCATAAACTTCCTTGTTTAACACTTGAACTTACAAAAGACCACCCCCTTTATAAAAAAGGAAGATAATTTTAGAATAAGATATATAAATAACTACTTCGATCTCCCTCATTCTTAAAGCCCCGCCACCCCCGCCCACCCCCAAAACCACTGCGATGCCGAAGCGACCAGAGCAACGACATCGTGAACAAAGGCAGTCATGGAGCGTGGGTGACCGGGGAGAGGGAGGGAGGGGGAGGGCCGGAAGAGGGGTCTGGGGAGGTGTGCCCTGGAAGGGAGAGAGGGGGGAGGGGCGGGGAGAGGAGCCCTGGGGAGAGGGGACGTGGAGAGGGCGATTGGAGAGGACGGGGATAGGATTCAGGGGGAAGGGAAAGGGAGCAGGGGGAAGGATCGTGAGGAGGGAGTGGGGAGTTGAAGACGGGAAGAGCATGAGGAGAAGAGGGGAGATGAGAGGAAGCAGGGGAGAGAGGACGAGGGGAAGAGGGAAGAGGAGAGGGGAGCGGGAACGAGAAGAAGAAGGAGGAGGCTGGGGGAGGAACGGGGTGGGGGAGGGGATTGAGGGGGGGGCTGGTGGAAGAGGTGTGGAGAAGGGGTGGTGAGAGAGCCAGAAAAGAAAACGGGAAGAAAAGAACGGGAAGGGGGCTCTGGGACACGAAGCGAAGAGAAGGAACTCGAAGCGGAGCAAGGAGGGAGAGGACTTGAGGGATCGGTATAGGGAGCACGGAAGGGAGAATGAAGGGAAGAAGGGGAGGAGAGCCAGGAATGGCCTTTGTCAACCCGGGGACGATAATGGAATGCTTATTAGATGGCTAGGGAATTAGGGATCGAGGGATGCAGGAAGAGAGGGAGGTAGAGTATGGAAGGAAGTAAGAATCAAGGAAAGGGGTGAGAGGGGGAGGGTGAAGGAGTGAGAGTGGGAGGAGAAGGAGGAGAAAGGGGGAAGGAGAAGGGGAAGGAGGTGAAAGAGGAGAGGGAGGAGGGGAGGAAGAGGAAATGTGTGAAGCTGAACTTTGTCTCATCTTTCGTAAACAACCTGTTCGTGATGAGTGGCTCAGGGGACACTTTCATCTCAAAACAACATAGCTCTTGTTAGTTATTATAGGTACATATACACGTGAACGTACTTGATTTATTTTATTCTGGTTCGTGTCCGGAGGGGGGGTGGGGAGATAAATCTTGAAATGAAACAGTCACTTCATTTTTTGCCTTTGGAAAATCCTTTTGCGTAAACTAGGGCGTAATATATGAAAATAGTCGAAAAGCTGGAGATATAAACCTCTTTTTTTCTGAGACAGAGTTGAACACAGAAATTCCTGGAACACGTGTGAGGAAACACGGCTTTGTTCTTTTAACTAGAAATGCAATAATGGTGGATAATTGATGTCCTACTCGCAAAATGCCTTTATATATCTTAGAAATGTATATTATATTTAGTATGTGTGTGTGTGTGTGTGTGTGTGTGTGTGTGTGTGTGTGTGTGTGTGTGTGTGTGTGTGATTCACCTTGGTCTTTTGATCACGTGTTGGACTCGTGATCGACAGCTGTTTCCCTCTCGAAAGAGAGCTCAGAGCTCGTATAACCGATCTATGGGTGATGCTGTGACCTTACACGCACACACACACACACACACAACTCCCCGCCCACAAGAGTTGGAGTGACGACTCGAAGCGCAGCGGTACAGAAATTATTTCAGCCCTGGGCAGGATTCGAACCCGGACGGCCGTAGTGACAGTCAGGGACTCTACCAACTGCGCCACCGAGTCGTGTGTGTGTGTGTGTGTGTGTGTGTGTGTGTGTGTGTGTGTGTGTGTGTGTGTGTGTGTGTGTGTGTGTGTGTGTGTGTGTGTGTGTGTGTGTGTGTGTGTGTGTGTTAGTGTATGTGTATGTATGTGTGTGTGTGTGTGTGTGTGCGTGTGTGTGTGTGCGTGTGTGCGTGCGTGTGTGTGCGTGCGTGTGTGTGCGTGCGCGAGTGTGTGTGTGAATATTTATGTATGTGTGTGTGTTAGTGTGTGTGTGTGTGTGTGTCTCTCTCTCTGTGTGTGTGTGTGTGTGTGTGTGTGTGTGTGTGTGTGTGTGTGTGTGTGTGTGTGTGTGTGTGTGTCGTTACGTGCTGACTCCTCAGGTTTCGAAGTGCTTAACTTTCTCTTCACCTACTTGTGTATACATATATACATATATACATAAATACATATTTACATATATACATACATACATATACATTTACATACATACATAAATATATGCATACATATATATTTACATAAACATATACATTTATAAATACATATTTACATATATACTTACATAGGTATGCATTTACATACATACATAATTACATGCACACATATACATTTACATATATACATACATACACACACAAACACACACACACACACACACACACACACACACACACACACACACACACACACACACACACACACCTAGGTATACCAAAACAGTGTGTCCAATTTAACGTCCTTTACTTTCGAAGGCAAGCAAGCAGAGAGGTCTGATTTCTTTTTGTGATGGGAACCCTTGGTTCTTGGAGAGAGAGAGAGAGAGAGAGAGAGAGAGAGAGAGAGAGAGAGAGAGAGAGAGAGAGAGAGAGAGAGAGAGAGAGAGAGAGAGAGAGAGAGAGAGAGAAAATCACTTCTTGAGCTCTTTTTGTGTCTCTTAGCGTCTAACATTTGGCGTTAGAAATGCGGCCCCAAACTTTCTCCAATGGTCCACGAAAATATTTCTCTTCCGCTCGCTGAAAGTATATTTCATATTCAAGAAGCTGAAGCTTAGTGATGCAGATTTGCTGTTTACCCCTCACACGTTCCAAGTGTCAGAGGTCGCCATTGCCACTCAGTGGCGATGCGCAATTTCCACCTCTTTTTCCGATGCGTGTTGTCTTTTTTTTTTTTTTTTAATAATCTTGTTCTATTCTGTTTTATTCTACGTATCTGTTTTTATTCTCTTTCGTTTGTTTATATTTAGTTTTATTTGTAATTTGTTTTATTTTGATTTTTCGTTCTATTTTGTCCCGATGTGTGTTGTCTTTTTTTTTTTGTCTTAATAATTTGTTATATTCTGTCTTATTCTTCGTATCTGTTTTTATTCTCTTTCGTTTATTTTATTCAGTTTTATTTGAAATATATTTTGTTTTTATCTTTCGTTCTATTTTGTGCCATCTTATCTATTTTTATTCAGTTTCGTTTACTTATTTTTGTTTTATTTGTAACTTTTTTACTTTTATTTTTCTTTGGACAAAGAAGGGCAATATAAGCTAAGGATATTTAGATATAAGAGAAAGAAGGAGAGATAGAAAGACAGATAGATATATAGAACAATAAAAGAGAGAGAGAGAGAGTACAGAGAAAGAGAGAGAGAGAGAGAGAGAGAGAGAGAGAGAGAGAGAGAGAGAGACAGACAGACAGACAGATAAAGCAATAGAAGAGAGAACAAAGAGTGAACAAAGAAAGGAAAAGAGAGAGAGATTGAAAGAGAAAGAGAGAAAAAGAGTGAAAGAGAGTGGGGCTTGTGTACGCACAATATGTGACCGACTCATCAACGGACGACATACTCGGGAGTGCTGACTGACATCTGTCCTGTCTGCCTCCCCCCCCCACCTCCTCCCTTCCCCCAATTCTAGTCCTCACATCCCATCGTTATTCCCCACACCCCTACCCTTATCAATTTTATCACGACTTTATCTCCTGAACTCGTGTAAGATCACAACATTACCCATAGATCGGTCATATATGAGCTCTGAGCTCTCTTCCGGGAGGGAAATAGCTGTCGATCACGAGTCCAACACGTGATCCAAGACCATGGTGAATCTCTCTCTCTCTCTCTCTCTCTCTCTCTCTCTCTCTCTCTCTCTCTCTCTCTCTCTCTCTCTCTCTCTCTCTCTCTCTCTCACACACACACACACACACACACACACACACACACACACACACACACACACACACACACACACACACACACACACACGTGTATACACTTCCACGAAACCGCACACAAATTCATGCCAAACAAAACCCGTTTGCGTTTTCCAATTTATCTATGCATTCGTACGTGTAAGCTTATTCGATCACCGTTGTTCAGATCCACTCACGAAAACACGCTGATAACATCATCTCGTATCTTACTCCACCGATCTCCGCCTCACCTTACTTACCTCTGTACCTCTTCCAGCCTCCTCCTCCTCCTCCTCCTCCTCCTCCTCCTCCACCTCTCCCTCTCTCCCTCACGCTACACATTGCGCAATGCAGTGTAGGAGGCAGCAGAGGTACCAGTGTTTTGTTTTGTATTGAGTTTTCGGGTGCCGTTGTTTTGTGATCACGTTTACAGCGTGATGAGGAACTGTCTGGTTGTATGTATGTATGTATGTATGTATGTATGTATGTATGTATGTATGTATGTATGCATATATTTATTCATGTATGTATATATGCATGTATGTGTGTGTGTGTGTGTGTGTGTGTGTGTGTGTGTGTACACACGTGTGTGTGTGTGTACGTGTCTTTTTTCTGTGTGTGTACACGTGAGTGTACGTGTCTTTTTGTGTATGTGTTTGTATGTGTATGTGTCCATGCGTGTATGTGTATGTGAACAAGAGGACTATCTGAATTATAGTAGGTCATGATATAACCTTTACCATAGTTTGAAATCTACTTGAGTCATCAACTAATGATGACTTACCCTGTTCACAAGTCTCTATCATTGTCATTAGTGTCTTGAACATCTACTCTGTCTGTCGTCAGGTGATTTTGTACAGTCATGCTAAGATATCTTCGTACTAATATCATTAGGTCAATGTCGATTTACCTTTTCATTTTAATTCAAGATTCACGTTTGTAAACTTGTTCCGGCTCTCACCAGGCAATTTTATCCACCCGAGTGAAATTTCCCGTTTAACGAAAGGTTTTGAAACTTGGACATAAGCACACAAACCATACAGTGTCAGGAAGAGTGGCACTCCATTACAGAGACTCAATAATGTGGCACTAAAGGCAGTGGAGGAAGAGAGGGTGGGGGCAAAGAGGGAACAGATTATGAAGTGAAGTTGAAGAAGGGGAGAGGGACTTAGGCTAGTAGGAGGAGAGTGAGAGAGATGGGAGAGGGAGGCCTAATGTGGAGGGGGGTAAAGTGTGGATGTGGGGGGGTAAAGTGTGGGTGGGTAAAGTGTGGGTGTGGGGGTAAAGTGTGGGTGTGGGGGGTAAAGTGTGGGTGTGGGGGGTAAAGTGTGGGTGTGGGGGTAAAGTGTGGGTATGGGGGGCTAAAGTGTGGGTGTGGGGGCTAAAGTGTGGGGATAAAGTGTGGATGTGGGGGTAAAGTGTGGGTGGGTAAAATGTGGGTGTGGGGGCTAAAGTGTGGGTGTGGAGGGTAAAGTGTGGGTGGGTAAAGTGTGGGTGTGGGGGTAAAGTGTGGGTGTGGGGGGTAAAGTGTGGGTGTGGGGTGAAGTTCTTCGTCTCGTGTGAACCTTTCGCTCTTAAAGACGCCTTGATGGAAGACTATGGATCCGATTCCGAGGTTGTTCACTGAATTTCCTATAGCCGTTCAGGACATTCGGGACACAAGGTTTTAGAAAGAACACTAGGTCGTTTATTACGTCACCTATCTCCAGAGAAATCACGTCATATTGTACGACGTTACTGAAAAAAGTAACGACGTATCTCTGCTAAGGCCGAAAGGTTCCCGGCGACCTTAGGGTATATGGATAACGTGAGGATGTTACTTAGGGTGAGAACGCATACTAGGAGAAATGTTTAAGTAGTCTTACTGTCGCCGATTTTATGAAGCGGCCTTGCTGTGGATGTGCTGTGTCTTGCGACACTGCTTCTGACCCAGGGCAGTAGACAAGATGCAGGGATGACCCGTCATCCAGGAGGTGCCAAGATAAGAGGGAGGGTGGAGGGGAGTGAAGTGTATTAGGGATGGAATGGGTGGGAATGGTTTTTATGCCTTTGTTTTTTTGGCTACCTCCCTTGTAAGGAGAAAAAAGCCTTTGGTATATGTATGTAGTCTTACTGTTCAATGTATAGTCATATAAGGGATTATGCACTTAACACATAAGATCCTTGGGGTCGCATTTATAAAAGATCCTAACCCTAATACCGAAGATTTTTACCCAAATTCTTATTATGTCGGCGACCTAAATGGTTATGTCTAGACATAACCTCGACATTATGGACAGCTGATTTAGGTACAATCTCCGCCATTTTGAAGATTTATGTCAAGAGGTTTGTGGATAGGAGGTAAAGGGAACACGGGCTGAGGGAAATACTTTTATTCCTGACTAGTTTCGCCTGAGTGACTTCTTCAGAGGAATACGTGTTCCCTTTACCTCCTATCCACATTCGTCACAATGTATACACATTTATGTCTAGACTTAGGGGGTTAGGATCTTATACAAATTCGGCCCCATCAGAGAGGGGGAATCGACGAAGAAGACCCTTTCACGACAGTGCGGTCTTTTGTTGATTTTATTCTGGCTAGCGGCACAGGGTTTTATCCCGTCAACCTCGAGACGAAAAGGGGCCGGGATCGACCGAGACCCCCAAAGTCTTCGAAATCTGTTCCAGTCAGCTGCATGGAATCTGTCAGCACGGAATCCGCAAATGGTGTCAAGGTGATGACGGGCTGATTTGGCGAAGCGGAACCTTCTGACGCTGTCTCCGTCCGAGGGCAATTTCCTCCGGCGGAGGCAGTTCTCACCTCTTGTCAGACCTCGTCCACTAATTGTTCAATTTGGAGAGACGGGAATACGCTTGGATTTAGGCGTATTGCCGGTGTGTGTGTGTGTGTGTGTGTGTGTCTGTGTGTGTGTGTGTGTGTGTGTGTGTGTGTGTGTGTGTGTGTGTGTGTGTGTGTGTGTGTGTGTGTGTGTGTGTGTGTGTGTGTGTGTGTGTGTGTGTGTGTGTGTGTGTGTGTGTGTGTGAGAGAGAGAGAGAGAGAATCAAGAAGAATAATTCACGAAGAAAGGAAGAGAAATATGTGGTGATATATATAAAACGAGCGGTCCAATTAATTTATCAAACATATGCAAAAGACGGCCAACCACGGTTCAAAACAGATCCTGTAAAAACAAATATGCACACAAACACATATACGGGTCGCTGGTGTAGTGGTTATCGTCGTAGACTGTCAAACTGTGGTACCGAGTGTATGGTGTACGTAACGTGCATTACCCTTACCCTACAGACTATATGAACTCTCATCCGGGAGGGTAATAGCTGTCGATCATGAGTTCAACATGTTACCCAAGATCATGGTGAATCACATCATCTAATGCATTCATCCTACACAACCCGGCATTATAGGGTCAATCCACTCTAAACATCTGGTAACTATGGCAACGAGAGCGGGAGATGTAACGCCCTTGACAGACTCGCTTAGTCATCATTTTACGAAAGACCCATCATCCAGACGAAGTCACAAAGGAACACAAAGGAAGAACAAACAACAGCAGGCCTACTTGCCCTAACGAGGTTGTTTGTATTGACTAAACTACAATTAAGAAAACAGGGCAACTAGAAGATGAACTAGCACTACTGCTACCACTATCCTATCCAATTGCAATTAAATGCCGCGTTGTCATATCTTTTATAGTCCCCTGATGAACGAAGGATTCTCCCAACGTCTTCAACTCCAAGTCTTTGAGTTATCTCTCATATCAGTCTTCTTCATCTCCAGAGGAGACGTGAGTTACCTGATGCAGACTCGTTTAGTACAACGAAGCAAAACCCAATACTTTCTTACCGGCGGATGTGGCAGAAGATAATGAGGGATGAAAGTCTTCCTCTTGTTAACTCGAGGGCGAACTTACTAAATGTCGAGTACCAGCTTGGTCGAAGACAAACTTGAGGCTACATTGGCATGACTACGTAAGTTTAATAAAGTCAGCGATTTCAACATTTTTCTTACGATGAATAATTTCAGATAATTTGTTCTGGAAGGCAATCTCATTCAGCTTGAGACGGGAACTCATGGTGACTGGATTTGTGCGAATTTCACAAATATTGCTAGGCAGTTTTATTCATTTAAGGAAACCTCCACATTTAAGGATTTATAAAAAAAAATGTAAAAAATGTATCATTCATCATTTGTTTCATTTCAACATAAGAATATAAGAATAAAGGAGACTACAAGAGACCATAAGGCCTACACTAGGCAGCTCCGTAAACATCACCACCTGTCATCCCCATCCATAAAGTTGTCTAATCGTTTTTTAAAACAACTGATAGTTTCAGCGCTTACTAAGTTCACGAAGAGTGAATAAATGCTTCAAAATAAGAGGTTGTAATACGAAAATATTCCAAGAGGAAAACACAAGAAGTGGTTGACAGTAATCCATAAATCGTTTGATATTCTTCCTTGATGTTGCCCAACTTACTGTGCCCAGACCATCTCAAGCACAATAATTCAGCCGCGGTTTTTTTTTCAATTTTCAAGGAAAAGCGAGGACTTCAGCTGCAAGACCCACAAAACAGCTCCAGGAACTCTTGAAGAACTTCACACAGTGATCCAATGTTTTTTTTTTTTTTTTTTTTTTTTTTTTTTTGCGACCGCATATCCGGTATATATTCCTCACCACCCTACGTATCTAGGAAGCCTGAAGTCTCTTGCTGAGCCCTGAGCACACGAATGAGTGAAGTATCTAGTGGTACACAGAGGAGGAGGAGGAGGAAAGAGAGTTGAAGTAGAAAGCAGAGAAAGAAAGGGAGGGAAATGAAGAGGGCGAGAACAAGGTCAAGGAGGGGGAGGAGGGGGGAAGAGGAGGAGGTAGGAAGAGAGGGTAGAGAAGGAGGAAGAGAGGGGGAGTAGTTAAGGAGGAGGAAGAGGAGGAGGAGGGAGAGGAAGAGGAGAGGGTGAGCACATGTGGGCGTTCAAATGAATACCGAGACGACTGAAGACTTGAGGGTAAAGAGAGAGAGAGAGAGAGAGAGAGAGAGAGAGAGAGAGAGAGAGAGAGAGAGAGAGAGAGAGAGAGAGAGAGAGAGGAGCGGAAAAGGAGGAGGAGGAGGAGAGAGAGAGAGAGAGAGAGAGAGAGAGAGAGAGAGAGAGAGAGAGAGAGAGAGAGAGAGAGAGAGAGCAACTGGGAAAAACAAAAACGCAGAGGGTAAATAAAAGAAGAGATAGAAAGGAAATACTGTGAGGAAATAGTAAAGAGTGAGCCCGTGGAGAAAGGGGAGGACGAAAGAAAAACAAGACGAAAGGTTGTATCTAACTGAGTGGAAAGGTCAATAGATTTAGAAGAACGGAGAGAAGTGGAAAGATAGAGAGAGAGAAGAAAGAAAATAAACAAAGAAAAAAGAGAAGTGAAAAAAAAATCTAGTAGATAAATAGGAATAAGATAGACAGAAAGAAAATAAAAAAGAAAGAAAAAAGAAGCTGATGTAGATGAAAAATCTAGTAGGAAAACACGAATAAAATAGACAGAAAAAGAGAAAAGAATGAAAATAAAAAAGAGAACTGAAATAGATAAAAAAAATATAGGAAAACAGGAATAAAATAGTGGGAAATAACGACGACAGAGAGAGACAAAAGAGAGAGAGAGAGAGAGAGAGAGAGAGAGAGAGAGAGAGAGAGAGAGAGAGAGAGAGAGAGAGAGAACGACAGAGACGGGGGCGGGGGGAAATTCCCTAAAACTTTCCTCTAACAATTACGGCCCTCTTCTTATTTAAATCCGCCCATTTCGCCCGAAGAGCGTGACGACATGGCTAAATTAGGAAGAGAGTATCGCTGATTAAGGCGAGGATGACGCCCCTCGTAAGTAAAGAATCCGCCATCTTCGATCAATGTCTCCTTTGATATTTTGGAAATATTAGCCAATATTAGCACCACCTATCCTAACCTAACCTAACCTAGTTTAAAATAGCCTAGTCTAGTTTAACATAATTAAGCTTAACTAAAGGGATTGGAAAAACATATTGCGAGAGTGATATCAGGCCGCTAGAGATAACTAACTCTTTATTATCCATGGCCTGTATATGTCTACACACACACACACACACACACACACACACACACACACACACACACACACACACACACACACACACACACACACACCATAGATCGGTCACATACAAGCTCTGAGCTCTCTTCCGAGAAGGAAATAGCTGTCGATCACCAGTCCAACACGTGATCCAAGACCATGGTGGTGATGAATCACACAGACACACACACACACACACACACACACACACACACACACACACACACACACACACACACACACACACACACACACACACCAAATGGAAGATTCTATATATATATATATTTTTTTTTTTCAAAAAGATTTCCCTCTTGAATTTTTCATTCGGCGAGATCGAGTTCTGTTCCATGTTTTTGTAAGTTCTTCTCGACTGCATTTTTTCTCTTGATATTGAATGAATATGTATATTATATATTATATATATATATATATATATATATATATATATATATATAATATAATATAATATATATATATATACAATATGCTATTTCATAGGTATGATTTAACATGGGGTTGGATCTCACGATGTACTTGTAGAGGCCATTTAGTACGATTTCTGGGTAATGCCGTGAACTATCATAAATCCTCATTTTTCTTTTTACTTAAGGACTGTAACATTAACGGCTTGGAGTGCTAATGAAGCTTCTCGGTCGTGAAGAGCACGATCTCGGATTTTCTGCGTGAAATGCCGAGAAACTAGCGACTACACTAGTAGCCGAGAGTGAAAGAGATTGTGTGTGTGAGATTCACCATGGTCTTGGATCACGTGTTGGACTCATGATCAACAGCTATTACCTCCCGGAAGAGAGTTCAGAGCTCATATATGACCGTGTGTGTATATGTGTGTGTGTGTGTGTGTGTGTGTGTGTGTGTGTGTGTGTGTGTGTGTGTGTGTGTGTGTGTGTGTGTGCACGCGAGCACGTTTTCTTTCATTATCCCAGTTATTAACAATATGACATTTTAACGACACTCATCTACTGTCATATAAAATTCTCGATCAGCCAATTCTGTTACTTTGTCCTATGATTTCACAGCGCCGCTGTGGCTTGGCCTGGTTTCGCTCTGGTTTCTTGTTCTGAGCGGGAACGACCCACTTGTATACACGTTCCCTCGCTACTTCTCCTTTAACTCTTTCAACGCGTTTTGAGAATTTGAATTTGTTTCTATCCGGTGGTTTTATTCAGCTGAAGGAAAATACCTTCGGCATAAAAAAGTGTTAAAGCAAATAACTAGATAGTTTGTAAACGTAGGAATAAACATACACGCAAACGTACACGCATGCACAAACGTATACACACGCACCAACACACACAAGCGCACACACACAAACACACACACACACACACACACAACTTCCTTCACAGCAACCTAGACAAGCGTAACACATCTCTAGCTGTTACCTTTGTAGACTTTAGGAAGGCCTTTGACCTTGTTGACCA
This sequence comes from Oratosquilla oratoria, assembly GCF_046742065.1. NCBI lineage: Eukaryota > Metazoa > Arthropoda > Malacostraca > Stomatopoda > Squillidae > Oratosquilla > Oratosquilla oratoria. The sequence goes on along the minus strand of NC_134804.1, from coordinate 34,140,962 downwards.
CAATGTTGTTCTCTCCAAAGCCATCCAACTGGGGATCCAGCCCCACCTAATAGCATGGCTGACAGATTTCCTCACCGGACGACAGCAGGCGGTCAGGTACCAGGGGTCAACTTCCCCCCTCCTCCCCCTGACCTGTGGGGTCCCCCAGGGTACCAAGATGGGTCCCCTATGCTTCCTCATCCTTATTAATGACGCCCTCATGGACACTCCTCACTGATGTAAATATGTGGATGACAGCATCGTAGGCATCCCCATCAACACCAGGCGGCCTGATTACGCACCACTACAAAGCACCCTGAACGAGCTCATGACGTGGACGGAAGACAACAACGTCACAATCAACACCAACAAGACCGTAGTGATGCACTTTTGTACCTCCACACAGGCAGTGGCTCCTCCACAACTTTCATTGGGCCCCCACCCCCTCCAACTGGTCCAATCCACCAAGATCTTGGGCATCACACTCGATGATCAGTTAAATTGGAACCAACATGTCACCAACATAGTCAGGACAGCGTCTTACAAACTGTATATGCTAAGCAGGTTAAAATCATTAGGAACACCCACATCTGAGCTACAGGAGGTCTACAAAACTTTCATACTCCCCACCCTCATGTATGCCTCACCAGCCTGGTCCAGCTCACTCACCCTCACACAGAGACAAAAGTTGGAGAAGGTACAAAAGAGAGCGTGCAGGATCATCCTGGGCGTGGAGT
>NC_134804.1:34115246-34130246 GCF_046742065.1 Oratosquilla oratoria | reverse complement strand
GGCTGTGACCTTACACGCACACACACACCCAATTCCCCGCCCACGAGAGTTGGAGTAACGACTCGCAGTGCAGCGATACTGAAATTATTTCAGCCCAGGGCGGGATTCAAACTCGGACCGCTGTAGCAGCAGCTGCGAACGCTACCACTGTGTGTGTGTGTGTGTGTGTGTGTGTGTGTGTGTGTGTGTGTGTGTGTGTGTGTGTGTGTGTGTGTGTGTGTGATTCACCATTGTTTTCAATCACGTTCCCGGAAGAGTGGGTAATGCTGTGACTTTACAAGCATGCACACCACCAACACCCCGCCCACGGGAGTTGGAGTAACGACTCGTAGCGCAGTGATACTGCAATTATTTCAGCCCTGGGTGGGATTCGAGCCCGGACCGCCATAGTGGCAGCCGGGAAATCTAACCACTGCGCCATGAGGTGTGTGCGTGTATGTGTGTGTGTGTGTGTGTGTGTGTGTGTGTGTGTGTGTGTGTGTGTGTGTGTGTGTGTGTGTGTGTGTGTGTGTGTGTGTGGTTCGTCCTCACAGGGCCAGCAAGGGAGAAGAGACAAGCTTCCTTACTCTTGCTTGTGAAAACATTTATCTTAAGAGGATCAGCAAAATGGGAAGCGTGACGGCCGAGCAAACTAAGGCGCAAATGGTTGGAGGCAAGAAACCAGAGATGGACGGTTCGATCCCTCAGAAGTCAGCGTGTGATGGCAATAAGGACATGTGGTCTTGAATCCTGGTGCCTCAGACCAAGGGAATCACAAGAAGAATTGTTACCCCAGACTTCGACGGGGTGACAATTCTTAATGTGGGCTATTTTAGTGTGACAATTCTTCATTTGGGCTATCCTAGGGTGACAATCCTTCATGTGGGCTATCCTAGGGTGACAATCCTTCATGTGGGTTATCCCAGAGTGATTATTCTTCATGTGAGCTATCCTAGGGTAATAGTTTCATTATTAGGCCTATCCTAGGGTGAGTTCTTCATTTGGGTTATTCTAGGGTGACAATTCTTCGTGTGGGCTATCCTAGGGTGACTATTCTTCGTGTAGACTATCCTAGTGTGACAATTCTTCGTATGGGCTATACTAGGGTGACAATTCTTCGGTTGTATAAAGATTTATGACAATCAACATAACCCTCATTCAACCTAACCTAACCATATCTTTATTCTACTGTTGATATTCGGCGCACTGGGGTGATAATTCTTCAGGTGGGATCTTATGGGGTGATAATTCTTCAGGTGGGATCTCATGGGGTGACGGTTCTTCATGTGGGAGTTCTGGGGGTGACAATTCTTCATATGACCCTACCAAGGCTATCATGCTAAGACACTTCGCAGGGCGTGTAAGAGCTGAATTAATGATCAACAAAATGATAAAACAAAATATAAATCCAGTTTGAAATGTGAATATGCATTGTACATGCTGTAAGTGCGCCCGTGCACGCATGTGTGTACCTGTGAGTGTACGTGTGTTCGCCTGTATGTGCGTTTGTGTCTGTTTCCTAGCATGTGTACGTATCGACACGTTCGTGCAGATGGTATGTCAGGAGTTCGCGTAGTTAATATTCTAAGAACGTGGCCGGTCAAATCGGATGGCAGAAGTAAATCCACCAAGGCTAAGTCTTTGGCAATATCTCTTTATATCGTTTCTTGAGCAAAATAATGGATGCAAACTCATAACTATGAAAATTTGTAGGCATGTGTTTATACCGAAACCCAGATTTTACCCATGATATTTCAGAATTAAACATAATAGAAATTATTTATTGCAAAAAAAAAAAAAAAAAAAAAATACTAATGCAATTACAAAAAATATAGTGGCATACTTCTTATATAACATGTGTAATTTTTTTGTATACATACATTAGATATACACATTTAGAAGCCGCGTCTTTAATACTGAATTCATGCAAATCTAACATGCAAATGCTATGGCAATGCAAATTTCTTTTATGAAAGCTTTGCTGTATGAATACTGACGTATAGAAATTTATAAAATCATCAACACATGAATAGACACAAAAGAGGCAGCTAGACATTTAGGTGAGACTGTGTTACACCAAAAATGTGAGATAGTAAACACACGTTTTTATGAATACACACACACACATTATATATATATATATATATATATATATATATATATATATATATATATATATATATATATGCACGAGTGACCATTGGCAAAGAGAGACTAAACACGGCAAAGCTATTTCGTATATCACATTTTCAGTGCAGAGCACATGTACTTTGCACTGAAGGTGTAATATACGAAAGCGCTTTGCTTCGTTTAGTTTCTCTTTCCCGGTGGTCACTCTTGCATAACTGACCACAAGTTAACAGTATTTCTTATTAGCACGCACGCACACACACACACACACACACACACACACACACACACACACACACACACACACACACACACACACACACACACACACACACACACACACACACACACACACACACACACACACACACACACACACTGTGAACGAGAACAACCCGTGAACTGAGCCCTGAGGAGCTCCATTCGTAACTCGCAACATCTTTTCACCTTAACTTTGCCGTTCGGGACAACAACAACGAGGTGCTCCTGTTTACGATTGTTTAACCAGTTTGTAATCCAATTTAAAAGATTTCCTCCACTGGCCATCCTTGCCCTCTTTCTCTTACTGCTGCCCACTAACCATTCCTCCTTTGGTCATTATTACTTGTTTCTATTCTTCCTCTTCTTGTTCTACTCTTTGTCCTCTTTCTCCTTCTGTTCTGATCCTCCTCTTCCTTTTCTTGTCTCTCCATTTCCTTCTTCAGTTGCTCTCTCTTATCAAACTCTTCCCCCTCGTCCTTTTCTCTTCTTTCATATCTTACCGACATCTTCCCCTTCCTCGCCTATCTCTTCTCAGAAATTAATCGTTCTGACTCGAAATTTTTCTTCCTTTTCAGATTTTTTTGTGATTTATAGTAATGGTAGCCGTCTTCATGAGCTCCTTTTGCCCTTTTGATGACAGTGATACATTTTTTTTTTTTTCTCTTGTTAATGACGGACAATTTTACTTGGCCGAAAGGCAGGGTAGGGGCAAAGTGACATCCCGTGTTTAGCGTTCCCAATAACAGTGATAAAAAAGGGATACCCGGCATCCCTTTGTTATTCCTGGGCTTCCAATCTCCGTTTTCTCTCACATCGACAACTCACTATGTTCCTTCTCGCGTTTTCTTTCCCGTCCATTAGTGTTTACTTGACGATGACCATTTTCTCTGTCGTTCACTTGCACCACCCACATCTATTCCGTTTTCTTTAAAGTGGAATATTTTATTTATTTATTTATTTATTTTCCTTCGTCCATCTTCACAACCAACCTTTGGTCCGGTTTCTATTGGGTTAAAATGTCATTTCCGTTTTCCTTTCAAGCAAACTTAGGATTGCCTTCACCATGTGTTCTTCTGTGAAGGTCGACCTATTTTCCCTCTTCCGTTTTCTTCCCTAATGGTCCTACAAGACATTGAGGCAATTTCTATATTCTATTCTATACAAGGATAGACAATCATATACAGTTGAGGGGAGGACGTCTTTTACTTTACATCAACCACGCCCACGATTGAATTTGTTTTGATTGACGGCCGACAATATTCTTTTACCATAAAATCAAACGGGGGGGGGGGATATATATTTGAATCAATCGAGGCTCTTTCTCCAATGTATGTTTTCCAACTATACACAAGGTGTAAAGGACATAACTAAACTCAAATCCCGGAAACTATAAATTCTATTCCCGCTGACGCCAAGCATTCTCATTCAGCTAAAGTCCGCTGTTTCCCAACCATGGGGTCGCCAAGACATCTTGTTTGCTAAATTTTTGTTGCAAAATGATATGAATTCAATACAATAATCATATATTTTAAAACATATACAAATAGATTATTGGGGTCGCCTGAAAAGGTTGGAAAACACTGAGCTAAGCGAAAGGTGATTAGTCTTAAAGATAAACCCCTCAGATATCTTATAGTTTTTCCTTCAATGACACCATCTGATTTATTTTTTTAGTTTTATGACATTTCAGTCGCATACTTATGAACTTCAGAACCCGAAAATGTCATTACACAGACTTTTAAGTTTACAATTAGAAAAAATAGGACCTTTTTTTTTTTTTTTTTGCGGTGTCTGGTCTCGACACCAGATATTCCGGGAACATCTATTTGATTGAATAAAATCACCTGGCGCTGGTCAAGACAACATATATGCAACTTACCTCCGATTTCAAGAAACCCCTCTAATACCATGACACAGTATACAGGTTTTCATACAACAACAACAGATGATTCTATGCAGGTGTGGGTAGGACCCCAGGTTGAATAGGGTCGCGATCCATCAAGATCTTGTTCAGTCCACGGCCCGTCCTCCATCTACGTCATAAAATTACCTAGCAGGTTGTCAACACGAGAGAACCCTCGTCCCGTTTTCTTCCTGATTCCGTTTTCTTTCGAGTTCCCCCCTTTGGCATGTTCATCCATCCGCTCTTCCTTCCGGCAATTCATCCTCTGGACGGCGAAATTCTGAGCCATTAGTCCACATTTTTCCTCTTATCGTACGGCTGGCAACTGGTCCACAGTGGTCCGCCTTCCATTACCCTCTTCGATAGCCCACATCAGGAGGCGAGTTGTTGCGGCCGAAGCCATCATCTTTGATGTATGCGCTTGCAATGCTGAGGTAGGTAACAGTCACTGATGGGAATCGGAAAGGGAGATGGTACAAGAACCCACAACTAAACGAATCCCACTTCCTCGACACAGGAACATATTCTTTCAACTTCCTTTCGTTACTTTCCCGGCAGATTATTTTCTCTTCTTCCTTGTGGTTAGAAACAGATTTTGTGCAGATGAAGGAAAGACTCGAGTGTCTCGATCAAACGAGATCCTCATTAGGCTGAAGTTCGCGTTTCACCTTTATATACAATTGCCTGTCTTTAGCTACGAAACATCTCTTCAGAATATTCATGAGATACGAGTTACAGAAGTAGTTAGTGGCCCCTAACCCGGGACCCAGAGAAGCTTCTGGGAAGGTCTGCATAACCAAGAACCGGAAGCAGTTAGTGCAGTGGTTCTTAACCCCTGGGTCGCGACCCAAATTTGGGTCGCCAAGCCATTTTATTGGGTCGCTAAGGGTTTGCAGAAAATAATTATTTTCCCACTACAAATATATTATAATTATATAATGTAATAATTAAAATACATGATGCCTAGTTTTAGGATTCTAAGCAGACCATGATTAAATAAAGAATAAATAAAACCCGCTTTTAAAAGCATAACCATATTACTTATAAAGACAATTCGTATATCTATGTAGGCTTGGGTCGCGATGCTTGATTTGTGCAAAATTTTGGGTCGCTGCCAAAAAAGGTTAAGAACCACTGAGTTAGTGGATACCACGTGATTCCATTCAGTGATGAATTAACCTCCAGGAGTCTGAGAGACTTTAATGCAGAAATGAGGATCTATGAGCAAAGAGGTCGAGAACCACTGGAACAAACGGTGGCATTCTTAAAAAAAAAATTCCTTATATAAATCTTATATAAATTCTTGGAAGGAAAAGATTTATGCAAGGAAATATTTTCTTAAGAATACCACTATAAGAATCTCACGGTGGTATTCTTAAAAGAATTTTTTCCTTATGTAAAACTTTCCCTTCCAAGGATTTATATGATATTTATATAAGGAAAGAATTTAATACCACCGTAAGACCTTTCAGGTTAAATGCTATAGAGCAAAATGAAATTATGTAAAGTATTCTACCGGGAAGAGTTAAACGGGATCGTGAACTTCTTGTATGTGAAACTACCACTGAACCGAATAAAAATGTCTGTCGTTAGTCCATATACTATCACTCGCCTCCACTACTCTGTCTGTTATCACTGTGCGTATTATTGTAGCCACCTGAACCTGGCTCGCAATTTTTACATCAAAGCTATGCAAATGCCTCTCTCGTTGTGTTAATGCAGTAAAGTTTACATACTAAATGGTCGACATGGAAAAATATATTTGTACAGTTCCAGTACGTCATGGAATAGGCTAAGGCGTCCCTAATGATATCATCCATCTCTTTTACATTCCCATTCCACCCTAAACTGACTTCCTTTCCCCTGAACCAGAACGAATCAATCTGTTGCTCGCGAGCACCGATGGTGTTTTTAGGTTTGTAATGTTATTTAATGCCGCTTAACTCATTTCTTTCTTTAGAGGCATCGCAGAACTGAACGAAATAACCTGACGTCAACTCATAAACTGCAATAATCTGCCTTCCTGTTTCCCTGCAAACCTGCCTGACTGATATCCTGTTAGCTTGCTAGTCTGCCTACCTAAACCTGCCTGCCTGCCTGCCTGTCTACTTCCCTGCATCTGCCAAAGACTAAATGCTTTATAAAGTCTCCAACTGCAATAATCTGCCTTCCTGTTTCCCTGCGAACCTGCCTGGCTGATATCCTGTTAGCTTGCTAGTCTGCCTACCTAAACCTGCCTGCCTGCCTGCCTGCCTACTTCCCTACATCTGCCAAAGACTAAATGCTTTATAAAGTCTCCAAATCCTGACCCGTTCTTCATCAGACCACCCGGAAACCTGGAGGACACAAGCAGGCGGATTTCTCATCTCGCTTTGTGTATATTTGTTCTTTGTCTCCTCTCGCTTGACCTTTTCCCTCCGTTGGCCTTTTCTATAACCCCGGCGCTTCCTACTGTAAGTTCTGTTCAGCCGTGACATTATTCTCGAAGCCATGGTCACCCTTGACCTTTACGTCTTTGCTTGCCTTTGACCTTTATGCCTTAGCTTAACCTTGACCTTTTATGCCTTCTCGACCTTATATAACCTTACCCTTTCCCTCTCACCAGTGAATCTTGAGATACCTTAGAAACAATTTGTTATTTACCTTTAGTTTTCATTTCCTGAGCCTTTGCTCACCCTTGACCTTTACCTCTTCTCCCCTTGCGTAGCCTTGACCTTAAGATCTCCCTACCCTTAAGTACCCTCATCCTTTTCCACTGGCACATCGCACATACCTTTGGGACAACCTATTGCTTACATTTGACGTCCTTTGCTCAAGCCTTTGCTCACCCTTGACCTTTACCTCTTCTCCTTTGCTTATCCTTGGCCTTTCCGTCTTCTGGCCCCAATTTCCCCTTATCCTTTCCCTCCCTACGATGCATCCCACATACCTTTGGGACAACCTATTGCTTACATTTGACGTCCTTTGCTCAAGCCTTTGCTCACCCTTGACCTTTACCTCTTCTCCTTTATTTATCCTTGACCTTTCCGTCTTCTGGCCCCAATTTCCCCTTATCCTTTCCCTCCCTACGATGCGCCCCACATACCTTTGGGACTCACTATTGTTTACCTTTGGCGTCCCGTTCTCAAGTCTTTGCTCACCCTTGACCTTTCCCTCTTCTCCCCTTGTTTACCCTTGACCTTTAAGCATTCTCGACCTTAAACTTCCCCCTCCCACTGTTAGAATTCGCACACATCTTTAACAAGTGACCATTGACACGGAACTGACGCCCTCGCCGGGAAGGGAACAGGAACCCCGAATGATTTCTAAATTTAAGGTTGACTTCAGTGATGTCAGAATAAATTGCTTTTTTTATATATTTGTACGTATAGTTTCTGCCTGAAGAATACCACGATGTACTACGTTTAATTATGTAGTATATGTGCTTATGGATGCGTTTGTGTGTGTGCGTGCGTGTGTGTGCGTGTGTGTGTGTGTCTCTGTGTGTGTGTGTGTGTGTGTGTGTGTGTGTGTGTGTGTGTGTGTGTGTGTGTGTGTGTGTGTGTGTGTGTGTGTGTGTGATTCATCATGATCCTGGATTACGTGCCGGACACGTAATCGACAATTGTTACCCTCCCGGACAAGGACTCCGAACTTAAATACTGTGTGTGTGTGTGTGTGTGTGTGTGTGTGTGTGTGTGTGTGTGTGTGTGTGTGTGTGTGTGTGTGTGTGTGTGTGTGTGTGTGTGTGTGTGTGTGTGTGTGTGGAGCTGGGTATTTCTGTGTGTGTATGTGTGTGCATGCATGTATAAGTGCACGTTTGTGTGTATACATGCATGTATAATTGCATGTATGTGTGAGGGTGTAGATACGAGGGTAAGTGTATTAGTGTATATACAGTTGTATGTGCAAACGACCACCCGCATTCTCTACAACGCTCAACACGAGTATCCCAAACCTCCACAGCTCGTATTTTGCAAATACTTGCGAAACTAAATTTCGTTAATCGGGAGTCCGTGATTCAAAGGACCAAAGGACCAGACATTTCGTCTCTAATTGGCCCGACAGGGTCCGGTTGACACTCCTCCTAACTCCCTTAACTCCCCTGGACCCCGATACGGCCACCTCGCCGCCCGCGGATTTCCACTGTCGGGGTGGAAATGCTTGCAATAGCGGGGTTCTTTTGCAATCGTGTTGCACAGCCTTTCCAGCCCAAGGTCAGATTAGACTCTGAAAATGGAATAATACTGCGTACTGCTCAAGTGCACTCGGTCTTATCTTATCGGGACGAAAGATAAAGGATCAGAGAGGAAATGCATAAGTATAGACATGGATGTACACGTATGTATCTTGTCTTCCTGAGCATTATACCATGCTTGCATACAAACCTACATACATACAGACTGTACATATATATATATATATATATATATATATATATATATATATAATATTATATACATACACATATACATACATATATACATGCATGCATACATACTGTACATACATACACATTTACATACTCTACATACATACATGTATACATACATTGTAAGAGGCTCGTACTGTGGATGAGGCTCGTAGACATAGGTAGAAAAATGAGGTAGATAGAAGGGTAGGTGGCGAGAATTTCATTTTTATGAGTTGGGTGTTTGGTAAACAACAGTTCGTAAGCAAAGGAAGTTGCACAAGCTCGCTCTTTGTCTAATGTTTACAAACAGTCGCCGGAGACCCGATATTATTGCTGTATAATGTTCGCTTTTATGCTGATGTAGCAATATGAAAACTGTGTCAGTGTGCAGTGAATTCGAGATTGCTTGAGTCAGCAATATTGCATGCGGGGTTGTAACAGCTGTTCTGATTGGAGAAAGGGTGGAGGAGGAGAAAATTCAATTGGTTCACGATTGTAAGATCACGCCCTTAGGGGAGGTTCTTAAATCTAAAATTAAAGATCATTGGACTTAAGAAATCATGACGTCATTGCAGAACTGACGTAGTACCCAAATGGAGGATTACGGACGAGAGTCCCTTAATGTAACTTGAAGAACCAAGTGTAGTAATATTCGGGAAGAAAAGAAAGAAAAATCAAGCTCCGTCTAAATCTCTTTTCCTATACTTATGCCAAGTGGAACTTGACCGAGCCGGATGATCGGAAGCACAAAGACTTCCTGCAGATGAACATAGTGAGTAATCATACGTAACAAAGCCAGTTGTGAAAGGAAAATAGGAAGTAGAGGCACGAAAGAAAGACGGAACATAGAGACAACAGAGGTGAAAGGGGACCATAGATGAACATATAGATACATACATACATACATACATACATACATACATACATACATACATACATACATATAGTACATACATAGATACATAAGTATATTTGTAGCTTACCAGAGTGACATAATTTGATCACAGATGCATGCATGTATACATACATACATACATACATACATACATTACATACATACATAAGTATATTTGTAGCTTACCAGAGTGACATAATTTAATCATAGATATATGCATACATACATACGCTGACATAAATTGACAGGTAAACAGATATAATTAGACAGATTTCTGTGTAATTACGTGCGACCCTTTTTACTTGTTATGCTTGTTTGTAGTGGACACTAATTTATCTTGTGAAACATGAATGACACGACACGACACACGACATAATTGGGCACAGAACATAAGGCACATAACATATGCACACGAAAGTAAAAACACACACGCACGCGCGCGCGCACACACACACACACACACACACACACACACACACACACACACACACACACACACACACACACACACACACACGGCTGCCACTACGGAGGTCCGGGTTCGAACCCCGCCCAGGGCTGAAATCATTTCAGTATCGTTACGCTGCCAGTCGTTACTCTAACTTTCGTGGGCGGAGAGTTGTGTGTGTGTGTGCGTGTAAGGTCACAGTATTACTCATAAATCGGCCATATATGAGCTTTGAGCTCTCATCTAGAAGGGTAATAGCTGTCGATCATGAGTCCAACACGCGATCCAAGGCCATGGTGAATCACGCACACACACACACACACACACACACACACACACACACACACACACACACACACACACATCTGAGCATTCAGTTTGTGCGAAAATCGGAGCTCCATCCATCTTTTTTTTTTTTTTTTTAATTAATCTTTCTCTCACACTTTGCCTCCACAAATTCTACCAACCCCGCCCCCTCCTCCACCCTCCCTCCTCGCCGCAGCGTGCATTCCAAAACTCCGCCTCGGTCCACATCTCCACTCTCATGAACATTCCACTTTTTCCCACCACTTCTTGTGGAAGACTCCATTGTCTTGCGCCTCCTCTAGCGGGAAGTTTGGCTTGGCCTCGTACTTCACTCGAAAGGAGCAGTTCCTGTTTTATTTATTTATTTATTTTTTCTTTTCGTAAATTAAACCTCCTAACAAGACCTCTACTTCCTCCCTAGTACGGTCATCAGATTCTTGTTAATGTCCCCTTGTCCTGTATATTATTCATGTGATTGGTCTGGATAAAGTTACACGAATTTTTATGTGAAAGTTGATCTTTGTCTATCACTAAGGCTGCTTTAACATCCACAGTCTAAAACTGTAGTTTTGGCTGTAAGATTTCATTTACTTCAGGGATGAACTTAGAGATGAAAGTTGAGATAGAGTGGGGTCTTCATTGACTTAAAACTCACTTCAGCCCGACGTTCTTACTCCATTCGAATAAATTTCCATGAAAAAACAAGTTCAAGAACGAACATTAGATTCACTGTAGTTATCAGTCAACTTATTTCTCAAGATACCAGTCGGCTGGGGTCGTCAGTCGGAACCGAGAGTTTGCACTTTAGTCATGTGGAGATAGCTAGAACATTATCTAAGATGTATGTTCTTGCACTGAGGAGATAAGAACATAAGAACATAAGAATGAAGGAGACTGCAAGAGACCATAACCTCTACACTAGGCAGTTCCATGTCCCATTACCACCTGTCATCCCCTCCCATAGAGTTGTCTAACCGTTCCTTAAAACAACCAATAGTTTCATCGCTCACTACATGGTTACTAAGTTTATTCCATCCATTGACCATTCTATTAGTAAACCAGTTTATTCCTGTTTCCTACTTAAATCTAAATTTGTCCAATTTAATCCATTACTGCGAGTCCTGCCTTCTTGTCTTAATATGCTGACCTTGTTTGCGTCACCCTTGTTAAAGCTTTTGATCCACTTGAACACCTCTATTAGATCACTCCGCGCTCTGTGTCTTTCCAGAGAATGTAAGTTAAGGTGCCTAAGCCTCTCTTCGTAAGGTAAATTTCTGAGCCCATTTTGGTCATTTTCCTCTTGTCATGTCACACTTCATCACAGCCTTGTTTTCGTCCTTCGAGTTGTTACTCCAAAGACAGGTCCTCCTCGTGTTCTCGTCACCTTGATGTCCTCCTCCTCGACGCCCTCCTATTATTTTATTTTTTATTTTTTCAACATCTTCCTTCTGAACATCTTACTTATCTTCTTCCTCTAAATCAATTATTCTTCAGTTCCGCTCCCGACCGTCTTACCATTTTCCTTCTCTTTTTCTTCCTCTTCAACATCCTACTAATTCTCTCTCTCTTTTTTTTTTTATCCTCATTCTGGTCATTTTCATCCTACTTGCCCTCATCAACTTCTTATTCTCATCCTGATCAAATTCATTCTCATATCGTCCTCGTCGCCATAAATATTTTCTCCTCCACGTCCTCTTCACATCTTCATCCTTATTAACATTGTCTTCCCCTCCTCCTCACCATTGTCCTCTTCTTCCTCCTCCTCACAATTGTCTTCTTCTTCTTCCTCCTCCTCCTTCTCGATCTCCTCTTCCTCCTCCTCGATCTCCCTCTCCTCCTCTTCCTCCTCCTCATCACCACCATCGTCATCATCATCATCAACACCACCAGAAGCAGATAATGATCACCATCACAATTTTCATCATTATCATCACTGCCATTGTTACCATCGTCACCACCACCATCGTCATCACCATCAACAATATCACCATCAAACTTCTATTCCTCCTTTTAACTTCCTTCTTCTGCTCCTCCTCCTCCTCCTCCTGTTCATAGCCATCTCCTTCCTTGGGGCCAATTTCCGTTCGTCAGATTTTCTTATCCCTGCTGCTAGCATTTTCTCGACACACTTTTTTAATAACGTGACGCCATCTCTTTCTCAAGAGGACTTTTTTTTCTTTCTTTCTCTCGCTCTCGTCTGCCGTGACACACTCCTGCCAGGGTGCCAAAATGAGAAAACATACAAACACGCGTGCGCGAGTGAGCACACATATACAGACACGAGCGCGCACACACACACACACACACACACACACACACACACACACACACACACACACACACACACACACATATATATATATATATATATATATATTATATACATATATATATATACACATACATACATACATACATACATACATACATACCTAATATAAATGCACATGCACGCACACACGCAGTGAGAAGATGTAGTAGTAGTAGAAGAAAACGAAGAAGAAAAAGAAGAGGAAAAAAAGAAGAGAGCCACTCCTAAAATGTCACAGCACAGTTCAACATAATCAGACTCAGTCCAGTCCCACAGGACTACCGCACATGAAGGACTCCCAACAATCCCAAGTAGAAGAAGAAGAAGAAAAGGGAGAAGAAGAAAAGGAAAAAGAGGAAGAAGAAAAGGAAGAAGAAGAAGAGGAAAAATAAGAAAAGGAGGAAGAAGAAGAACAGGAAAAAGAGGAAAAAAGGAAGAAGAAAAGGAAGAAAAAGAAGAAGAAAAATAAGAAAAGGAGGAAGAAGAAGAACAGGAAGAAGAAAAAGGAAAAGAAAAAGAAGAAAAGTACGACGAAAATTAAAAAATAATAATAATGATAATAATGATAATAATGATAATAATAATAATAATAATAATGATAATAATAATAAGAAGAAGAAGAGGGTTACTCTAAAATGTGTCACAGCACGGTTCAACCTAATCAGTCTCAGTCCAGTCCCACAGGACTCCCACACGTGAAGGACTCCCAACAATCCCTACAAATCCTCCTCACCCTCCTCGGGGACGATCACGCAAGAAGATCCTGAAAGGATTCTACTTTTGCCTGAGGATTTACTGGATCAAGAGAACGAGGGCTGCGATCCTCTTTCATGTCAACTCCGCTTGTGGACAGACCATTGGCATTCTGATCAAGAGCCGTGAGTGTGGGGAGAGCAGATGCGTAGACTGTTTGAGAATTGGTGTCAGTGTGTGTGTGTGTGTGTGTGTGTGTGTGTGTGTGTGTGTGTGTGTGTGTGTGTGTGTGTGTGTGTGTGTGTGTGTGTGTGTGTGTGTGTGTGAGTGTGTGCGCGCGCGAGCGTGTATATATATATATATATATATATATATATATATATATATATATATATATATATATATATATTTGTGCATCTCTCTTGATTGTGTAATGGTTTAAGTCACTACAGCACTTGTCACGTGCTCACAAGGTTCGAGTCCCTGGTCGTACCACGCTTCAATTTCTGCATGTTGCCTCCATCGGGACACCCAATGTTGATGGCTTAGAATTAAAGTGCATTGTGGTTGATATATATATATATATATATGCAAAAAGATCACAAAACCCCGTGATCCAATAAATTGCTGATAACCACAAAGGAAATCGGAAAATAAATTATAATTCCCAAGCGCTTTCGTGATATTTCACATCTTCAGGGGAATACAAAAGAAGTTACATATGGTATATAAGAGGTATGAAAATAAACTGGGAAAGGTACAATACACATCGAGAAAATGTAACAAATAAATACAAAAAATCAAATTATTTTTGAAAAGAATTAATATGATTACAAATTTTGTCAATGATAAAATTATCCAATTTAAAAATCCCATAGCTAATATTAATATTAGATCCTTCAGATTTTTTTTATCGGACAACTTTCAATGATGTTCCTTTTCGCAAATGAATCACATGGCATGATGAATAAAGAATTACACACACACACACACACACACACACACACACACACACACACACATGTATATATATATATATATATATATATATATATGTGTGTGTGTGTGTGTGTGTGTGTGTGTGTGTGTGTGTGTGTGTGTGTGTGTGTGTGTGTGGCACCAAACGAACGCGCGTGCACACATACAACCATATATATATATATATATATATGTATATATATATGTATATATATATATATATATATATATATATATATATATATATTATATATATATATTATATATATGTATGTATGTATGTATGTTAGGAATCTGGTTAGGAATCTACGCCAGGAGGCGCGTGGCTGCGGATGTCACCGCCACCTTTGCCCTATGTGCTTGAAGTGTCGGGGTAGGTAACAATCATTACGAGAATTGCGAGATTCGAACCCACGACTACACAAATCCGAGACAATCACGGTTTCGATTACGTCACCAGCACCACCAAAACCATAACAAACAGCGTCCTGCCATCACCGCTGCTCAAGGTTGTCATGTTTTTCTAATCCCAGAAGGATGAAAAGAATATTTTCTTACCGCGTTCATTTTTCCATCCCAAAATTAATATTTTAAACATATGCACACACACACACACACAAGAACGCTGAGCTGCCACGAAAGTGGCCCGCAGATCCTGGTTCGAATCCTGCCCAGGGCCGAAATTATTTCGGTACCGCTGCGC
>NC_134804.1:34065246-34107746 GCF_046742065.1 Oratosquilla oratoria | reverse complement strand
ATTGAGGCAATTCCAAAAGCAGTCGACTGAAGAGAATGAAAAAGAGAAAAGAATTTAATGTTTTTTTTTCATAAGTTCTAAATCGGAAATATTTTGGGGGGATGAAGAAAGAAAAAATGTATATACGGTGGGTGTGAAAAAGGAGAATTTAGAAACGGTAGAAAACGAATCCAGGATACAAAAGAAAACGGAAGTAAACGAAGGAAGGAATCGAATCACAACTGAGGATAAACAGGAATGGATCAAAATGGAAACAATATAAGACACCTCATGTTTGTTTTTTTTGTTGAATCCCGAAAAGGAAAAGTAGGAATATTTAGGAAATGGTAGAGAGAGGGGTGGGAGATTGTTATGAGAAGGCTTGGGAATGGGTTGGAATGTGTGAGTGAAACTTAAGAGGATAAAAGAAAGGGGACTGCAACTAGAGAAAACCTTGGACCCTGCTGAGGGATGGAGAGGTCGATCAAGGAGAAAAGAGGGGCCTCCAAGGAGGAGAAATGATGGAGAAGAGTAAGTGGAGGGGATAGTAAGTGGAGGGAAGAGTGCTTGAACGAGAAAACGTATGGAGGGGAGAGAATGAATGTGCGGAAAGTGGAGTGGGTGGGAGAGAAAGTATGTGGAGGAGAGAGTGAGTGTGAGGAGGGAAGGGTATGTGGATGATAGAGGAAGTGGATGAAGGGGAGAAGAGGGAGTAAAGGCGTATGTCTGGGAGGAGAATAGGTGGATTGGGAGTGGATGGAGGGGAGGAAGAGATATAGGACCTAACAGTGATAACCTAGACAGAAGGGTGGGGATGTGATGGAGGATAAAGAATGGAGGGGGAATGCATGGAGGTAATAAATGCGGAGATGAATATTAATGGAGGTAACAAAGGAGAGAAATGGAGTCCGTTGACAGGACGAGGAGGAGAAGGTATGAATGGAGTGACTTGAGTGGAGAGATTGATGGAGTTGGAAGAGGTGGGAGGGGAGAATGGAGGAGATAGGATGAAGTTGATTGGTGGAAGGAGGAGTTAGGGGAGAAAAGCAACGTAATCCCACATCCAAAATCCCACACATAGCCTAACCGAACCCTATATTCAACACAACGCTGCCTCTAAGTTGTGAATCCTTCACATAATCCCACATCCAAACTCCCACATAGTGTCAGTCAAATTCCCACACCTAACCAATTAACCTAGGCCTATATTCATTAATAAATTTATCAAATGAAAGTATACTTTAACATAAATATAATGTATATTTATACTATCAACATCCTGGAATATTTGAATATGTGATATCTTTATGTGTGGGATTATGAACAATGGGATTTCGGTTTATGGGATTTTGGGCGTACAGCCTAAGGAGGGCGCATGTGCGCGCGCGCATATATTTTACAACTAGCGCCGCACATAAAGAAAAAAAATGTGCGCGCACAAGGTTTTCAAATGATATTAAAATCCATTCAACAAAGAATTTCGACCCAAACATCAGCTTATAAATTCTCTAAAAATATGGTAACTTGCCACTGCTTGGTGGAGGTAATATGTAATGTAAACTTACAAATTGTGCGTATTTGCTTAAAGGATCGGATGGTGACTAGTATGGGCGCGCACATACTTTCCAGGGAAGGCAAATTTGTACTCACACTCACAGAAAAAAAAAAAAAAAATCCAGGGAAGGCAAAGTGTGCGCACAAACAAATCTATACTCACACTCACACACACAAAAAAAAGGAGAGGGAACATTGGAGACATGGTGAAGTAAAGACGATAAAGAAATTGAGATGATAAACTAGGGACATGGTCAGAGCCTATGGTAATAAAAGTTTTAAGAAAGAATAACTGCAAATAAAGATCAAAAGAAGAAGGGAAACCTCCTCTGGGCTGAGGTATTGCAATGAGTCGACGGCCTAAGGTCCACTAAAAGATTTGGTTGGCAATCCGCCAGACAAACACAGACAGACAGACAGACAGAGAGACAGCCGGACAGGCGGGGGTAGATAGATGGACAGAGTCAGACATAAATAGACAGACAGACAGGAATAGACAGAAATACAAACACACACATACCAGTGATAGTTACAGTCACACAGAAAATAACGAAGAAAGTCAAACAGAATAAAAAAACAGGGACAAATACAGACTTCAAAGAAAGGGACACAAAGGCACACAAACAGAAAATGACAAGGAAAGACAATGAAAAAAAGTAGAAAGGGTCAGACGGAAACACAGTTATCAATGAAAGAGACAGACACAAACAGAAAGGCATTTTGAAGACAGACAGTAGGGCGACGTGATGTGAGGCTTACAAACCGCTCGAAACGCGTGATCATCTGAAGGGTAAGGTGGGGGGGTTTTGGTACAATCAGGTTAATAGCATAATAGCAGTCTTCGGAACAAAAGGTCAACTTAGGTCAGAGTCCAAGAGAATAGATCGAGGTTGGGGAAGAGGATAAGGAGGGGGAGGAGGAGGAGGAGGAGGACGACGACGACGAAGAACAGGAGGAGGCGAGGAAAGACGAAGAGAAGGGAGAGGAGGAGGAGGAGGAGGAGGACGAAGAGCAGGTGGAGGCGAGGGAAGAGGAAGAGAAGGGAGAGGAGCAGGATGGCTAGGGGGAGGACGAAGAGAAGGTAGAAGACCAGAAGGAGGAGGAAAGGTCAGCTTGGGTCAGAGTCCAAGAGAATAGATCGAGGTGGGGGAAGAGGATGAGGAGGGGGAGATGAGGAGGACGACGAGGGGAAAGGAGAAGAGCATGAGGAGGAGGGGGAAGACGAAAAGAAGAGAGGAGCAGGAGGTCGAGGGGGAGGACGAAGAGAAGGTAGAAGACCAGGAGGAGGAGGAGGTAGCGTAGGATACGCTGGAAACGGAGGTGTTTCTACATATATATTTGAACTCGGTTCTATTCAAGTCTTGTTCGCCTGTTTTAACTGTCGCCAGTAAACTTTATTCATACCGTAGACAATCCCTCGATAATGGAAGAATTAACCTTCATGATAATGATAACAATTATTGCCTTGGGTTCCACTGCTTTGAAACCCACAACCTCACAAAAGACGACAACATTTTCAGATCCTCTCCTAGACCAAACTGATGAGAAATGTCGAACTATTGTCTGTGTCACAATAGTCTAGTAACGGTTTATAGAAATAGGAGGGGAGTAGTGAATGATTGTCAGCTCGTATGAAAAGATAAGAGTACATTCGACTAAATTTGATTTAAAGAGATCTTGGCCCCAGTCCAAATAGAGAGAGAGAGAGTAGTGAATGATTGTCAGCTCGTATGAAAAGATAAGAGTACATTCGACTAAATTTGATTTAAAAGAGGTCTTGGCCCCAGTCCAAATAGAGAGAGAGAGAGAGAGAGAGAGAGAGAGAGAGAGAGAGAGGAGAGCCATTGTATTGAAAATAATGTATATTATATATGTCTATAGATAATAAAGAATTATCTATACATAAATTTGAATCTGTCCTTTTTCTTCATACTGATGTTTTAAGCTGATTATCCTATTATAATTTGAAGATGAGGACTAATTGTCCAGAAGACTAAATGCCCGAAGACTAAATGGGTGGACCCCAGCCAGCCCAACGGGTCTACATCTCCAAATGGAGGTCAAGGTTTTGATAAATTTTTGAAATTGGTTTGCTGGGAGATGATCCTCTTTGACGTATGCCTCACAGACTCGCCACTTGCAGGTACCCGCCGTTGGTCTGTCATTGTTGCATTAGTAAAATCTAATTAGTCAGAACTCTTTCTTTAGAGTACAAAGGCTATGTTAATTAGAGCCCACTTCTCGAGTTAACCCTCCAAGCCACGCAACCTTTCTCTATAGCTTCCTCTGTCGCCAGGTGATTTTATTCAAGTAAGGCTTCTCCAGGCTAAGGAGTCCTTATATGGTAAATATCTATTGACAATAATATTGCTATCGATTCTATTATTGACTAATATAACCAAACTCAAGCTTTCAATATAAACAATTCTCAAGATATCTTTCTATGATTTTGGCATCAGCCTGACGCGATCGATACAAACAAGATTACTTGAGTAATGTCAATGAATATTAATCGTATATGAATCCCTTAAACACTCAGTAACGAAAGCCATCGTTACACCGATTGAACAACAAATGAGTTCAATACTTATGCTTGTGACTATTCGTAACTATTTTTTAAATCGTGTGTGGTTTCTTATCATCCTGCGGAGAATTTCAACACTGAAAACAATCGCTTGTCATCCATTGATTCATGATTCTTTTATGCATGCGAGTCCACTTGGGGACTTCTACAAGCCTCCATGGGTTCAATACTTATGCTTGTGATCGTTCGTAACCATTTTTTTAAAATCACGTATCGTTTCTTATCTTCCTGCATACAACTTCAACACTGAAAACAATCGCTCAGCATCCAGTAATTCATTATTCTTTTATGCATATGGGTCCACTTGGGAACTTCTACAAACCTTCAATATTGGTTGAAAAAAAGATTGGGGACATTTTGTCCCGGGGGTGCAGATTTCAGGACATTTTGTCCAGGGACCTTTTGTCCGTTCCCCAGGGTTCTTTAATGCCCTATACCCCCACCCCACCCACACCCTACCTCCTCCATCTCACTCCCGGGCTAAGCACCTCTGACCTCAGCAATAGCGGGCCTACCCGGCCACTGCGTCTGGCTACCAGCCGGCTGCAGCGGCAGCAGGAGGCGATGTATAAGTCATCCCCTCTCTCAGCGGATCAGACACTTAAACCGGGAGATAGATATACTCATAGCGCAGACACACTTCACACACGGCTTAAAATGGTAACTTCTCATTTGGTCTACTCCCATTTCGTCTATTTCCCAGATCGTCTACTCATAGTATCATTACTTTTTCCATCTCGTCTACTTTTGTCTATTCATGCCGATTTCCCATTTTGTTTCCTCTAGATATTGGAATTGATAGAGTTGACAGAATGAGATAATAGATTTTTTTCATTTTTTATTTATTTTCTTCTTTTATTTTTTCTCTACTAGAACTGACACAGGCGACAGTACGAGACGTTACAAATGCTCAGAAGACAAACTCACAACGTTTATTATAATAATTTTTAACTTCTTTTTATTTTCTATAATATATACGAACATGCACGTGCCTTAATAGACATATCATATAATACAACGTCAATATTTTGTTTACAGAATTATCTAACTGACGAGGCCCTTAGTATTTTGATATTCGCTATGTAAAATCCGCTGGATATACGAGGAAGGTTTACTTAATTCTCATAAAAAGTGAGAAATAATAGAATTGTGTTGCTAAGCTATTCTTTTTTACATGTATATTTGTGCACACTTAAAACATTGTGTTCTTTTTTGTTTTGTTTTCTAATCAATGGAGTGGCTTTTTGTCGCGATATTTTGATATTTTGTCGTCTGTTTACATGTAAACGCATAAATGTGGAAGTCAAATATGGTGAAAACCAGTAGGGAAAATTATTGACAGAACAAATGTTTTCGTATAGGTATGTGTATATATATATGTGTGTATATATATATATATATATATATATATATATATATATATATATATATATATATATATAAAATCCTCCTATAACTTCATATTACCTTTTCATTTTTCATCATTCTGGTACCTTATACCACAGAAAAAAACTGTAATAGTGGCTTCCAAACATGCATAACTTTTATATCTATTAACGTACGAACTTAAAAAAGGTGAATATATGTACTGCAGTGACGTGTTTCAATGGCATTATTGTTCCCAGACCGGACCTGCTATGAACTACTAAGTCTAAACACATTCAGTCGGTTTTGTTAGGTAGAGCCCTACTTACCACAAGTAAATCACACAGGCCCACAACACAACAATCTGGCATTATCTTAGAATCCTGTTCTTTGAGACCTTGAAGCCAGCTGTCACAAACCCAGTGGGATAGGTCACGTTATCAAACCTAACTTAACCTTTCTTCTTATTATTTTTTTATGAATTTCCCCAGTGAGTTTTTTCATATCACAGTGACCATGTGCATCGCAGGGTCTCGAAAATCAGCGCAACTTAAAACAACCAAGACGGTTCACCTAAGTGAGGTCATTGACCTTCGACCTCGTTCAGCGTCCGCAAGTGGCCTCAGTCGTGACCTCACAAGGAATGCGGAAGTCGTGTTCTTAACGTCAAAGAAAAGAGGAGAGGAAGAGCTCTCTCAGCCTCTAATGCCTCCTGAAGAAAACCAGGATGAGGCTGAAGGACGAGGTGGGTGTCGGAGAGGAGGAGGGGAAGGAGGAGAAACGGCGAGAGGGAGGGGGGGAGGGGGGAGGTCGCTAATGACGGGTCTCTGTGAGTAGGACAGTGGATGGGTGTGTCGGTCACTGTGTAGAGGACCTGCTGAGGTAGCTTCTCCGTCTATCGGATGACGAGGTGAAAAGAGGGGTGGAGTGAGGTCAGGTCGAGTAGGGTCAGGTTAGGAGGGGTGCTAAGGAAGAAAAGGGAGAGAGGGATAGGGAAAGCACAAGAAAAGGCGTAGGAAGGATGGGAAGGAGGAGGGAGGGAGTAGGAGGAGAGGAAGGAGTCTTAGAACGTGTTGCTGTAGGGATGATTCATCACAGAAAAGAGCCGGCGGGAGTCGAGGTAGGAACCATAATGAAAGAGAGAGGAGGCGGGAGGAGAGTACTTAAGAGAGTGGAGGGCCAGAGAGTGGACGAGAGAACGTGAAGGAGTCCATTTAGTGTGATTCACCATGGTCTTGGATCACGTGTTGGACTCGTGATCGACAGCTATTTCCCTCCCGGAAGAGAGCTCATGTATGACAGATCTATGGGTAATGCTGTGATTTTATACACATACACCTAACTCCGCGCCCACGAGAGTTAGAGTAACGACTCGCAGTGCATCGATACTGAAATCATTTCACCCCTGGGCGGGATTCGAACCTAGACCGCCGTAGTGGCGGCCGCGAACGCTACCACTGCGCCATTAGTCTTCCTTTCGCTGGGAACGATAGCGTGCATTACCTCTATATAGTACGCCATCGTTCCTCATCCCCGCTTCATCTACTTGTACTCTTCCCATTTCCCGTGTTGCTAAAACCATTAGATTACCAACACGCACACACATACGCACGCGCGTGCGTACTGTGCT
Organism: Oratosquilla oratoria; assembly: GCF_046742065.1. Lineage (NCBI taxonomy): Eukaryota > Metazoa > Arthropoda > Malacostraca > Stomatopoda > Squillidae > Oratosquilla > Oratosquilla oratoria. The sequence goes on along the minus strand of NC_134804.1, from coordinate 34,100,634 downwards.
TAAACTTGTACCTGCTGGTAAAAATCTATGTACGCCGGCCAAGTTGTCTCATTCGGATGGTTTCATCCATCTGAGGTCTATTTGATAGAGTAAAGACTATTCTGCCTATACAACGAATCTAGGACATTTGGCCATGGAACAAAATATGAAAAGAATGGAATGATCCTAACCTGACTACACACACACACACACACACACACACACACACACACACACACACACACACACACACACACACACACACACACACACACATATATATATATATATATATGTGTGTGTGTGTGTGTGTGTGTGTGTGTGTACATATAAAAAAGTGGCCCAAACGTCCGTTCACCGTTTGCAATATATCATTTAAAGAAGACTAATGGTCACTTTAATTACGACTGTCCCTCCTTTCTGCTATCCCAAAATCTCTCATTTATCACATCGAGGTTACCTCATTGGTGCAATATTGTCCTCAAGAATAGAAGCGCTGGTTACCAGTAACGCATTAGTCACAACATAATTCAAAGGAAGTTGTTGTTATTGAAGTTTGGGGGAACAGAGCACTCTCATGGTCTATACGCGCTCGCTCTGAAGAGACCAATTCGTTGTGTAGTGGAATATGTTTACAAAGAATGACGCTCCATAAGAATATAAGAATGAAGGAGACGGCAAGAGACCATGAGGCCTACACTAGCCAGTTCCATGTCCATTACCACCTGTCATCCCCATCCATAAAATTGTCTAACCGTTTCTTAAAACAACTGGTAGTTTCATCGCACACTACATGGTTACTAAGTCTGTTCAATTCGTTGACCACCCTATTAGTTAACCAATTCTTGCCTATTTCCTTCTTAAATCTAAATTTGTCTAATTTAAATCCATTACTACGAGTCCTGCCCTGTTGTCTTAATATGATGATCTTGTTTGCGTCACCCTTGTTTAAGCCTTTGATCCACTTGAACACCTCTATTAGATCACCCAGCACTCCGCGTCTTTCCAGAGAGTGTAAGTTAAGGTGCCTAGTAAGAGGAACGAGCATGGTACGATAACAAACTCAGAAAAACGAAACAAAAATAAACGTACGTCAATTCTAAAGTCCCACAGGTCTGCCGCAAATGTTGTACCCTGATTTGTGTTAATGCCTTTAGATCGTGCACTTCTGCGGTAAGTCACCCTGACATATTATATCCCATTCCGTTCATCTTGTTTGCTGTAGAAAAATACAAAATGTATAATCTACGTTTTAGTTTGCGATGCATCCAAAGTGACAACATCAAAAGTGACATTGACAACATCAAAAGTGACAAAATTTTCACATTGAATGAGAATCAGACAAGAAACAATGGTCTCAAACTATCCGGAAATAGATTCAATTTGGAAGTAGGTAGAAACAACTTTGCCAACCGTGTAGTTAATGAATGGAATAAACTTCCTGCACAGGTAGTGCAATGTAGTTCAGTTCGAAGCTTTAAGACTCATTTAGATAAACATCTAAGCAAGATGCTGTAATGATTATGATTTATTTTATATTTGTTTTTGCTTTGTTATCATTTGTCGTTTGATTTTCATTTATTATTAGTTGTGTCAATTTATTACTATTTACTGTTTACCTGTTTGTTATTCAACTATACCTAAGCATTTATTTATGTATTTTGTTTGTTGCATACATTATCATAGTTTTTTTTTTATTCAATTATTATGATTTTTTCGCATCCGACCTAGATATGGACCAAAAGGTCTCCTGTCGGCATGCTCCGCCTTTGTAATCCTTATATTGAATGTAAAGAAACTATCGATAGTATTCTTAAAAAAATTCCTTATATAAATTCTTGGAAGGGAAAGATTTATATAAGGATTTTTTTTTAAATAGCGTCGTAAGAATCTTACGGTGGTATTCTTAAAAAATATTTCCTTATATAAATCTTTCCCTTCCAAGGATTTATATAGGGATTTATATAAGGAAATATTTTTTTAAGAATACCACCGTATATATGTCTTTGTAGACTACACATGTAATATATTATGTAGAAGACTATAAGACATTAAATCTCCTATCTATTGGAATGGGCCATTTCACTTAAAGAACTTTTATTTGGGCGAATTTCTTTTCAACTGGAAGAATGCTTAATTCTTCAGAAGTTTAAAGATTATCTAAATGAACCCAGTAAAAAAAATGTCATTGCATTTGAGAAATATATTCTGTCATACAAAGGATTATTACAACACCCAATTTAGAGGTCTGAGATTCAATTAAAGAAACACGTTAAGACATAAAACACGGACGCAACGCATTTTGTCAACAATAAGTCAAAGGAGTCTTGTCTACTTCTATCACCAAAACTAACTAGAGTACGATTTTGCAATTATAAGTGGATTAGACATTGTTTAACATCAACGCATGTTACCAGAATGCTGAACACCTTATATTCTTGAGTACATTTATTTTCAATTTTTCCTACTGAAATAACAAAACTATATACTATACGTATATGTGACGTATAAATGGGATCCAGTAGATCTACAATTTTTACGAAATAATTTGTTTCTTAAGAGCAATAAAAGAATTGCAAGATAATTTCTTTTCTATCTATAATGTACAAAGTTTTTGAGCAAATGAATCTTGGAAACATTCTACTGAGAAAAATTAAACATTTAAGATAAACTCCAAGCCACATATCTACTATCCGTACGACAGTCGATTTTCCCCTTTAATTATGGGTATCCCATTCTGTCACAATATTTTATCTAGCGGCTCGGCTTGTTGTAAATATATAAAGATGATAAGTAGAATACATAAACCATTATGATCATCGGTAATACACATACGTGTATGCTTATGCATAGGTGCTTGTTGCTTTCACTGTACACTTAACCATGAATATTTACTGTACATGTGTGCCTATGTAAAATTAAAGAAACCTTGTAAGAACACCTACACATATCCACTCTCCTAAGACCCTCTCTCCTCTTGTTTTGTATGGCACAGCAGAGCTTTGTCCTGTCCTTCGAGGTTATCCCAAAGTGGCATCGATTGGAGGCACGGTCCTCCCGCGCGACTGATCACCCGCCGCAGCTGCGGCATTCCGCAGGCCACGCCTTGGCAGGTGTCGCCTCTCCTGAGACCGCCTAAAGCCGCAACCTCCCCCCCCTCCCTCCACACACCTCCAGCACCCTCTCCTCCTTCATTCTATGTATATAATGGAACTTATAGAAGATTTCTGTCTTCAAGAAATGATGTACGGTGTTGTTTGTAGATTGGCTTATGTACTGGACTATACGGACTCTAAGAAAGCTGTATAATGTATTATGTTGTATATTAAAACTTGGTCAATAAAATAAAAACTACGGGGTATTGACTGCTTACGTTTTATACAGTCGACTATACGGACTCTAAGAAAGCTGTATAATGTATTATGTTGTATATTAAAACTTGGTCAATAAAATAAAAACTACGGGGTATTGACTGCTTGCGTATTATACAGTCATCTCTACGGATTTCTCAGGCAGTGTTATTTTTGGAGCCTTACAGTTCTTCCACCCTACTCAAAGAAGGATGCCGATCACTTTCCAACTTCTTATATTCCTCTTGCTCCCCTCCTTCTATTTCTCCCGATTTTTTTTTTTTTTTTTTTTTTTTTTTTTTTGACTCCACCACCTCGGTACAAGATTGTCCCCAAGGATAGAATCGCTGGTTATAGGCGACGACATACGAAAACCTCCTTCAGCGTTGCAGAAGCTTCGCAACTGATACCTACGTCTTGGACAATTAATCCCTTAAGGACTTTTTTTTTCCCCGTGAGAGCTCCGTAGTCGCGTGATGACTTTGTTTTCGTTAGTACCACGCGGTCTGAATCAAGTATAAAGAAACCGGCGGGACTTCATAGGCTAAATACTATTTCAGCAAATCTTTGAAATAGTGACCATTTTTGAGAGATTTATTTAGCAACAGGGAGATGATTTAACTTAACCTAAGAAGGACATCTGGTTTTGAAGGAATTAATTTCGTCGATACGCTGAAGCAGATTTTCATTTATTATTAGTTATATGTTAATTTATTATTATTTACTATTTACCTGTTTGTTTATTATTTAACTATACCTATGCATTTATTTATGTATTTTATTTGTTATTTACATTATTATAGTTTTTGTTATTTTATTATTATTATGATTTTTTTTCGCATCCGACCTAGATATGGACCAAAAGGTCCCCTGTCGTCATGCTCCGCCCTTGTAACCCCCTCCTTGTAATTATTGAATTATTTGTTATGGATACGGCGATGCAATCTAAATGCACAGATTCAATATGATTGCATTATTTGTTACGACTATGGTCATCTAGTGTTCTCTTTCGAATAGATTCAAAACAGATTAAGAAAATGTTTCTTATATGACATGTCAATGCAATCAAGCCATTCAGTGCAATAATACATTTCGTTTCTCTTAATTAATTCTACTTTGGTAATCGTAATCTAAGTTACTCAACTGTCTTTATCGTATTGCACTTTATTTTTTCGATTATTAAATTTATATCTTCTTGATGTATATAATCATTTATTATATAATTCTATTCTGTTTATTTACATACCGTTTTGTGTTATTTATTTATTTACTACTATTTATTTGTCTATTTTTCTACTTTTTGAGGAAATTATTTTCTGCATTTGGGGAGACGGACTCGTGTCACAGAGGACGTACCCCCACATCCGCTCCCCTTTTCTCCATTTCCTGGACACTCGCTCTCGCCGAGCGTGGGTGTGGAGGACGTGGCGATAAGAAGCCCTCACGCCCTGATGACATCCACCCACGCAGGGGGTATTCCCGGATCCAGGAACCACGCCCTTCCAGACGACGCTCCCTTTTTTTTTTGTGTGTGTGTGTGTGTGTGTGTGTGTGTGTGTGTGTGTGTGTGTGTGTGTGTGTGTGTGTGTGTGTGTGTGTGTGTGTGTGTGTGTGTGTGTGTGTGTGTGTGTGTGTGTGTGTGTGTGTGTGTGTGTGTGTGTGTGTGTGTGTGTGTGTGTGTGTGTGTGAAATGTGACTTTTTTTGGGGGGGGGAGTGAAATGTCACTCCCACGGGCTTTCTTTGAGCCCGTGCGATGGTGTTTATGGAAGACACATCTTGCAGAGAGAAAGTGAGATATACCCTTTCCATTTCACCAGCAAAGGTGTTTGCTTGAACCTCATAAGAACATAAAAACGGAGGAGACTGCAAGAGACCATAAGACCTACACTAAGCAGTTCCATATCTGTTATCACCTATCATCCCTATCCATAAGTTATCTAATCTTCTCTCAAAGCAACCGATAGTTTCAGCGCTCACTACTACATGGTTACCAAGTCTATTCCATTCGTCAACCACTCTATTGGCAAATCAATTCTTGTCTATTTCCTTCTTAAACCTAAACTTGTTCAATCTAAACTCATTACTCCGAGTCCTACTCTGTTGTCTTAATATGATAACCATGCCTATACATCATCATTGTTAAAGCCCTTGGCCCATTTGAATACGTCTTTTAGATTACCTTGCACTCTTTGTCTTTCCAGAGTGTGTAAGTTAAGATGCCTAAGCCCGGCTTTGTAGGCTTTTTCTCCTCGATGGAAGGATTTTAAGCCACGCTCACTCGCTCACTCCATTACGATATTTCAGTTTCCTGTTTCAGATATTCAACATTACGGAGATAACGTACTCTACATTATCTAGTCTGTCCGACAACAGACGGTCGCATTCATTGCAGGTAAGGGGTTAATGTATTTACATGTGCAAGCATATATCTTCACCGTTGTATTCATCAACTCGAGTGTCACACGACAGAGTCGGGCTTGTAATACACTCTCTCGTTTTCTTCTGTTCGATTAAAACCACTGGTAATGACAATAATACATGTTGTCTTAAGTTTCGCTAACTGGGAACATGGTATGCGCGCGCACGCACGCACAGACAGACAGACAGACACACACACACACACACACACACACACACACACACACACACACACACACACACACACACACACACACACACTTATACACACACACACACGCAAGCACGCACGCACACACACGCATGAGTTTTAAGCCAGGGATGATAATTCAAAAATAGGAGAAAGAAGTACATGATTGTTGCCCCTTTTTCTATACCAATTAGGTACATGGTATTAGAAACTCTCTCTCTCTCTCTCTCTCTCTCTCTCTCTCTCTCTCTCACACACACACACACACACACACACACACACACACACACACACACACACACACACACACACACACACACACACACACTTACACTTACGAGGTGGGAAGCGTGAAAAATATCCTTTACTTTTACTCGATACATCCTCGACAACCAATTATATGCCACTCCATCCCGACCCAAGGAGCTAGTAACGGATTAATTAGGATCCCTTGAAGTGTTTCTACTCACCTAGAGACTTGGACAACCAGTCTGCCAAGTCCTCCTTGAGAGGCAACAGCTGTCTTTCCTGAGCCTCGAGGATCTTGGAATGGAGGAGGGCGACGTACTCGGCCTCCGTCTGAGGATAGTTGTCATCGTCGAGTTCCAGGCAGAACGAGGGCTCTCTGTAGGGGTGAAGAAGGAGATGAGCCAAGTATTAAGTACTGTTTACCTGCCTATCACTTTCGTGTATTCCACTGAACCTCTTTCATGCGGTGACTTACACTTTGCCAAATTGGTTATGCCGCAGTTTTCTGGTAGCTTTCTTGCGCTTCTACGGATGAAAAAATTCCGGCAATACGTTCGGATTTTTTTTTTTTTATGTTTTCATAACTTTCATTTCATTCTCTTTACTAAGATTATATGCATAAAATTAATAGTTAAGTATGGATAACAATATGAACTATGCATACTAACACACGGTAACACTATTACAGTTGAGCTACCAGTTCCTTTGTTTTTGACGAAGGACTCAGTTAGGTGAGACATGACCATTTTAATTGAGTGTATTTTGTAAATTTCTTTACAGATAAGAACAAGAAATATTATGCAGCTGATGGGTGATATTTGGTTTCAAAGAAAACTCAATGAGTCGGATATCCTGCCTACAGCAAATCAAACATACGTTATTGATTTTTTACACTTGAAGTATATTATCCTAACACCAGATGATTTAATTCAGCACAAGGAAAACCCCGGTAGTTCCAGGGATGAAACCATCTCATGCAGTGTTGGATTAATCCCAATTGGACATCTATGACGAATTTGTCAAAAAATAATATTCTTCCAGAGTTCCATTTATTGACCGCTCGTCATTGGTAGGTTAATCTAGTGTACCTAACTGCTTTGGCATAACAAGTCCGTTTGAACCCATGACACCTTTTAATCGGTTTTGGTCTAGGTAATAGTAGAAAATACTATTCAAATTAAGGTCTGAGTTGGGAGGGATCAGTTCTAACGTAGATTTAGATAAGGAAAACTCTACTAATTTATTCATTACATAGCAGACGAAAAGTCGCCTCACCTTGATTTGGAAGCCCGCGTTGCTTTGGGAGTCCTCGGCGTCCTGGGGGTCACTGTGACATCGGAGGAGGAGGAGGATGTGTGTGTTCCCTCTCCACCGGCCTTGCCTCCTGTCTCCGTCCCGCCAGGCTCACCCGCCGAGACGACCTTCTCCTTCGGAGGATCGGTGTTGATAATGAGGGCGTGCGGCTTCCCGGAGGAGTTCACAAAGTCTTCAGGAGCCATCGAGGAACTAAGACTGTCCGTGCTGACCGCCATGATGGCGTCCGGCTGGGGGTCGTCAGGGGTCTTTGTTGTCTTTCCAGAGACCTCCCGAACAATCCCGCCACTGGGAGACTTAGGAGACCTCGCCGTCGTTTGCTGCTGCTTCTTCCGCGGGGAAGTTGATTCGGGCTTCTTGCTCTTCGTCTTGGCCGGAGTCTTCTTCACCTGATTATCGATGACGAAGCCCACGCAGCCCCTGACGGGAGTTTCGTCGTGTCGCTTGGGCTTCGGAGCCTTGGCAGGAGGACCCTGCTGCTGCAGGACCTCCGCATCGAGGGTAGGACGAGGCCGGGGCGAGGGCAGGGAGGCGTCCTCGCCGGCACGAACTCCCGAGGCCGCGTGGATGCAGCCCAGAGGCGTCTTGTCGTGGCTGCCATACACGCGCCGGATGAAGGACCCGGACTCGGGGGCGGCAGGAAAGGCACAATCCACTTCGGAGGCACCTTCGGCAGTAGCGGTGTAGGCCATGGAGGAAGGGCGGTACGGGGGGCTGGTGGCGGGCGGCGGGATGGAGGTGGAGGTGGAGGACGAGGGTCTTGTGATGGTGGTGGTAGTGGTCGTTGCCGTTGCAACGGCAGCGACGGGGTCGATGAGAGGACTTGAAGGCGACGTCCACGGTCTTGAGGTCGGCGTTGCAGGTGTAGGCACACTCGTATATTCGATACTGTTCATCTCCGGAGGGATGTACCCAAAGGCGATTTCGGTCGGTGAGATCGTGTGGCCATTGGGGCTGAGGAGGTCCCCGCAGAGGCCCTCTCCTCCTCCCGCGTAGCCGTTCCCTTCGTGGGGCATCCCAGAGGACCCATTAGCACCCATCACTCCTCCTTCTCTTCCTCCATGTTCCTCTATTCCTCCTATCCCACCACTTCTGCCCATGGTCGTAGACCCGTAAGGGCCTGATGACCCTTGAGGACCTACCGGCGTCGCCGAAGACCCTTGGGGTCCGCCGACGGAGGGCACAGCGTACTCGTAGGTCTCCGGGGCGACGGGGACGGCGTAGTTGGCCACGGTGAAAAAGGGCACATCGTATTCCCTCTCGGTGGTGCTGGATCGATGTCCCCCTCCACCGCGGGGGGTCGAGTGCCTCTCCATACTACCTCGACTACCTCCGCCACTCGGGTACCCGTTGGTCAAACCGGAGTCGGGGGTCGGGAAGCTGGACACCTGGAACGGGGATTTGACGTCAGGACCTGGAACCTGGAAGTTGGAGGCCAGCTGGAAGGGCGACGTGACGGTGGGGCCTGGCACGGGGAAGGGTATAGTCTCCTCGCCGTTCTTCGGGGAGGCGAGGTTTTCCGTCGGAGTTCGGCAGAGGGTTGCCATCGCTAGAGACAGTGGGACGCGCGGCTCTCCAACAGCGGCGGTAACACCTCTCCCCTCCCTTCCACCATCATCACTTGGGTCTTCTTCAACTTCGTTTCTTTCTTCTTCGTTCCCCTTTTCTTCTCTTCTTTCTTCCTCCTGTTCTTCCTCACCACTAGGAGCTGATGCAACTGAAGCACGAATCAGAAGTACAAAATCGACCTTGAACGATCCTTCGCGTGGACATGCTACTTCGGGTTTTCGAAGTCGTCCAGAAGCCTTCTTCGCAAAGACTGTTGAGGACGACGACGAAGCAAGTCACCGACCCGCCTCCACGCTCTTCGAGAGCGGCCAGACCAGCAGGGGATTTTGACGATCTGCTAACGATCTCTGCGGCTCTCCGGAGAAGCCACAAGAGATTGACAAGAGCCACGAGAGGTTTGCAAAAGCCACCAGAACCACTTGCGGAACCGCCTTTATCATCTGGCCACGGCGTGCTGGCGTCACGTACAGCACTGATGAAACTAACCCACCACTTGGTAGTTTCGAGAAAATCAGCGCGAGAAGAAAAGAAACGAGGATAAGTCGAAAAGAATTACGAGAAAAAAAATTATTATGAAAAATAGGTTAACAAGACCCAGAACATCCAACGTAGGCTTGTGGGCCAAAGAACAACACTAAACTGTATTAGAGGTACATTTAGATTTTTCCTTATCATATAGATATTTTCTTTCATGAATCACATAAAAATATTTTTTCTTTTTCGATTGATCACAAATACAATAACCAGGTTGCTTTAGATTGAATATCTCACTTTTTTTCTTTTCACTTTTTTTTCTTCAAAATTCCCTTTCTTTTTCTTTTTCCTAAAGAACAAATCTCGGAAGCACTCAATTTCAAAAGTATCGTTTTCTTTACTTTTCAAAATCCTCGTATGTTTTGCTGAAACACCTTGAGTTCTTGGTTCATCTCGAATTCCTCCTTCGGCTGTGAGGTGAGGAAGAAGGACTACACTGTGATAAGCTCCAGTCGAGGAAGGGAGGGAAGGAAGGACGGAGGAGGGTTGGGTGGAGGGAGGAAGGAGGAGGCCGGGATGGCAAAAGAGTGATAAAGGAAGACGTCAAAAGAATGTGGAACAGCTGGAATACGTTCACAATAAACAGGTTGGATGAAAGGCGTTTATTATAAATTCGTATCAATTAGTATCAGCGAGGAACAAAAGGAGATTAAAGGTCATTAACAGAGGAAGGTAGAAGAGAGGAGAGTGGAGGAAGAAGGGAGAGAAAGAAAAGGTAGGGGAGTAGACCGCTAACAGTGGGTCGGTTTTTGAGACGATTGCGTTCGAGATGGCTTCTGTTGCCTGGACAGGAAAATATGTTTGGGACGAGAGTGAGGATTAAATACTGAAGCTCGAGGGTGATCGATACCCCTAATAGGGTGCATGCCCTTGCCCAACGAGGGCGGGCGGTGGGTGTGGTGGCTCCGAGAGGGCGTGGTCACTACACGAAACAGTTTGGGCGGTTACATCCATCAGGAGGTCGAGGGACCGTTAAGAAAGAATCCGGATACTTTTCTCCCGTTTCGTGTCTACTTTTGTGATCACTTTTCGTTCGCTTCCGGTCGGATATCCTGATCCTTTGGTATTTTTGTAGGCTTCCTTCAGATTTCCAGAAGCTTCCTTCAGATTTCCAGAAGCTTTCTTCAGATTTCCAGAAGCTTCCTTCAGATTTCCAGAAGCTTTCTTCAGATTTCCAGAAGCTTCCTTCAGATTTCCGGAAAGTTATTAAACCACTCCTACCAGCCCATGCTTACTCCTGCCTGCAAAGAAAAAAGAAAAGGAATATTAATAATTGTGATATCGACACCTAAAAGATGACGACTGCGTCATATAATGAATATATATTTTTACTATGTTTTATGACCTCATTATGTATTTTTGCTGCCATTGATCTACAGCGAAAAAAAATAATGTAAAACAGACGTCACAAAATATCGTCGATTGGAAGTATACTTAGGTTGCACTACGTTATGTTAGATTATCATTTTGGTTAGGCCAAGTAGATTTTTTTCGATAAAATCTCATATATATATATATATATATATATATATATATATATATATATATATATATGTATGTATGTATGTATGTATGTATGTATGTATGTATGTATGTATGTATATGTTTTGGGCAAAAAAACAAGGTAACATTACACTTTTGCAATATTTGACTCTCCCACCCCCCACTCCATGACAACACCTCAACCATTGCGACAAACCAAATATCACATTAATTAACTCAATAGAGAGGAAAGGAGTTCACACATTATGTGGATGGGTTTTCTCTCCCGTGTATGTTTGCGCGCGCGCGCGCGTGTGTGTGTGTATGTGTGTGTGTGTGTGTGTGTGTGTGTGTGTGTGTGTGTGTGTGTGTGTGTGTGTGTATGTGTGCGTGCGCGTTTCACCATGGTCTTGAATCACGTGTTGGACTCGTGATCGACAGCTATTTCCTTCCCGAATGAGAGCTCAGAGCTTATATATGACCGATCTATGGATAATTCTGTGACCTTACATGCACATACACACCCAACTCCCCGCCCATAAGAGTTGGAGTAACGACCCGCAGCGCAGTGATACTGAAATTATTTTAGCCCTGGGCGGGATTCGAACCCGGATCGCCGTAATGGCAGCCGGGGACTCTACCACTGCGCCACGCGCAAACCCAACTCCCCGCCCATGAGAGTTGGAGTAACGACTCGCAGCGCAGCGATACTGAAATTATTTCAGCCCTGGGGTGGATTCAAACATGGGCCACTGGGTTAGCAGTTGCGAACGGTATCACTGCGCCGTCGTACCGTGTGTGTGATTCACCATGGTCTTGGATCACATGTTGGACTCGTGATCAACAGTTATTTCCTGCCCGGAAAAAAGCATAGAACTCATATATGACCGATCTATGGGCAATGCTGTGACCTTATACGCACGCACACCACCAACTCCCCGCCCACGAGTTGGAGTAACGACCGGCAGCGCAGTGATACTGAAATTATTTCAGCCCTGGGCGGGATTCGAACCGGACCGCCGTAATGGCAGCCAGGAACTCTACCACTGCGCCACGAATCGTGTGGTGTGTGTGTGTGTGTGTGTGTGTGTGTGTGTGTGTGTGTGTGTGTATTCACCTAGTTGTATTATACGGGGAGGGAGGGAACTATGCTCAGTGACCCGTCTTTGCATCTTTCAGCATCAAGTTTGTTCTTAAATTCTTGTGTCGTTTTTGCCCACACTGTTGCCTCGTCCAATTTGTTCCAAACATCCACCACTCTGTGTGGGAAACTATTCTTTTTTCAGATCCCTTCTATAACTATCCTTTTTGAGTTTGTTTTCATGCCCTCTTGTTTTTATTGTATGTGTGTGTGTGCGTGCGTGCGTGCGTGCGTGTGTGTGTGTGTGTGTGTATATTCACCTTGGTCTTTGGACCGCGTGTTGGACTCGTGATCGATAGCTATTTCCCTCACGGAAGAGAGCTCAGAGCTCGTATGACCGATCTACGGGTAATGCTATGACCTTACACACACACACACACACACACACACACACACACACACACACACACACACACACACACACACACACACACACACACCACACACAACTCCCCGCCCACGAGAGTCGGAGTAACGACACGAAGCGCAGCGATACCGAAATAATTTCGGCCCAGGGCAGGATTCGAACCAGGTACTGCTGTACCTTCGTACTCGCAGCCCAGTACTCTATCAACCGCGCCACTGAGTCGTGTGTGTGTGTGTGTGTGTGTGTGTGTGTGTGTATGTGTGTGTGTGTGTGTGTGTGTGTGTGTGTGTGTGTGTGTGTGTGTGTGTGTGTGTGTGTGCGCAGGTCCTTTAGCAATGGAAACATGGTTTAAGGCAGTTGGTCACTCTTAAGAATAGAACAGAATCCAAAGAGGCTTAAGCTGAAGACACTGACGACCACAACACCGAAGTGCGTGATTACTCGAGACACGAACTTATGCACGCACGCACTTATTCCCGGGACGGAAGAGAATTTCTACAGATTATGACACACGAATACAAAAGACTCGAACCGAGACTTGCGTAAGAGCAAAGCCGACGCTCTACCAACTGAGCTACTGAGACTCTACCAAGCTACTGAGAGCGTCGGCTTTGCTCTTACGCAAGTGTTGGTGCGAGGGTTCGAGTCCGGGGACAACTGTCTGAATTATTTGATTTATATCGCAGTCATAGGCGATTCTATATATATATATATATATATATATATTTATATATATATATATATATATATATATATATATATATATATAATTTGCAGTAATTCACAAGGCACACGTGAAAATAGTATGCAGAAAAAAACACTGGAAAATAAGAAGCTTAGTCCGAACGTTTTCGTCTATTTCAGACATTATCAAGGAATACGATGATGTATTCCTTGATAATGTATTCCTTAATGTCTTAAATAGACGAAAACGTTCGGACTAAGCTTATTATTTACCAGTGTTTTTTTTCTGCATATGTATATACATTATGTATATATATATATATATATATATATATATATATATATATATATATATATATATATATTATATGTCACTTACCAGCGGATACATGGACTAAGCCATTCAGCCACGCCCAAGAATAGAACAGAATTCCAGAGTAGTTTCTGCACAAGACACGTAAACCTGAAGTCTTCCTGACGCACTAAAACACCGAAGTGTCTGACTTCGCAAGACACACGAACTTATACACACCCGGGATGCACGCAACGTAGACGGGGAGAAACTAACAACACAAGAATGCAGGAGAGCTACACGACACGCAGCTGCCGAAGTAGGTCTTGGTTTGACCTCGAATGACCTGTCCTGACCTCATCGGACTTTTCCACACAGCGCCCGTGACCTCAGTTGCCTCTCTGTTCCTCTTATGCTCCCTCACCCTCACCCTCACTTGTGGCACAAGCACACGTGCGCGCGTGCGCGCACACACACACACACACACGCACACACACACACACACACACACACACACACACACACACACACACACACACACACACACACACACACACACACACACACACTCTCATGGCGCTGTGGTTAGAGCTCTGGCCTGCCACTACGGAGGTCCGGGTTCGATCCTCGCCCGGGGCTGAAATAATATCAGTATCGCAGCGCTGAGGGGTGTTACTCCAACTCTCGTGGGCGGGGAGTTGGGGGTGTGTGTGTGTGCAAGGTCATAGCATTACCCATAGATCGGACCTACGAGCTCTGAGCTCTCTTCCAGGAGGGAAATAGCTGTCGATCACGAGTCCAACACGTGATCCAAAAGACCAAAAGACCAAGTGAATACACACACGCCCGCCCGCTCGCGCTTGTCCACACTCACACATACATACGTACATGCACACACAAAGTCACGCACACAAACATGCACACAGGTATACACAGCAATAGAGAGAAGACAGAAGCCTGACAAACGTGCAACAAGGTCAGTGTCACTTGTTGGTGCTTTTTCAGGGATTTCATCTTGTTGAAATACGTAAGGTATTACTTAAAGTGATTACTTAAAAATGACTTGAAGCTAAAGAAGTTGACAAAAGAAAATAAACATGGCATGCTGATGTCACCCCTCCATAAAGAGTATTAAGGAAGAACATTTGAAATCAGCCTGAGAAAAAAAGAATAAGAATCATAAGGAAGTCTCGAATTTCTTTTCCTAAGACCCCTAAGGAAGTGCAGAGATTTTTTGACTACGTACATGTATAATTTTGGGTGCTGGTTTAGTATGTGGTCTACCTTTTGGATGTGGCCTACGATTTTTTTTTCTCTAGTATAGTAGGTGAACGCACCGAGGAACGCACCGAGGAACGCACCCAGTTCTTCAGGTTACTTTAGGTTAGGATAGGTTAGGTTAGATTAGGTTAGGCTAGGTTAGGTTAGGTTAGGCTAGGCTAGGTTTAAATGAAATAATTTTTAAAGTATTGTTGTTTGTTTTAAAAATATCCTGAGGTAGGACACATTCAAATAGGGTAGGCCACATATTAAACCAGTTTCGAAAAGGTAGGCCACATACTAAACCGGCACCATTTGTCCCTTTGGACACACTGGTGGATGTCTTTGGCCCAAGACATTTCAGGACTCAAAGATATTGTTGGTTTTTGAAGGTACTGTCCCATGAGCACCAGATTCAGGACAGTTTTCTGAATTTATGAAGTGCTGTTCTCGAGTTTCTGAAAACATTGGAAGCCACCCGCTGCCACTTTTGTTTTTGGCCCAAGACATTTCAGGACTCAAAGATATTGTTGGTTTTTGAAGGTACTGTCCCATGAGCACCAGATTCAGGACAGTTTTCTGAATTTATGACGTGCTGTTCTCGAGTTTCTGAAAACAGTGGGAGTCACCCGTTGCCACTTTTGCTTTCATGAAATCAAAATGTATGAAATACAAATTGGTATAATATTCAAACCATGTATATTACAAATATACATATGGGTTAACGATTGTCCTTTTTCGCACTTATTTGGTGAGCAACTTTTACACTCCATCAGTGCATCATATATATATATATATATATATATATACATATATATATACATATATATATATATATATATATATATATATATATATATATATATATGTTGAGACATTCTGACAGGTTGATGTAAGCGGAATAGGAAACACAGGAGTCTTAGTCTTGAGTTTATTCCTGACTAGTTTCGCAGGTATGCTTTTTCAAAGGAATATGTGTACAAACGGGCTGTGGGCATTATATACATGGGGTGGACCTCACCACCTCTCCGAGTTACCATAGTTGGTGGCGAATGTGAACATCACATTGTGGCTCACGTAACAATGAAGACATTTTTACAATTAAATATGATAACACTAATACCAAAGAAATTATTAATAATTTTTATTTCTTGGTTATTAGTATTATCATTTTTATTTTTATTATTGTTTTTATTATTATTACTTTTATTTTATTGTTATTACTTCCTGTGTTGCTACTATCATTTTTGTTATTATTGTTAATATTATTATTTAAATATTTATCTTCATCGTTATCATTACTATTGTTACATTTTCTATTAATAATTTCTTTGGTATTAGTGTTATCATATTTAATTGTAAAAATGTCTTCATTGTTACGTGAGCCACAATGTGATGTTCACATTCGCCACCAACTATGGTAACTCGGAGAGGTGGTGAGGTCCACCCCATGTATATAATGCCCACAGCCCGTTTGTACACATATTCCTTTGAAAAAGCATACCTGCGAAACTAGTCAGGAATAAACTCAAGACTAAGACTCCTGTGTTTCCTATTCCGCTTACATCATATATATATATATATATATATATATATCTATATATATATATATATATATATATATATATATATATGTGTGTGTTTGTGTGTGCACGCACGTATTTAGTGCAGGATGGAACGTCCGACGTCTTCGGAACTATCTGTTGCAAGATGATTGAAGGGAATATTCAGTCCTTTAGATGTTTAGCGTGCGCGCGCGCGTGTGCACGCCAGACATCTAAAGGTTTAAATGTTCCCTTCAATCATCTTGATATATATATATATATATATATATATATATATATATCCATACACATATATACATTCATATATACATTCATACATATATATATACATACATATATATATATATATATATACATATATACATACAAATATATATATTCATACATACATATTATATATATATATATATATATATATATATATATATATATATATATATATATAACATATATACATTCATACATATATACATATATTATATATATATATATATATATATATATATATATATATATTGAGACATTCTGACTGGTTGACGTAACTGGAGTAGGAAACACAGTTGTCTTAGTCCGAGTTTATTCCTGACTAGTTTCGTAGGTATTCCTTTGAAAAACCATACCTGCTAAACTAGTCGGGAATAAACTCGGACTAAGACTCCTGTGTTGCCTACTCCACTTACGTCATATATATATATATATATATATATATATATATATATATATATATATATTTACATATATTCCCACGGTAATAAAGTTTCTCTTAAGCAACAGGGTTCCGTGTCAGTGCTGCATAAACTGAGCTGAGTGAGGGGTGGTGGGTTGTGGGGTGTGCGTCAAAACAGGGCAGCCCCCCCCCCCCTCCTCCTCTCCCTTCCCTTCTTCTCCTCTCCCCTCAATCATTTCCCCTCATGCATGCACGCAAGCACGCACGTTTGGTATGCCACTGAACTCCTACAAGACAACGGAGTATTTGACTCGTTTCATTCTGACTAAGAGCAGATGATTGCTATACTGGGTCGGAGATCTCGGGGAAAGTAAATGGAAAAGAGGAAATAAAAATCACTGGAAAAACGTCACAGAAATAATCACAGGAATAAATAATATGGGAAATAGTAAGAAAATCCTAACGCAAGCAAGCATAACGTTATCTAACCTAATCTAATCTCTCCTAGCCGATTTTCATCGATCGACTCCGACCATCAGCTGATCTAGATCAAAATGACACTTAGAAAGTACGTCTCCTTGTTACAGGGAGTTAGGTGGCGAGCCCCCTATGTTAGAACGGGTACGGACAGTTGCTCACTGGATAATTGCTCACCGGACAATCGCTCACCGGAGAAGTGACAAATAGGACACTTGCTCACCAAAGATTTTTTTTTACTTTTCTTGGACTTGATAACAAACAATATACAGGATTTTTTTAGTTATATTTAGGTTTATTACAGCAATATTACACAAACAATATCCAAACTTTCATATTTTAATTTTTAATAATTATAAAATTCAATACAGCGTAGCTGCGGCCGAAGCCGTCGCCTTTGCCCTATTATGCGCTTCTTGGAGTGTTGTGACAGGTCACAATCACTTTTGGGATGAAGAAAAAGAAATGGAGTGTGAAGAAGAGGAAAGAATAAGGAGAGAAATAAAGAAAGAGAAAGAGGAAAGGAAAGAGGGTTGGTAGAGAATGAAGGGGAGATAGAGAGAGAATTAGGGAATGAGATGCAATGAAATGTATTAAACAAAGAAGAATAGAAAGAATGATGGGGTACGGAAGTGATGGGCGTAGAAAGGGGAAAGGAAAGAAATAAGAAAGAAAATAATTAATAAATGAGTATATGGACGAATGAAAGAAGGAAGAGAGGAATGAATAAAGGAACCAAAGAAGAAGGGATAAAAAGAAGACAAAAAAGGAGGGAGAGAATGAATGAATGAAGCAAAGCAGCAAGGAAGGAAGGTAGGAGGGACGGAGGAAGTGAGGTATAAGGGAGTGACAAGGTGGCCATGGTCATTCGGGTAAGTCAGGTTAGACATGAGACAGGTCAGGGAGGACAATTAAGTGGACGGTCAAGGTAGCAGAGGTGACAAGGAAGTGGGAAGGGAGGGAGGGAGAGATGGGCGGGGTATTTATTTATTTGATTGATTGATTTATTTGTTTATTTTTATCTTATTTATTATCTTTTTTTTTTAATTGGGAGTGAAATGTCACGCCCACGGGCTTTGAGCCTGTGTGGTTGGTGTTTAGGGAAGACACACCTTGCAAAAGATAAAGTGGGATGGTTTAGCTTGTCAGAGGGGAATAGACGGGGAGGGAGGTGCAGTGGGATAGAGAAATCCAGCACAGATGGGCTTTGACCTTTGCAGTTTCTCTTATCCGATTAAGATCACCTGCCGACAGATAGAGCAAAACTTGAAGTACGTAAAGAACAGCGAAAGCACCCCTACGGGCCAGAATATCATAACTTTCTTTTGTGATT
Organism: Oratosquilla oratoria; assembly: GCF_046742065.1. Classification (NCBI taxonomy): domain Eukaryota; kingdom Metazoa; phylum Arthropoda; class Malacostraca; order Stomatopoda; family Squillidae; genus Oratosquilla; species Oratosquilla oratoria. The sequence continues at coordinate 34,081,762 of NC_134804.1, read as the reverse complement.
AAACTAATCTCATCTGAAAGAAAAATGATGATCACTTTTGATTTCTACACTCCTTCTGTAAATCTCTCATTTATCATCTCTAATAATTCACCTCTTTGGAGCGATATTGTCTCCGATAGAATCGATGATGAATTATTAGCGACGTAGTGCAAATGATATTGATGAGAACCTCAGATCGCCCATATCATCGTCTTACACGGACATATCCTGAGTGGTCTTCCAGTTCGAGTATTGGTTTCATGCGGGTTCTGTGTAGGAGGAGGTTAAAGGAAGCAGAGATGCAAGGTCCATATAGTATATATATCTTGCAGAGATGGAGACGATTTACGGTCAGACTCCACCGGTCAAAATCCCCACATGAAGTCGGTCAAAAATCCACATTATACAGCTGTTACAAAGGATTACGAAGGAGGGGCATGCCGACAGGAGACCTTTTGGTCCATAACTAGGTCGAATGAAAAAAGAAAATAATGATGAATAAATAAATAGATAAAGTGTATAATAATAAAAATAAAAATAAGTGAAATAAGTAAATAGATAAAGTCAAATAATAAACAAACAGGTAAATAGTAAATAATGATAAATTGACAGATAAATGCCAATAAATGATAATCAAGGAAACAATAATAAACAGGCAAATAAGAAACAAATAAATAGTTTTCTAGAATTTTGAAAAATACAAATGTGGGATTATGGCATTGACTCGGTGGAGACAGTGGAAGAAGAGGTGGAAACAGAGGTGGTGGAAGAGGAGGTGGTGGAGGAGGGATAGTATATCGTTGTGATAATCAGTCCTTATCTATTATGTATTATTTAACTATACCTATGCATTTATTTATGTATTTTATTTGTTATTTACATTATTATAGTTTTTATCTATTGTTTTATTATTAATATGATTTTTTTTTTCGCATCCGACCTAGATATGGATCAAAAGGTCTCCTGTCGGCATGCTCCGCCTTTGTAATCCTTTGTAATCTTTCGGGACAATACTGTACAGACGAGGAAGAATCGTAGCAATGGTAAAGGAGTTATTTAAGGAAGGTAGCAATGAAGGAAGGATATTAAAAGATGCTCCAAGTGGGTATTAGTCTCCACTAGTAAAAAGAGGAGGAAGGAATAAGAAAGTTGGGATAGGAGGAGGATGGAAGAGGAACGGAAGGTGGAGGAGGAGGAAGAGGAGGAGGATGGAAGAGGAATGGAAGGTGGAGGAGGAGTAAAAGGAGGAGGGGGAAGTACATTTTTACAAGAACAGTTATAGAGCTATCGTGGAAACGCGCGCATGAATTTGAGTCTAGGCATGTTAGAAAATTAGAGAATAGGAGACGGGACCCTGCGAGCACTGCTGTTTTCCTGTATACTACAATTAGGTGAATACATACACACACACACACACTCACAGAGCTGTCGATCACGAGTCCAACACGTGGTCCAAGACCATGACCATGGTGAATCACAACGTTGTTGCAGAACTAGTAGCAACTATATATTGAGTACTTGTTGTTGTTTAGGTAGAGAAACCTGTTGCCAGGGTTGCAATGGTGGTAATATTTAATACTTTGTTGCCCTAGAGACAGCATAGGAGGTAGATTTATAAAGGTGATAAAGAAAAAAATAAGAACTGCTGGGAGGAGAAGCAACATAAATTAACATCTTCGGTTCGGTGACGGACTTTCCACCTTTAGTTCTGGCTGAAGACAAACGGTTGTGTGTGGGTGAGGAGGCGAATTCAGTCCTGAATAGGTTCTTAATCGACCGAGACTTTCAGTCGAAGGTTCTTCCTCATTAAGAGAACAAGACCTCCTCCGTGCTAAGCCTAAACCAAATCCATCTGGGACGTCACAGTGTTGATGAGGTTAAACGTGGTCAATATATTTCCTTGGGTGAAGTTTGTAATGACGGAGGGCTGAGAGCTGTGGCATCGTGGTGTGGCAAGTATCAACGGTAATTACGATGACAGTTTAGATGAAGTGTTCTTGGAAATGCGACGCAACGTGCCATACAGATAAGGGTCGGATTTACATTAATGACGAATTATGATGATAATAGGACTGATAAGATAAGAATGATAGCGGTTGAATCAGGCAAGAAAGAAGCATATGAGGAGGAGGAGGAGGAGGAACAGTTGCATGAGAAATATAATTAGGTCGAAGAAAATGAAGAAGATAACGAAGAAGAATATGGAGTAGAAGACGAAGAAAAGAGCGGAAACGGGAATAACGAGCACGATGCCGAAGACGAAGACGACAATAACGTATCCGGACAGAACCGCTGGACCATTTCGGTCCTTTGGCTGTCAAGGTCGACTCACAGGTTTCTTCGGTCTTTCTCTCAACAGACGGTTTTATCGAGCTGAAGGAAGCGTCCACCAGCCAATGGCTTAAAAAATAATTAAATTTAGATATTTTATATTAAATGTCGACGTTTTCATTCTTTATTCATATGAGAAAAAGACAGTAATGATAAAAATAAAAACACAAATGAATAAATGAACAGGTAAGTAGTTAATAGTTAAACGTAGATAAATAGTTAAATAAGCAAATAGGTACATGAATAAATAGATTTATAAACAATAAAATAAATAAATGAATAAATACGTAAATAAAAAAGTAAATAGATTAATAAATAGATAAACGAATAGGTAAGTAAATAAAGTTAAACAATAAATAAAATAATACAATGAATGGAAGAATTGATATGTAAAGATAACAAATAAACTTAAAATAAACAAATTAATATAAATAAACTAAATCAAATAATAAGAAAATAAAGTAAATTGAAAGAATGAGTAGAGGAAAAGTTCACGAATAAATGAACAAATAAATTTATATATAAAGGAAAATACAAAAAATAAGTATAGAGGCAAATCAATAAATAAAAGATACAGTACACACTATGTGAACGAATAAAATGGCAAAATGACAAAATAAATTAAAACAAAGTAAACATAGGAATAAAGCAAACTTGTTTTGCACTTGTGTTCTATTTCGTCCACCATTCTTTACATTCTTTATTATTCACTCTTTCATTCTCACTTCCTCTTCCTCCTCCTCTTCCTCCTCCTCTTCCTCCTTCAACAGGTTGAGTTTCGACTCCATCCAGCTCTCACGGAATGTTATTCCACTCCGAGATCGCGGGTCAGGGAGGGTGGAGAGGAACAGGAAAACGACGGGGGACAATGAAAAGGAAGAGGAAGAAGAGGAGGAAAAGGAGTAGAACAGAAAGAAGTGGAAGAAAAAGAGAAAGGAGAGGAAGACTAGGACAAAAAAGAAACAGGAAAGAGGAAGAGAAAGAAGTATGGGTGGAGAACGAGGAAGAAGGGGAGGTGGGAAGGGAAAGAGAGTGGATGAGATCGTGAAACTGGACAGCGTTTGATAGTGGATGGTAAAGCGGGGAAGGAGAGAGGAAGGGAGGGAGAGGGGGACAGGGAACGGAAGGAGGCAGGAAAGGGGAGAGTGGGAAAGGAGGGAGGAGAGGAGAGGGGATGGAAGGAGAGGAAAGGGAAGAGGAACAGAGGGATAGGGAGGGCAGGAAGAGAGGTATGGGGAGGGAATGGAAGGGAAGGAAAGGGAAGAAGAAGAGGGGAATGGGAAGGAGAAAGAAAGGGAAAGGGAGGGGGACAGGAGGGGAGGTGGGAGGGTAAAGAAGAATCATAACAGTAATTACGAAGATGAAAGGAGAGGAAGGGGAAGAGGAACAGAGGGATGGGGGAGGGGATGGAAGTAAGAGAGGTATGGGGAGGGAATGGAAGGGAAGGAAAGGGAAGAAGAAGAGGGGAATGGGAAGGAGAAAGAAAGGGAAAGGGAGGGGGACAGGAGGGGAGGTGGGTGGTTAAAGAAGAATCATAACAGTATTTACGATGATGAAAGGAGCGGATGGGGACGAGGAACAGTGGGATGGGGGTGGGGATGGAAGTAAGAGTGGTATGGGGAGGGAATGGAAGGGAAGGAAAGGGAAGAAGAAGAGGGGAATGGGAAGGAGAAAGAAAGGGAAAGGGAGGGGGACAGGAGGGGAGGTGGGAGGATAAAGAAGAATCATAACAGTAATTACGAAGATGGAAGGAGAGGAAGGGGAAGAGGAACAGAGGGATGGGGGAGGGGATGGAAGTAAGAGAGGTATGGGGAGGGAATGGAAGGGAAGAAGAAGAGGGGAATGGGAAGGAGAAAGAACGGGAATGGGTGGGGGACAGGAGGGGAGGTGGGAGGGTAAAGAAGAATCATAACAGTAATTACGAAGATGAAAGGAGAGGAAGGGGAAGAGGAACAGAGGGATGGGGGAGGGGATGGAAGTAAGAGAGGTATGGGGAGGGAATGGAAGGGAAGGAAAGGGAAGAAGAAGAGGGGAATGGGAAGGAGAAAGAAAGGGAAAGGGAGGGGGACAGGAGGGGAGGTGGGAGGGTAAAGAAGAATCATAACAGTAATTACGAAGGTGGAAGGAGAGGAAAGGGAAGAGGAACAGAGGGATAGGGGAGGGGATGGAAGTAAGAGAGGTATGGGGAGGGAATGGAAGGGAAGGAAAGGGAAGAAGAAGAGGGGAATGGGAAGGAAAAAGAAAGGGAAAGGGAGGGGGACAGGAGGGGAGGTGGGAGGGTAAAGAAGAATCATAACAGTAATTACGAAGCTTAAGTGTTGCGTGTGTGTACATCTGAGCCCATAAGGGTCGCCTTTCTCGTCTAGTTCTTCCCTCGTTTTGATGGAGTGAGGGAGTGGGAGAGTGAGCGTGTGGGATTATTAATTAAGGGAGAAAGGAAGGGAGGTAGAGATGGAGTGAGAGAATAAGGAATGAAAAGATGAGAGAGTAAGGGAGTGAGGAAGAAAAGAAGATAGAGAATGAGAAAGTAAAATGGTGAAGGAATGAGGGTAACTGAATCAGAGTCTCAACATCGTCTCATTCCCTCACTCTAAGTAAACATAACAAATATAACACCAATAACCGACTCCTCACAGACAACCCAAACAGAGGCATCTAAGAATAACAACGGAAACTTATGTCATGACTACATGTATATCAATGACTGAGGATATTACGCCAGGAGACGCTATGATGTGACTGAAGTCGTGTTGGGATTCGAACAAGAGTCCGAGTCGTCCAAAGCATGAACGGTATATATATACATACATTCATACATACATACATATATACGTACACACATATATACTTACATAAGATACACAAAAATACATATGTACATAAATGCACACTTACACACATACACATATACTCGTACATATATAGGTGTATGCGTGCATACAAATATCTATCGTTTTGTCTTCGTTTATCTACCACACACACACACACTATATATATATATATATATATATATATATATATATATATATATATATATGTGTGTGTGTGTGTGTGTGTGTGTGTGTGTGTGTGTGTGTGTGTGTGTGTGTGTGTGCGCATGTGCATGAATAAAATTCTATTACCTTTACACAATATAACTCATCTAAAAATTGCACATTTGATTAAACTCCCCTCGAAGTAGTGCTTATTTATGTATTTATCCAGTCTGTTACCTTGCTATTTCATTCGGCTGGAAGAAGTACTTCGGGCTTGGCACTTTCCCTCGGATTATTTTATTCAAAACTTCCACACGAAGCAGATTTTTTATTTCTTCGGGTTCCTGAAGATCCTTCCCTCGAATGAACAAAGACTTCTGACAGAAACTTCCGCACGAAACAGATTTTTATTCCTTTGAGTTTTTTGAAAATCCTTCCCTCGAATGAACAAAGACTTCTGACATCGCCGCACAAAACAGATTTTTTTATTTCTTTGTGTTTCTGAAGATCCTTCCCTCGAATGCACAAAGACTTCCGACAAAAACTTCCGCACTTTTTTTTTTTTTTTTTTTTTTTTTTTTTTTTTTTTTTTTTAGAATCCTTCCCTCGAAAGAACAAAGACTTCTTACATCGGAGAGACTAAGGGGAGAAGAACGAACAATCACTAGATCACTCACAGACGATCCCTTTAGATGCAACATCCCAGCCAAGGTTAAGTTCCCCCTAAACTGGAATGCCCACTCCACAAGTAGGCAGTTTCTTTGACATATATCCTTGCTCTCATATAAACCAGTCCCCTCCATGCTACCCCTTTACTCCACAAACAAGCTCCCTACATATCATTCCCCCCTCCACATATATCCTTTTTTATATACCAGTACCCTCCACGCTGCCTGCCCTCCACATGTAATTTCCCTCCACATCCAGTTGCGTCCCTTCACTCATGCACCCTTCCCTTCACAAACAATTCCCTTCATGGTGGCTACTCTCTCCACAAACAGGCTCCCTCCATATTAATCCCCCACCATATATATAATTTTTTATATACAAATCCCCTTCACAAATAATTTCCTCCACATCCAGTTCCGTTTCTTCACCCGTCAACATACACTCTTCCCTTCACAAACAATTCCCTTCATGGTGGCTACTCTCTCCACAAACAGGCTCCCTCCATATTAATCCCCCACCAATATATATAATTTTTCATATACAAATTCCCTCCACAGGTAATTTCCTTCCACGTCCAGTTCCGTCCCTTCACTCGTCAGGATGCACCCTTCCCTTCACAAACAATTCCCTTCATGGTATCTACTCCCTCCACAAACAAGCTCTCTCCATATTAATCCCCCACCATATATATTTTTTATCATTTTTATATACCAATCCCCTCCACAAGTAATTTCCTTCTACATTCAGTTGCGTCCCTTCACTCGTCAACATGCACCCTTCCCTTCACAAACAATTCCCTTCATGGTGTCTACTCCCTCCACAAACAAGCTCCCTCCATATTAATCCCCCACCATATATAATTTTTTATATACCAATCCCCTCCACAAGTAATTTCCTTCTACATTCAGTTGCGTCCCTTCACTCGTCAACATGCACCCTTCCCTTCATAAACAATTCCCTTCATGCTGCCTACTCCCTCCACAAACAAGCTCCCTCCATATTAATCCCCCACCATATATAAGTTATAATTTTTTTATATACCAATCCCCTCCACATTCAAATGCGTCCCTTCACTCGTCAACATGCACCCTTCCCTTCATAAACAATTCCCCTTCATGGTGCCTACTGACTCCACAAACAAGCTCCCTCCATATTAATCCCCCACCATATATAATTGTTATCATTTTTTTATATACCAATCCCCTCCACATTCAATTGCGTCCCTTCACTCGTCAACATGCACCCTTCCCTTCATAAACAATTCCCTTCGTGGTGCCTACTGACTCCACAAACAAGCTCCCACCATATATAATTGCTATAATTTTTTTGTATACCAATCCCCTCCACATTCAATTGCGTCCCTTCACTCGTCAACATGCACCCTTCCCTTCATAAACAATTCCCCTTCATGGTGCCTACTGACTCCTCAACTCGGCTATTCACTTCACGAGCAAGTTGTCTCCGCGACGACCAACCCATTGACTCTATTCACGCCATGAACCCCACTCAGCTTTCACGGGTCGAGGGAGCGCTACCTAAGAGCTCTCCTTATGGAGTGCTGTGTACTCCACTTTATACACACCTCCATGGATGGAGAATTTTAAAACACACTTACCGTGGCCATTCATAGTTTTATTCAATATAAGGAAAGATGTCTCCTTAATCAAATTAGTCCACAGTAGACTATTAAAGAAACGGAGAAAAGTATTGCAAAAAGGGGAAAGTCTTATAAGGATTTTAGATGTTTTGAACCTCTTAATACCTAAGAAATGGAATAACCCAACTGATTAAAAAATCAGAAGAAAAACGCGAAAGATGAGAATAAAAACCACTGACAAACCTAAAGAAAACTTCAAAGATTAATACAGTGGAATTAAGAATATATATATTTACATTAACTACTTTCATGATTTGGAAAGTCGCTAATGAAATTAAACCCAAGTGTAAAGTTATGTACATAATCAAGAAAGAAAATTATATGGAGCTTCAAGGACAGATAAGGTATATTAGAAAAATATTCCTGCTAAAACCAGACATTTTTATTAAGCTTAAATGAATCCCTGGCCATTAAGGACATTTTGACACTATATGTAAAGTCATTTGTATACCTAGAATCTATTGGTGTTCCAGTGAATTTACCCAATGGCTGCATTTCGTAGTTGATACTTTGTAGATCTTGGAATCATCATTTGAAACGATATACTCAGACTACAGGAACACCAATAAAAGTCTCCTCCACTATAATTGGATGAGACTTGTTCTTCAGCATCTATTGATGCTGAAGATGATTCAAGCCATCCAGGACTCAAAAATCCCCGGACACTGAATGTCTCGGCAACAAAAGTCAACAATAAGAAGCTCCGTTTATTCATTCACATCGAATTACAACGCGACAATCTTCTCGGGTCTTTGTTACGAAATACCCAGACTGCACACCAGAAAATGTGAGGAACTTGCTTCCTGGGCCATAGGCCTTCCTTCCCTGAATGCTCAATGAAGAGACTTCGTCCCTTATATGCTCGTCACGTGCGCTCCATTTCCTTATCCTCCGCTCTGCTCACTTCCCATCACTCTTCCTCTACCCTCTAACCTCTATCCTCTTTCTATCACCCTTTTCTTACATGCACACGTGTTAATATAATTCTATTATTATTTACACATAAATATATGCATAGACACAGGAAGTCACATACACATACATCGTACTCTTCCTCTCTCCTCTTTCTATCAGCCTTTTCTTGCACGCACACGTGTTAACATAATTATATTATTTACACAGAAACTTATATATACACATAAATATATGCATAGACACAGGAAGTCACATACACATACATCGTACTCTTCCTCTCTCCTCTTTCTATCAGCCTTTTCTTGCACGCACACGTGTTAACATAATTATATTATTTACACAGAAACTTATATATACACATAAATATATGCATAGACACAGGAAGTCACATACACATACATCATACTCTTCCTCTCTCCTCTTTCTATCACCCTTTACTTGCACGCACACGTGTTAATATAATTCTATTATTATTTACACAGAAACTTATATATACACATAAATATATGCATAGACACAGGAAGTCACATACACATACATCATACTCTTCCTCTCTCCTCTTTCTATCACCCTTTTCTTGCACGCACACGTGTTAATATAATTCTATTATCATTTACACAGAAACTTATATATACACATAAATATATGCATAGACACAGGAAGTCACATACACATACATCATACTCTTCCTCTATCCTCTTTCTATCACCCTTTTCTCACATGCACACGTGTTAATATAATTCTATTATTATTTACACAGAAACTTATATATACACATAAATATATGCATAGACACAGGAAGTCACATACACATACATCATACTCTTCCTCTCTCCTCTTTCTATCACCCTTTTCTCACACGCGTACCTGTTAATGTGATATTATTATTATTTACACAGAAACGCATATATACACATAAATATATGCATAGACACAGGAAGTCACATACACATACATCATACTCTTCCTCTATCCTCTTTCTATCACCCTTTTCTTACATGCACACGTGTTAATATAATTCTATTATTATTTACACAGAAACTTATATATACACATAAATATATGCATAGACACAGGAAGTCACATACTTCCTCTCTCCTCTTTCTATCACCCTTTTCTTACACGCACACCTGTTAATGTGATAATATTATTATTTACACAGAAACGCATATATACACACATAGATATACACAGACACAGGAAGTCTCGTATACATACACGTACATCACATTTTTCCTCTCTCCTTTTTCTATCACCTTCTTTTTTACACGAACACATGTTAATGTAATTATATTATTATTTACACAGAAACGCACATATTGTTACATACACATAAACACGTGCATAGACGCAGGAAGTCACATACACGTATACACACGTACACACAGACACACGCACATACACACACACACACACATACACACACACACACACACACACACACACACACGTTGTAAGCATTTGCAGGTTGCATATTCAATTCAGATACATATGAAAGACACACATTATAAAATATTTTTGCTTGCAATCACAGGAACAAACATTATTTTATCAAATCCCCGGTCATAGACAAACTTTGGATAAAGCTCATTTGATATGCATTATTTCATTACAGACAGATAATTAAACGGTCAGATGAGATACTTATAAATTTAGAATTAATGTCTAGTTAACTATAGACTAAATTATATTCCAGCTGGCAGAGGTTTAGCTCAAAGAACATATGAAGGAGAGTGTAAGAGGCCATAAGGCCTACACTAGGCAGTTCCATGAGAAAAGCGACTGTCGACAAGTCAGGTAAAGCACCGAGTGAGGACGAAGTCTTAACTGGTACAACGTTTAGTTCGTTCGAGCTTGATCAGGTACTTGATGATGCGTGGAACGAACCGTTGCACCAATAAAGAATGCGTCCTCAGCGGTTCGGTTCCTTGAGCTGCATGGAATCGCTTGATCCCATTAACGAAAACAATGATCAACAGGTGCGTCACGTGTTGAAGAGTGCCAAGAACCGCCAGTTAAGATTATCTGTAGGAGAGTCTCTTCCTTAGTCCAATACATGACAGTGATCACAGGTTCTCACGTCTCGGAAAAAGTAAACTTCTTAGTTTCCAACTTTTTTCCACCATGATTCTGTTTGTCTCCCAAATGGGGTGCTCTGGAACTTGGGTCCTTCATTTATCTTTCAATGTAACTGTAATTTACGCTCCCCCCACCAAACACACACACATGCACACACACACACACACACACACACACACACACACACACACACACACACACACACACACACACACACACACTAACACTCACACACACACACACACACACACACACACACACATACATATACATATATACAGGGGTTGGACAAAATAATGGAAACACCTAACATTTTGGCATCATAATCTTTGAACATGTTTTAAACAATCAAAACTTGACATATTTTAATGTTTTTTGTATATTATTGTTGCTATTTGAAATGTTTATCTAAAATAAATGTTTTTTTTTCAGATATTAAAAGAAATTGGTCCGACCCCATAAAAATGGCAGACCTCTCGGACTTTAAAAGAGGCCAAATTGTTGGCGCTCGTATGGCAGGCGCTAGTATAACGAAAACTGCTGAATTGCTTGGTGTTTCAAGAGGTACTGTCTCAAAAGTAATGACTGCCTTTGAAAGAGAAGGAAAAACGTCCTCAGCAAAGCACAGGTCTGGCCGAAAGTTGAAGTTATCTGAGAGAGACCGTCGGACTCTAAATCGAATTGTTAGAAAGGATCGTAAGACCACGGCATCTAAAATCACTGCAGAGCTCAATGAACACCTACAAATCCCAGTTTCACAAATAAACTGTTCGTCGGGAGCTGCACAAATTTGGATTCCACGGAAGAGCTGCAATTAGAAAACCTCTGCTCTCAAAGACAAATGTTTCAAAGCGTTTAGAGTGGTGTAGAAACCACCAGAATTGGTCCCTCGAGCAGTGGAAAAATGTGATTTTCTCTGACGAATCATCGTTTTCCTTATTTCCGACCTCCGGCCGAGTGTACGTTTGGAGACAGCCGAAAGAAGCGTTTCATCCAGACTGCCTTCTCCCAACCGTAAACCATGGCGGGGGTTCTGTGATGATCTGGGGTGCTATTTCTTGGAAATCCGCCGGGCCAATGATTTCCCTTCATGGAAGAATTAACAGCCGAGACTATTTAGGAATTTTGGGCGACCAAGTTCATCCTATGGTTCAAGAACTGTTTCCGGAGGGGAACGCCATCTTTCAAGATGATAATGCCCCAATCCATACAGCTAGAATTGTTAAAGAATGGCATGAGGAACATTCTAATGAAGTTGAGCATCTCATCTGGCCACCACAATCCCCAGACCTCAACATTATTGAGTCTTTATGGTCGATTTTAGAGAATCAAGTAAGAAGTCGATTTCCGCCGCCATCATCTCTAAAAGAACTGGAGGGTTTTTTAACTGAAGAATGGGTTAAAATTCCTTTGGAAACAATTCACAACTTATATGAATCAATACCTCGGAGAATTGAGGCTGTAATTGCCGCAGAAGGTGGACCTACACCATATTAAAATATATTTTGTTGATTTTTCAAGGTGTTTCCATTATTTTGTCCAACCCCTGTATATATATATATATATATATATATATATATATATATATATATATATATATATATATATATATATATATATATATATATATGGGCAGGAGATTTTCTCTTATACATAGTTCATTGAAAGTGATGGCTAATTGTGCATTTATTTTCTTAAATGTATTTTCCATATGTCTTACTTTGGACTTATGTTCCTTTGAAAGGAGGTTTATGACTTCATTGTAGATGGTCACGTTTGGTATATTGGGATTTCGGGTTCAAGACCCTTTTGTAAATATGTACAGATGCTAGACGCCTCCCAATCTTAGAAGCATTATACATTAAAGAGTTGAGCCCAAATCTAAATATACAAACAGATGACCTTGGGGCCCTTCCAAGCATGAGACAAATCGCCCCAAATCCTCGCATGAGACATAACTCCACAAATCCAAGCCCGGGACAAAAAACCCACAAGCCCAAGAATAGGACATTTTGTCACAACACGAAATCGGAGGCTCCCCTTAACACGTGACTTTTCATCACTGCCTAAGATACCATGTAATCTATTCCAGGTGAATGGTAACATCCCCAGTGAAGAGCAAGTATAGAATTTTAAGTATATAAAGTAACGTAATTCAAAATAACATCGGAATAATTCATATCCTGACCATATAGAATATTCCTAAGACTACTGAAGATATAGCGAACATGGCCACCTGTGAAGTCTATAGTAACACATATGGAAAATACATTTAAGAAAATAACATGCACAATTAGCCATCACTTTCAATGAAGTATATATTATATATATATATGTATATATATATATATATATATATATATATATATATATATATATATATATATATATATATATATATATATGAACATGAACGAAAGACAAAGTAACTTGAGCAAGCATCAACTGATATTGGTATGAAAACACGCACTCCCAGCAAGAAGCTTGAACCTACATGTATACAGATAGAACATAAATGTTAAGCAAACACCGGAAGGCGTATGTACAAACATATTGCACTTACACCCCCGAACACACACACACACACACACACACACACACACACACACACACACACACACACACACACACACACACGACTCGATGGTGCGGTGGCAGAGTTCCCGGCAGCCAATACCGCCCAGGGCTGAAATAATTTCAGTATCGCTGCGGTGCGAGTCGTTACCCCAACTCTCGTGGGCGGGGGGTTGAGTGTGTGTGCGCGTAAGGTCAGTATTACCCATAGATCGTTCCCATACGAGCTCTGAGCTCTCTTCCGGAAGGGAAATAGCTGCCGATCACGAGTCCAACACATGATCCAAGGCCATGGTGAACCTTGGTGAATCACACATACACACGCACACACACTATGCACCATCACTATCGAGAGCTGTGTCATCCTGATTGAACTGAATGGTGCAAGTAATTCCAATGTTTGTTGTTGCAACGATGGATTTTTTTTTTGTCATGAAATTCTTTTTATCTGAGCACGAACGCTGAATGTTCGGTAACCACATTTTTATTCTGATTTTGGAAATCAGGACGAGGGACAAACCTTTTGTTGGTATTTGCACATTCTTCAGAAGCACGTGTTTATGCATACGCGCGAGGGGCCCATTTGTTCACACACTTGCACACAGAGACGCGCGCGCGCACACACACACACACACACACACACACACACACACACACACACACACACACACACACACACACACACACACACACACACACACACACACACACACACACACACACACACACCACACACACACACGACTCAACGGCACAGTGGTAGGGTTCGCAACCGCTATTACAGCGGTCCGAATTCGAATCCCGCCCAGGGCTGAAATAATCTTAGTATCACTGTGCTGCGAATCGTTACTCCAACTCCCGTGGGCGTAGAGTTGGGTGTGTGTGTGTGCACCGTAGATCGGTCATATATGAGTTCTGAGCTCTCATCTGGGAGGGTAATAGTTGTCGATCACGAGTCCAACACGTGACCTAAAGACCATGGTGAATCTCACTCTCTCTCTCTCTCTCTCTCTCTCACACACACACACACACACACACACACACACACACACACACACACACACACACACACACACACACACACACACACACACACACACACACACACACACACACACACACACGCACACACGCGCGCGCACACACACACACACACTCATGGCCTGCTGATAGTAGTTAGGGTCGAAGGGTTACGACAACACAGACTCGAGATTGAGCTCTACTTATGCCTTGCAAGCTTCATTAACACTGTAAAACATTAGATGTCTTACTTGAGCAAGGGTAGGATTTGTGTGAAGTCACAGCATTACCATAGATTAGTCTATAAAAGATTTCTAGGGAATGTAATAGCTATCGATCACGAGACCAGCACGTAATTCAAGGCAAATTGAACAAATACGGACATTTAAGCTTTGCCTTATCTAACACCAGATAGTTTTATTCAGCTTCGAAGAACCTTTCCGTGAAAGGGTAGACCATTGAGACTCTAACGTTGTGGGACAAAGGAGTAAATTCAGACATTAAAATGTTTAGTTCTGTCTGGTCTCAGACACACCGGGGAACGGACAAAAGGCCCCCGGACAAAATGTCCTGAAATCTGCACCCCCGGGATAAAATGTCCCCAATATTTAGGACAAAAGGTCCCCAATTTTTTTTCAACACATATTGATTTTTATCAACTGTTTATACATTCGACACACCAAGCTTACGACCTGTTTCCGACCACCGGCGACCAAGTTGCAAGTAGTCTTTAGAAGTCGCTGGTAGTCGGTAATAAAATAGATAAGTAGATAGATCGATAGATTGATATATTACAACACACACCGAATTGTCCCCAGTACATAGATTTTCATCTTATCAACCACATTAACTTTTTTCCATTTCAATTCCTTGCATGGGTTTTGTGTCGCCGACCGATCGCTTGATTTTCGGTCGAAGGTGGTCGGAAACAGGTCGCAAGCTTGATGTGATTGGGGCTTAAGGTAAACCCTTTGCCAAAGGTTCAAACCTTTTCCTAAGCTTACATATTTGTTCTGGTCACTTGTATACAATTCTATCAAACCAAATGGACCTCCCTATGCAGTGGAATACAATGCAATACAATATGAAGGTTTTATAGTAATTGTAATAAAATTTCTGGGGATGCGCTGGGCTTTAGAAATTTACTGTAGAGCTATAAATATTCAAACAGACAATTGGGCAAGCACGCGAGCAGTAATGTGAAGACCCCGAACTATTTTCGAGCAATTTGCTTCCCTGTACACATTCTCCGAATTAAAACGGTCTGCAAACATCAACTCGCTCGTATGCACACTGTACAACCAGATTCCAGAGTTTATTGACAGTCTTAATTAATCCTTATTTCATTAACAGACGGCGCCATGACAAAATGATTTTATTTTCTGTAACTTTAATGTATAATGATATCATTGTCACATAAATTTGGGATATCGTAAGAATTCGACGAGTGGGGCGGCTTCTATAAATTGTTATAGATAGATGTTAGGGCGTCGTTATTTGCGGCGAAAGTCGAGGGGATGATGGTTCGAATCCTGCCACCGGTGAAGTTGAACCAAGGGTATGGTTCATTAAATTCCAGGCGACAAAGTCCTCTGTGAGGGGCACCGTCCTAGCCTTCTGATAAGGGGGAGTTTGTGACATTAAACCATATAATCTCCACATAAACGCTACAATAACATAAAACAAGTTTGTGTATCTGCATCCGTAATAGAAGATCCATACACACTCTGTATATTGCACATGGATACAGGCATGGATTAATACTAAAACTCATTGAAATATGTGTTCCCCCAGACACAAGTGCAAACACTAGCGAAGTATATATGCAAAGACAATAACTTACGAAAGTGTACACACAAAACAATTAAGTAACGGTTTCCAAGTCAGCCCTAACAAAAATTTCACATTTTGCCGGGCAGACATAAACACACATTTATCCGTCTGCAAACATGTGCACGATGTACACAAACATATAAATACACTTAATTATTAACTTATTCCCTGCAATAAACGACGTGAACGTTTGTTCTCGGCGTCGTCAGGTGATTTTATTTATTCCATAGAAACATGTTTGATGAGAGATGTCCTCAAATTTTATTGCGTGCGCAAATCGGGAACCTAATACTTGAGCATCCGTGTATTGTCATTCTTTCCGAAAACCCAACAACAGAGACGATCCGAGCTTACGGAAGTATTATCGTATAGTTGAAATATATCTCATTTCCCATTTGAGACACCGTAAGTGTATTTGCTTTCGTACGCGTGCGCGCGCGCACACTCACACACACACACACACACACACACACACACACACACA
>NC_134804.1:34042746-34050246 GCF_046742065.1 Oratosquilla oratoria | reverse complement strand
TAGTTTGTGGTGGTGATAGTAAAGGTTGATTTAGATGGTGATGGTGACAGCGGTTGTGGGTTAGGTGGTGGAATTAAAATTATATTTTATCGGTAGGTAGTGGTGATAGCACTAAAGGTTAGCGTGGTGATATTAAAGTTAGATTTCATGCAGTTATCAGAGGATCCGTCCCCTTTTACTAATCTATACACCAACCAATCACATTTGACGAGAAAGTGGAGACTATGTTAATATAGTAGTTTGCTTGTCGTGGGTACACAATGAAGGTCCACCAATTCTATATTCTAAGGATCTTAACCTACTTGTGACCGTGTTGCAATCTAGGAATTTTATTCTAGCTAATGCCAAACGATTTTATTCACCTGAAGAGAAGATCTAGGCGTGAATGAGATGGGATTATATAGATTAACACAATTATGCCCCTATTGTATTTTATAGAATCTATTCTGGCTATCACCAGTTTCGTGATCAATGATATAGATACTAAAAAAAATTCGACTCCCCCCCCCCAAGTAATCAGGATTATCGAATCTACCCAAGAGGTGAGGGCTGTGTGTCAGGTAAAGGCTTCGTTCCCTTTTCCCATCCATCACAGACTCCGCCTCTTTCTCCACCCCTTACGTCAAGGCTCCGCCCTTTTCTCCATCACATAGGTGCAGGCCCCGCCCCTTTCTCCACCCCACAGCATAAACTCCGCCCCTTTCCCAATCCCATTCCTGCAGAAACCGATTTTTCTCCACCCCCTTACGTAAAGGCTCCGCCCCTTTTCTCCATCACATGTGTAGGCCCCGCCCCTTTCTCCACACCTTACGTACAGGCTCCGCCCTTTTATACCCCGCACATGTATAGGTACAGCCCCTTGCTTCATTCCATACGTGCAGGCTCCGCCCTCTTCTTCACCTCATATGTGCATTTCCCACCTCTTGCTTCATTCCATACGTGAAAGCTCCGCCCTCTTCACCATACACGTACAGGCTCCGCCCCCTTTTTCCACCTCACATTTCCAGGCTCCACCCATTTCGTCATTCTACACGTACAACCTCCGACCACTTTTTCCACCCCATGGCAACTCATCCGGGCTGGAGTGTGTTTGTGTGTGTGTGTGTGTGTGTGTGTGTGTGTGTGTGTGTGTGTGTGTGTGTGTGTGTGTGTGTGTGTGTGTGTGTGTGTGTGTGTGTGTGTGTGTGTGTGTGTGTGTGTGTGTGTGTGTGTGTGTGTGTGTGTGTGTGTGTGTGTGTGTGTGTGTGTGTGTGTGTGTGTGTGGTTTGGGGTGGGGTGGGGTGGGGTGGTAAGGGTTTTTATAAAGGGGTCTCGCTCAGTCGACACCTCGTTTAGACCCTTCTTCCCTCGAGTTGCATAAGACCGCTTGTACTTAGCAAAAAACAAAATATACTAGTCATAATGTTAAAGGTTCATAACTTTTAGGGAGCTGAGGGAAATGTAGATCATCTGGTCGTAGATTTACGATATGGGTGAGTCTTCTACGATCTCGTAAACTTGTTCGCATCGTATATGTTCGATATAAGAATTACGCTAGGCTCCTCGCTGGTCGAATGGGTTAGAGCGTCAGCACTTGCAGCGGAGGTCGAGGTGAAGGCAATTTGAACCCTGCCGCTAGCGAGTTGAACCAAGGGCATGGTTTATTAAATTCCACGCTACAAAGTCCTCTGTAAGGGGCATTGTCGTAGCCTCCTGATAGGGGGAATTCGTGATGTTAAACCGATTTATTATCATCAAGAAACTTGCGACAGTTTCGGAGAAGACGGCAGCAGAAGACGCTAACCACTGTGGTACCTAGAAGTGAAGTGCATGACGATTTATTGCATGACCAGTTTCTCACCTACACAGAGTCACATTTCTTCTTTTGTTCTTCTGCGGCTGAGCCAAAGAGGAGCGTCGTCATGGCGTCTACCTGGGAGCTCAACGTGTCCAACAGAGTCCCACACATAAACTACTTCCCTTCCAGTTTGCGTTCCTTTCTTTGCGGCACCCACAACATGGAGGAGGCTGCAAGAGACCATAAGGCCTGCACTAGGCAGTTCCATGTCTCACCACCTGCCATCCCTATTCGTAAAGTTATACGAGTAGCTGATTCAAAAGAAATTTTCTTGGTCAGCGCGAGACGAATATCAATCAGCAAGAAGAACATCTGGTCCTGAAAGAGCTAAGTAGACCTCAATGAACCCAGTTAACTAAATCCACTACACTTTTTTTTTTTTTTTTTTTTTTTTTTTTTTTTTTTTTAGAATCTTCTGGTTCTTAAGAATTGGTGTGTAACATTTATATAGAAATTATCTACAGCTCTCCCCATCAGAAGCAATCTATTGTTTTTTACCATTTACCTGTTTGTTTATTATTCAACTTTACTTATTTACTTAATTACTTATTTAATTTACTATTCACATTATTATAATTTTATTTTTTATTTTCTTATTTTATTTCTATTTATTTATTTTTTGCATCCAACTTAGTTATGGACCAAAAGGTCTCCTGTCGGCATGTTTCTCCTTTGTAATCTACAGCTCTCCCCATCAGAAGCAATCTATTGTTTTTTACCATTTACCTGTTTGTTTATTATTTAACTTTACTTATTTACTTAATTACTTATTTAATTTACTATTCATATTATTATAATTTTATTTTTTATTTTCTTATTTTATTTCTATTTATTTATTTATTTTTTGCATCCAACTTAGTTATGGACCAAAAGGTCTCCTGTCGGCATGTTTCTCCTTTGTAATCTACAGCTCTCCCCATCAGAAGCAATCTGTTGTTTTTTACCATTTACCTGTTTGTTTATTATTTAACTTACTTACTTAATTACTTATTTAATTTACTATTCATATTATTATAATTTTTTTTCTTCTATTTATTTATTTATTTTTTGCATCCAACTTAGTTATGGACCAAAAGTTCTCCTGTCGGCATGTTTCTCCTTTGTAATCCTTTGTAATCTACAGCTGGTTCAGCCAGGTGGCACCGCGGACGTTCAAGTAAATTAATGGAAAACGTTAACACGGAAATGGGAAACATGGAAGATAAAAAAAGAAAGAAAGAAAAGGAAAATTCCGGACGAACAGACTCTATGAGGAGGAAAAAATGATATGCAAAGAAGAGAATCTGAGGGCGGGGATGGGGATGGGGAGGGAAGAGAAGTAAAGGAGGGGATGGGAAGAGAGGAAGGGGAAGGGAAGAAAGGGAATGGGAGGGAAGGGGAAGGGAAGAAAGGGAATGGGAGGGAAGGGGAAGGGAAGGAAGGGGATAGGGGAAGGGAAGGAAGGGGATAGGAGAAGGTAAGGAAGGGGAAGGGAAAAAAGGGAATGGGAGGGAAGGGGAAGGGAATAGGAGGGAAGGGAAGGAAGGGGATAGGAGAAGGTAAGGAGAAGGTAAGGAAGGGGAAGGGAAGGAAGGGGATAGGAGAAGATAAGAAAGGGGAAGGGAAGAAATCGAATGGGAGGGAAGGGGAAGGAAGGGGAATGGAAGTAAAGGGATGAGAGAAACGAAGGAAGGGGAAGGGAGAAGGGAAGAAAGGGAATGGGAGGGAAGGGAAAGGGAAAGAAGGGAATGGGAGGGAAGGGAGAAGGGAAGAAAGGGAATAGGAGAGAAGGGGAAGGGAAGGAAGGGGAAAGGGGAAGGGAAGGAAGGGGAAAGGGGAAGGGAAGGAAGGGGAAAGGGGAAGGGAAGGAAGGGGAAAGGGGAAGGGAAGGAAGGGGAAAGGGTAAGGGAAGGAAGGGGAAAGGGTAAGGGAAGTAAGGAAATGGGAGAAGGGAAGGAAGGGGAAAGAAAGGGGAAGGGAAGTAAAGGGATGGGAGAAGGGAAGGAAAGAAAGGTAATGGGAGGGAAAGGGAAGGGAGGAGAAGAGAAAGAAGGGGAAGGGATGGGAAAAGGGAAAATAAAGAAGACGAAGGAAAGGAATTGAGGAAAGAAGGGGAAGGGAAGAGAATGAGGAAGGAAGATAAGACAAGTGAGAGAGGTGGAGGGAAAAACCAAGGACAGAGATAAAGGGGTGATGGAGGGGAAGAGACAGAAAGAGATTTAGAGCACAGGGAAAGAAGGGACGAAGGAAGCGAATGATGGAAGATCACGGAAGGGAAGGAGGGAGTCATGGAGGGAGGAGGGTGGGAGTGAGGGAGGGAGGAGGGAGGAAGGAGGGAGTCAGGAAGGGGAGCCAGGGAGGACCTGACACCACAGGACGAAATGTGGGCAAAGGAAGTATGGAGGACATTAACTTTAACGGAGAGTAGGGTATGGATGGAGGTTGGAGTAGTGTGGAGGAGGGAGGCAGGCAGGCAGGCAGTATCGCCAAGCGTGGGTTAAAGACTGGGGAAAGCCTTAATGGGAGGAAATTGGAGTACGAAATATTTATACAGAAAAAGGGAAGAGAGAGAGAAGGAGAGAGAGAGAAAGAGAGGGGGAGTGAGGGAGGGATGTATACATGTGTGTGCGTATATATATATATATATATATATATATATATATATATATATATATATATATATATATATATATATATCATACAGTATATACACATAGAAAGAAAGAGAGAATGAGAAAAGATGGGAGGGGGAGAAGAGAGAGAGAGAGAGAGAGAGAGAGAGAGAGAGAGAGAGAGAGAGAGAGAGAGAGAGAGAGAGAGAGAGAGAGAGAGAGAGAGAGAGAGAGAGAGAGAGAGATGTGGCGAGGCTGGGTCGTAAAATAAGTGGCAGTAAACACGCCACCTTTACGCTGAGAAGTGATATAAGGAAATGTAATGTGGCACGTATCATGGCCTAAAAACGGTAAATAACACATACACACACACACACACACACACACACACACACACACACACACACACACACACACACACACACACACACACACACACACACACACACAATAGATAAAATGAGATATGAAGACGGGACATTACGAGCATAGCTCCCCTTCCCGTAAAATACAACTAGGTAAATACAACTAGGTAAATACACGTGTGTGTATATATATATATATATATATATATATATATATATATATATATATATATATATATGTATATATATATATGGGGTGTAGAGACAGACATAGAGAGAAAGAGAAGACAGAACATGAAAAAGAGGGACTGAGATAGAGAGCGGGAGAAATACATATACTCTTTAGTAGAAAACGAAAAGTTAATGGGATAAGGACGCTGTGGTCCCAGCAAGCGAAAAGGAAAAAGAAATGCGGCATTCAAAGAAACACATAAACTTTTCAAAGAGTAAACAAACACTTCAACATCACACGGGCGAGATCCACAGAATGGGGAACCAGTCGATTAGAGAAAATGAAAATATGGAGAAAAGAAAATGGAGATGAGTTTAGGGAAGAAAATTATGAGAGAACTGATGAGGGAAAAGGAGAGGTTTTGGAGGAAAATGAGAATATCGATTAGAGAAAATGAAGATATGGGGAAAATAAAATGAAGTTGGGTTTATGAAAAAAAAAATTATGAGAGCTGATGAGAGGAAAAAAAAAAGAGGTTTTGGAGAAAAATGAAAATAGGTGAGGAAGGAAGATGATGAGAGGAAACGAAGAAAAAATGTAGAGGAAAATGAAGACAGGTGAAGGAAGAAAATGGAGAGAACTGAGGAAAGTAAATTAAAAAAGATTGAGGAGAAAAACTAAGATAAGTCGTGGAAGATGATGAGAGGAAACGAAGAAAAAGTGTAGAGGAAAATAAAGACAGGTGAAGGAAGAAAATGGAGAGAGCTGAGGAAAGTAAATTAAAAAAGACTGAGGAGAAAAATTAAGATAAGTCGTGGAAGAAAACGGAACGGGTGACGAAAAAGAAAACACGGGGAAGACTGAAGAAGAAAATGGACAGCAAAGGTAAATAAATAAAAATGATGACATAAGAAATCAAAGAGATGAATAGAAGGAAATGTGAGCGGAAGAAGGCGAAAAGAAACATAAAGATAGATGGTGATAACTGAGGTGGGGAGATAGTAAAAATAAGAAATGTAATGAAACAAAATCCGGTAGGAGTGTGGAAAAGAAGATGATGAAGAAGAAGAAGACGAAGAAAAAAAAAGACTAAGAAAAAGAAGAATAGGAAGAAGTAGAGGAAGAAGAAAAAGACGAAGAATAGGAAGAAGTAGAAGAAGATGACAAAGAAAAAGAACAATAAGAAGACGAAGAAAAAGAAGAAGAAAAAGACGAAGAATAGGAAGTAGTAGAAGATGGCAAAGAAAAAGAAGAACAACAACAAGAAGACGAAGAGAAAGAATAAAAAGACGAAGAATAAGAAAAAGAATAAAAAGACGAATAATAAGAAAAAGACTAAGAAGAGAAAGAATAAGAAAAAGACTAAGAAGAGGAAGAAGAAGAAATAAGAATAGGAAGAAGTAGAAGAAGATGACAAAGAAAAGAAGAACAACAACAATAAGAAGACGAAGAAGAAAGAGGAGAAAAGAAAAGAGGGGGAAACAAAGAAAGGTGACAAGAGAGTTCGATGGACGGGGAGTAGAAAACGTAAATCCTGAGAGAGAAAGGAGAAAACGAGTCTCTCCATTGACAGAACTACATACATACATACATATACCAAGGCTTTTTCCCCCTTACAAGGGAGGTAGCCAAAAAGGGAAAGGCATAAAAACACTCCCACCCATTTCATCCCTACATACACTCCACACCCCTCCCACCCTCCCTCTCATCTGAGCACCTCCTGGATGACGGGTCATCCCTGCACCCTGCCCACCGCCCTGGGTCAGAAGCATTGACAGAACTAGAGAGGAAATAACGCGACGAGGAGGAGGAGGAGGGGAGGAGGAGAGTAGTAGAAGAAGACGGAGGAGGAGGGAGGCTAGAAAGAGGAGGAGGAGGGTACTAAATAAAGAGAAGGGAGGCAGGAAAAGAGGGAAGGAAGGAGGGAAAGAAGTAAGGAGGGAGGGAGGGATTTAGGAAAGGAGGGAGCGAAGAAAGGAAGGAGGAATGGAAGGAGGGAAGTAAGAAAAGAGGTATGGAGGGAGGGATGGAAGGAGAGAACCAAGAAGGGAGGAAGGGAAGGAGGGAGAGATGGAAAGAGAGAGGGAAGAAAGGAATGGGGGAGGGAGGGATGAAAGGAAGGAGGTATAGATGGGAAGAAGGAAGGAAGGAAGGAAGGAAAGAAGGAAAGGGGGAAGGATGGAGAGAGGAATGGGAAGAGGGAGGGAGGGAAGGAAAGGAGGGGGAGAATTAAGGAGGGAGGGATGGAAAGGAGGGAGAGAATTAAGGATGGGAGGGAAGAAAGGAGGGATGGATGGAAGGAGGGAAGGAAGAAAGGAGGTAGGGAGGAAAGGAAGGAGAAGAGGATGGAAAAAGGGAGGGAAGAAAGGGGAGAGGGGTGGAAGGAGGGAAGGAAGAAAGAAGTGAGGAAAGGATAGAGAGGATGGAAAGAGTGATATATGGAGTGAAGACTGGAGGAAGAGGGTAGGGACGATCGCGGCGGCCGAACTTGTTGGTCGTTGCTGCGAGTCCATTACTTAGCCAAACGAGTTTTAA
>NC_134804.1:34035246-34037746 GCF_046742065.1 Oratosquilla oratoria | reverse complement strand
GCGGCTTTAGCATTTCCTTCAAGTGATGACCAAGTGTTTTATTTTCAGCTGATACTCGTTTCCTGGATTGCACGGAGACCGAAATAGGATTTATTTTTTTTCACAAAGTGGCTGTGAACGCCTTCGTGATTAAATGATACTGTTTCCCAACATTCGACTGTTTGCAAGTAGCTTAATGAACTCGTAGACGGTAAAGATAATACAATTCTTAATGTTTTTTGACTACTATTAGGCGTTCAAAGGTTACTGCCATAAGGAGCTAAAGTAAAATTCATTCATTATTTGATGACGATAAAAAAGAAAAAAGAAAGAAAAAGAAACGAAGGTGTCAGACTGTGTCACGTCTTGTTGGAGGCAACTGTGCGCATATCCGCTTTGTGTTCACTTGTTTGGACCAATGGCAGCAGTCTTAGAGGCGCGTGTGACTTCAAGCATGACCGAGTGTTCTCGATCTCGATCTCTCGTTTTCTTTCATGTTTGCTGTTCCTCCTCACATGAACACGCACGTGGACAAGCACAAACACACACACACACACACAAACGCACACACATATACTCACAGACATACACATGGGCGCGCGCGCACACACACACACAATACTAATGATAACAGTAATGATAATAATAATAATAATAATATAGATATTATTAATACCATCAATAATACTAATGATTAATAATAATAATAATAATAATAATAATAATAATAATAAAAATAATAATGATAATAATAAAAATAATAAAAATAATAAAAATAATAAAAATAATAAAAATAATAATAATGATAATAATAATAATAAGTAATAATAATCACAACAATGATAAATATTGTAACACCAATAAGACCAAAGTTTAGGTATTATGAAAGCACCGGTAGGTGAAGGGTCTTTTGCGAACTTCCGCTCTTGTCTTAGGTCATGATATGAACACGAAGAGTGACACTGGGTCCTCCATCCCACACGACGAGTTTGATCGAAGTCGTCGTCGACACTGTTATGATCCTCAAGGACGATTTCTCAAATTCCCTCGCACGAATAAACTCGCGTGGCTTCAGTACATGAAATATATGAGTTATCAGTGACACTAAAAGGATTGAAAACGTCATTGGTCTACTACACAAAGTATGATAAATCTGAATGAATTCATTTCATCCCTTTTTTCCAGTTGTCAGTCACACTAAAAGGATTGAAAACGTCATTGGTCTACTACACAAAGTATGATAAATCTGAATGAATTCATTTCATCCCTTTTTTCCAGTGAAAGGAAATAATGCATAAAACTACGGAGCGTAGGCTTCCGTGGAAATTTTGTCTCGGGTTAAACTTTATCTTTCTTTAATTAGGCGACTAGGCCTCTTCCTGGGATCTATGATCTTCTTGCGGGACGGAAGCCCTTTCGTTGATGGGTCTTCTCATCGTTGCAATAGTGCTACATTATCCTCATCCGGGTCTCCTGACGTCACAGGAGACCACCCCAAACCTTCCTTTGTTTCGTTAATTAGCGGTCACGTGATCACCCGGTCGTCTTGAATTACGATATCGATACATGAGAGTTCGGTCGTTGGTACCGCTCACCGTCCAAACGCAGACGTCATCTTTACCCTACAGAGAAGGACCTCCACAGATTTTATTCTGATAAAGAAGAACGATGATCAATTTTCACATCATTCCTCTCTGAAACCTTCCCTAACCCCCCCCCCTCCCCCAAGAAATCAACGGTTGTGTACTATTAGCAAACGTTCGTTGAAGGTGTGTGAAAAGTATGTTTGTTTCATAACTGTAATATTGGAAATTTATCAGTGTAAAATCGAATACAGCAACAAAATAGATTAATTTTTATTATTTTTTCTTTCGCCATGCGATGCTATGTATGCAACACGAACTTTAAACAAACTTTTGACACTTTGAAAAAGTACTATTTTGTCTCGAGTATAAACAAAACGCCTGAAATTATATAGACAGCGTTCTTTATGTATGACCTATGTGAATATATATTTAAAATATCCTAAAGAAAACCACTGTTTCATCGCATACTTGAAAGTATGCATGTCACGTGACAAACTTTCAACAACCGTTTGTATATCATTTGCTTTCTGGTGTTTTTCGGCAGGGTAAGTGGTCATTCCTTCTTGGGAAGTCTCTGCATGGCAGGCAGTATTAGCATCTTCACTCCATTTCTGTTCTTGGCGTTTTTGTGGCGAGAGGCTCGATTGCGATCACCTTCCTTTGCTTAAAACCCTTTAACCTCAGATGACATGAAAAAAAGGACATAATTTGAAATCTAAAAATCTAGTATCTAATTGTTTATAGCAAGGGCTAGCATGAAGAATATGAAAGCATTTCAGTGTCTCTCATGACTACAGAAGAAAAAAACTATACGTATGTATAGGTGTTTTATAAAGTACATTACCATATCCGGTTTTTCGTATCTACACAACATGAATGAGTTGAATGGGTTAAATGCAAATAACTAAGCTGAAAACTGCCAGACGCTGATCAGA
>NC_134804.1:34022746-34030246 GCF_046742065.1 Oratosquilla oratoria | reverse complement strand
ATACGCACACCACTAATATTTAAAGTCTCCAGGAAGATTATCTACATATATATAGCTCCTTGATACAACAGAACAACCTTATTTAACAAAGAGAACTTCTTTATTATCTGAAAGGACTGAGCGTACGATACAGTGGTTCTTAACACGATTCTTTATGATCCCCATGCTTATGTAGTGCTGTTCTCTAGTCTACTGGAAACCACCTCATCACTAAATCTAATCGTTGTGTTACTAACAACCACTACTGTAGTTTCAGGATTCTGGCCGCAATTGTGATGCTCTGTAGATCTAAAG
Organism: Oratosquilla oratoria; assembly: GCF_046742065.1. Classification (NCBI taxonomy): domain Eukaryota; kingdom Metazoa; phylum Arthropoda; class Malacostraca; order Stomatopoda; family Squillidae; genus Oratosquilla; species Oratosquilla oratoria. Next base: position 34,029,952 of record NC_134804.1, on the reverse strand, counting down.
GATTTAGAACCACCGTTTTAGATTTTTTTTTTATATATTATACTCAACTAAATTTTCTATCACATCATGAATGCTCATTACGATACTACTCATCTGCACTTAAATAAAAAAGCCTACAGATATCCGGAAATTTCATCAACTAAGGATGTGGTTGCCTTTAATGATTTCTTTTAGTTGACGCCAGATAGTTTTATACACGATTTATCCATTTATTCTGGTTGTCACTGGGCGATCTTATTCCTCTAGGGGGGAAAACACCTGCGCTGCGGAATGGCTAAGGCTATTTCTGGCTCCCACCGGTCAATAATTTCGCTAGGATGGACGGCCACTCCTCGTAGGCTGAAGATATAAAGATATTGCAAGAATTTAGGTTGATGCAGAGCAGAGAACTCTCAGGCAACCAGTAGCCACGGTTCCTCTAAAACGTAAAAAAAGAGAAAATGTTTTCATCGAAAACTCTCCCTAATACGACAGGCGTCAAAAGACAGCGTCAGCCAGCGGCGCTGCCCTTCCATGATTGATCGCACACGTTGCCAAGTGTTAGCGTCACTCAGAAAAGCATCAGCGATGTCACGTAACATGACACGTGTCATACACTATAAGATCAGGACATGCACTGATTTGCTGACACATTACACACACACTGACCGTGGACAGAGACCGGAAAGCCATTTCCGTAAGTTGGAAAACAAACAGGATCCCATAAAGCGTGAGGCTCTGCTACAGGCCGAAAGGGGAGAGACACGAAGTTCTTCGAGTGGGATGGAGAGCTTCATAAAAGCCATTCAGGCGGGTTCTAAGAGACTAGGGTGTGTCCTTTTACATCAGGCTTTAATGCACCATCGTTATAAACACTTCCTTAACACAGGTTCTCCTTGAAAGGCGCGAGATAAACACTCATTCCAGTTTAACCCTTTTGCCCTGTAGAGATTTTATTCTGTCAACGCTAGACCAATTCATTCAGCATAGGGTAGGATACTATAGCGAAATGGTTAAGGCTGCATTATTCAATTACTTTACAACGATACAACGTTTCGTAATTCTTATCCTGGTCAGCGTCTGACATTTTTCTGCTTAGTTATTGGGATTTAAGCAAAGGAGGTTGATCGCAATCAAACTCCTCCCTACAAAAACGCCAACAACAGCAATCGAGTGAAGACGTTAATACTGCCTGCCATGCAGAGACTTCATGTGGTTAGTTACCTCACCATGGTGAATGGTATCGTCCTTAAGTGAAGGAATAATGAAAATTCAGATCTCTTCAGGACTTATTATTGGATTGCCCGTCCGCCATGACATAAACTATACACAAATTAATATATTAATGCTTTGTACATAGTATGCAAATAATGTAACATATAAATACTTTTTACAATATAAGGGCTATCCTTGTATGTGATTACAATTGACATATATAATTGTTTTGACAAAGATTACAAATTTTATTACACTACAAAGCTATATGCGTTAAGGGGACACTGCAGAAGTGGCGTGTTGACACAGACTTCCCAAGAAGGAATGACTAGTTGCCCTGACGAAGAACAATCCCCCCCACCCCCAGAAAGCAAATGTGATATAAACGGTTGCTTAAAGTTTGTCACATGACATGCATACTTTCAAGTATGTGATGAAACAGTGTTTTTCTTTAGGATAATTCAAATAAATATTCACATAGATCATACATAAAGAACGCTTCCTATATAGTTTTAGGCATTATATTCATACTTAATACAAGAAGTACTTTTTCTTTCAAAGTTTGTCAAAAGTTTGTTTCAAGTTCGTATTGCATACTTTACTTAGTATCGCATAGCAAGAGAATTTTTTAATCAAAATGAATTGATTTTGTCACTGCATTCGATTTTACATTGACAAATTTCCAATATTACAGTTTTTAAACAAACATACTTTTCACACATCTTCAACAAAGGTTTACTAAAAGTAAACAACCATTGATTTCTTGGGGGGGGGGAAACTGAGGATAAGGGCTGGGTGAGAAGGTAGTGGGGTTGGCTGCTGTCGAACAAGAAGGTAACCGACCTCATATAACATTAACAATATTGGCTCGTTCGTACACATTAATGAATACAGGCACCTACACACACACACACACACACACACACACACACACACACACACACACACACACACACACACACACACACACACACACACACACACACACACACACACACACACACATCTTGTGGCGCAGTGGTTAGAGTTCCCGGCTACCACTACGGCGGTCCGCGTTCGAATCCCGCCCAGGGCTGAAATAATTTTAGTATTGCCGCGCTGGGAATCGTTATTCTAACTCTCGTGGGCGGGGAGTTGGGTATGTGTGTGCATTAAGGTCACAGCATTACCCACGGATCGGTCATATGAGCTCTGAGCTCTCTTCCGGGAGGGTGATAGCTGTCGATTACGAGTCCAACACGATGTCCAAGATCATGGTGAATCACACAGAGCTGTCGATCACGAGTCCAACACGTGATCCAAGGCCATGGTGAATCTCGCTCTCACACACACACACACACACACACACACACACACACACACACACACACACACACACACACACACACACACACACACACACACACACACGCACGCACACACATACACACACACACACACACACACGCACTCACTCACACACGCACACACACACACACGCATACACACACACACACTAACGCGAATACACTGAGCTCTCTTCTGGGAGGGAAATAGCTGTCGATCACGAGTCCAACACGTGATCCAAGACCATGGTGAATCACACACATAGAAACAAACATATAAATACACACACACACACACACACACACACACACACACACACACACACACACACACACACACACACACACATACTAGCGCACGCGGAAACACACACACTAGCGGGCGCGGAAACACAAGCACACACATGTACACAGATTCGCGCAAACACAAACACAAGACTGTTTACTTTAATCTTGGTTTTGTTTTAAGAGCCTGATCATGCTCTTGTGTCTAAATTTAGTGCACGAGAAATATTAAACATACATGTATGAAAATATGATAATCAAGAAAATGCCCTGGTAGCCTACTGAAAAGAATGTCCAAATCAAAAAGATTATGAATTAATAACATACATACATATACCAAAGGCTTTTCCCCCCTACACGGGGGGTAGCCAAAAAGAAAAAGGCATAGAAACCTCTCCCACACATTCCATTTCCTATATATTCCACTCCCCTCCACCCTCCTCCCTCCCTCTTATCTTAGCACCTCCTGGATGACGGGTGATCCCTGCATCCTGTCCACTGCCCTGGGTCAGAAGCAGTGTCGCAAGACACAGCACATCCACAGCAAGGCCGCTTCATAAATTCGGCGACCCCCCTCCCTCCCCGTGAAGGAAAGGAGAAGACGGGGAGAAATCCCTTCGGGCTGCGTCAATTCTTTTCTCATACATACTTCCTCACCCCCCATCCCCCACTCACTCCCCCTCATGCATCACAGCATCATCTATACACAACCCCTCTCCATTCGCCCCTATCTTTTGACCTCTCCCGTCCTTCCTCCACAGACATTCCTCTCTTTTGTCATCCTAGGACGCCCCCTCATATTCACTCCTTCCACCTCTGCCTTCCACACTTCTTTTACAAATCTTTCTTCACTCGTTCTTTCCATGTGTCCAAACCATCCTAATACTCTTTCATCAACCCTATCTCCCAGCTCCCTTTCCACCCCTCTTCTCCTCACCTCCTCATTTCTCACTCTATCTAGCCTAGTAACCCCTATCATACTTCTCAGACATTTAATCTCAAACACATTCAAACTCCTTCTCTCTTCCTCTCTCATGTTCCATGTTTCTGTTCCATGTTGATAACTAAATGAATAAATAAATGAAGAGCTAAAACAACACGTTTCTAAAAGTGCAGCCTCAAACGTCATCAACTTAAATACCATCTCCACTACCCCACTGCTGATTTCTACAAAACCGATTACCAACAACTACAGCAACAAAAAAATCAACCTTTACTATGAGAACATTTTTCACCACTTTTGTCACCACAATTACAATTACCACCAATATTAACCTTCTCTATACGATGGCGCCTATGTTGGAGTCATGAAACGCAAGTAGGTATACGAGATGCTTGGTGTTGGCGTTTTGATTATATTTATTTTGTAGTTGTAGCTGCGTGACCCCCATATTCTTTGAACTGGTTTGATCATATTCTCTGTGGTTATTAATATTCATAGTGAAAGAAAACTAGTAATACAGCTGTGACTTTATGTTTTATAACGTGAGTATTATGGTGCATCATCGAAGCATCGTACATCAGGCAGCTGATGCTACCCGTGAGAAATTGACTCGTATTGAGGAGGTTAAACTATTTTCTATCCCAAAACTATTGTTCCCCTTATGGTCACCACCTTCCCTACCAGTAACAACCCTTTACCAAAACCACACAAACAACTGACGTCTCTACCGCTACAGTTACTACCGCAAATATCATCACCAAAAATACCTCCATCAATACTGTCATTACCATCATTATCGTCACCATTGTTCCCCTCCTGGCTACCATCACCCCTACCAGTAACAACCCTTTACCACTACACAAACAACTGACGTCACTACCACTACAGTTACTACCGCAAATATCATCACCAAAAATACCTCCATCAATACTGTCATTACCATCATTATCGTCACCATTACTATTCTGATCAACACCAGCAACTGCTCATCACCGTTATCAACACCATCACCACAGTCATCTCTCTCACCACATCTATATCCCTAACTTCCACAGCTGCTACCACCGTCTCCGCTCCTACTTCCTTTGTATGCAATATGACAAAGGGAGCCTCTCATCAGCGCATTTGATCAATTTCCAATATAAAATCCCTACATTCGCAGTGAACATAATTCTACTCAATGATAAATGAAGGCCGTCTTTTTCGTCGAGTCTGAATGTATATATTAAAGAAGGAGTCTTCCACCTTTTACGAAAATCCCGATTTACGTCGGTCCTCTTTTACGTCATGCCCCACTTTACGTCGGTCCCCGATTTACGTCAATTTCCGATTCAGTTCTTTGGATTTCTGTCGGTCTTTGCTATTTATGCATCATTTGTTGAGCCCAAGATTCTTTTTTTCTTTCTTTCGTATTCCATTTTTATTCTAGATTTATTTCTGTAACTCTTATTATTGAGACATAACTCCATTTGAATCAGGTTCCACACATAGTTAAATACATCAAAACATTCGGCTCATCATTAAACTCTTTTGTTCCGATTGGAATTTGTTCTCTTTTGCAGAATGATTTTATTTCATTTTATCTCTGTGTGATCTCCTTTGGTGGCAAAGAGGTTGGAAAAAAAAATGGGCGTGTATCGCTACGGTTTCGTATTTCTTTATATCTTTACTTGTCTTGCAAGCCATAATCGACAGAACAAATAGTGAAAGGGAGTACAAAAGAATGTAAGCACTAAAAAAACCCATTGTTATTCTTCTTGCACACACATATGCACACACATTCTCTCGGCCTTTCCCTCTCTCTCTCTCTCTGTCTGTCTGTCTGTCTGTCTGTCTGTCTGTCTGTCTCTCTCTTTCCCTCTCCCCTTTCTCCCTCTCCCCTCTCTCCCTCTGTCTCTCTCCCTCTCTCCCTCTGTCTCTCTCCCTCTCTCTCTCTCTCTCTCTCTCTCTCTCTCTCTCTCTCTCTCTCTCTCTCTCTCTCTCTCTCTCTCTCTCTCTCTCTCTTTTAATTACGCGCGAGCGCACATGCACAATCGCATTCTCATACACAATGAGTTATAGTAAGAATGCTAACACAAGAACTTTCGGCCCATAACGAGATTGGATAGATATAAAATGTCTACATGTTCATTTAAGTGAATTTTGGGAATTCGAACTGTATTACATTCAACTGCTTTGGATTGAGGCTTATTCCATTTACTGATAACATTTCTGAAGATTTTTTTTTCTATGTTAATTCTGCATCCTAAATGATTGAGGCCATTATTTCTCGTACATTTTGTATTTAGTGTGACATTATTTTTAGTTTTGATGTTATTGATTTCCTTTAAAATCTTACAGGCATAAATCATATCCCCTTAAATCTCCTTTTTCAGAGTAAGTTAAAGAATTTTAAACGATTTTGTGGGTTGTGGCTGTGCCCTTTCTAATCTATCAATGATCTACATAGCTTGTTGATGATAGCTGGATTTTTTTATTTAAAAGATTGAGCTCCTAGTCCCTGTATCCTATTTACTTTCTCTGAGGGAGAAATACAATGCTTAACTATTTCAAGGTCGTTACCAATAATTACACCAATATCTTTTTTATTTTTTATTTATACTAAAAGTATATATACAAATATTATAAACAGAGGTTGACTTAGAATGAAATCTTGAGGAGTTCTACTAATAACACCTCTCCAGGTAAAAGTTTCACCATTCACAAGAACTCGTTGCTTACGTCTGTTCAACCGGTTTCTAATTCAGCTTATCAAGTTACTTCTCCTTCCATCCAAAACGAGTTAGGTTAGTAGTCCCTCGTGCAGGACAAAAAATGTATAAATATAATAAACTCCAGGTACACTAGATATACACCATTCCTGTTGTCGTTGTTTGAGACTTATAAATAAAAAAGATTGAAAATTTCTTTATCGGCCCCCTCCATCTATTAGAACATAAGAACATAAGAAATAAAGGAGACTGCAAAAGACCATAAGGCCTACACTAGGCAGCTCCGTATCCATCACCACCTGTCGTCCCCATCCATAAAGTTGTCTAATCGTTTTTTTTAAAACAACTGATAGTTTCAGCGCTTACTACGTGGTTACTAAGTTTATTCCATTCATCGACCACCCTATTTGTAAACCAATTCTTGCCTATTTCCTTCTTAAATCTAAATTTGTCCAGTTTATACCCATTACTGCGAGTCCTGCCCTGTTGTTTTATTATGATGACCTTGTTTGCATCACCCTTGTTATAGCCTTTGATCCACTTGAACACAAGGTTCCCAATCCCCTTGCTTATTATACGTTGTTGACCTGTTGTTCTCTCGCCCTGTCCATTTCCACCTCTGTTCCTTTATTGCCTCTAGAATAAATGCACAATCTTATCATAAAAAACTGCGATATGTGGTAAAAAAAAAGTCAAATTATATAAAAGAAAACTGCGTGACTGGTCTACGAGTATATGTCACTCAAGT
>NC_134804.1:33977746-34017746 GCF_046742065.1 Oratosquilla oratoria | reverse complement strand
TCTTGGTTCTTTTCTTCTATTTTTTCTTCTTCTTCTTCATTCTCCCCTTTCTTTTTCCTTTTTATTCTTCCTTCTCCCTCTTCTCCTCTAGACTCTTATTTTATTTTTCCCTTGTTTTCATATTCTTCCCATCCTTCTTTCTCCTCCCTCTTCTTCTCTAGATTTTTTTTTTCTATTTTTTTTTCTTCTTCATTCTCCCTTTTCTTTTTCCTTTTTATTCTTTCTTCTCCTCCTTCTTCTTCTCTAGACTCTTATTTTATTTTTTCATTTTTCCTCATTCTTCTTTTTCTTTTTCCTCCTCATTCTTCCTACTCCTCTTTCCTCTCTACGTTTTTTCTTCTATTTTTTCCTTCTTCGTTCTCCATTTTCTTTTTCCATCTCCTTCCTTCTCCTCCTCCTTCTCTAGACTTTTTTCTTCTGATTTTTCCTTCTTCCTTTTCTTTTTCCTTCTCATTCTTCTCCTTATCTCCTCCCGACTCCTTCTATAATTTCGTTTTTATTTTCCTTGTTTCTCCACAACACAATAGTAATTCACACTATTCATACTATTACCATAATTACTAACACCACCACTACTACTACTACTTCCTCTCGTTTATTGTAATTTTCTTCCTTGACTTCTTCTCTTGATTTTCCTCATCTTCTTCCCTTCCTGTTCTTCTATTTACTATTTCTATTTCTGTTGTTCCCTCTTCCTCCCCTTTTTATTCCTCTTTCTTCATTTCTTACTCTTTTTTTCTTTTTTTTTCTTTTCTTTCTCTTTTCCCCTCTTCTTCTTTCTTTTATTCTTCATTCTTCGTTGCCTTTCCTTCATTCTACTGATCTTTTTCTTCTTCTTCTTCATCTTTCTCATTTTGCTCTTTTACCTCTTTCTTTTCTTCTTCATTCTTTGTTGCCTCTTCTTCATTCTCCTGATGGTCTTCTTCTTCTCCTTCTCCTCCTTCTGCGTCTTCTTCTTCTTCTCCTTCTCTTTCTCCTCCTCCTCCTCCTCCGCCTTCTTCTTCCTCTTCTACTTCTTTCTTTTCTTCTTCATTCTTCGTTGCCTCTTCTTCATTCTCCTGATCTTCTTCTTCTCCTTCTCCTTCTGCGTCTTCTTCTTCTTCTCTTTCTCCTCCTCCTCCTCCGCCTTCTTCTTTTTCTTCTTCATTCTTCGCTGCCTCTTCTTCATTCTCCTGATCTTCTTCTTCTTCTTTTGCGTCTTCTTCTCCTTCTCTTTCTCCTCCTACGCCTTCTTCTTCTTCTTCTTCTTCTTCTTGTTCATGTTCTTGTTCTTCTTCTTCCTCTTCTTGTTTTTCTTCTTGTTCTTCTTGTTGTTCTTCTTCTTGTTCTTCTTCTTCTTTTAGTTCTTTTACTTCTTCGTCTCTTTCCTTTTATTTTTCATATTTTGTCTACTTACAATCTTCTTCCCCTTCTTACGCTCTTTTTCTCCGTTTCTTTCTCGTTTCCTCCATTTTTAGTCGACGTTAGTCCGCCCACGTCTTTTCCCTCTTGTCGTCTCCTTTAGGTCTCTTTCCACTTCTCCTTACTTTTACCCTTTCTATTTTTCATTTCAATCTTTCTTTTCTCTCTTTTTTTTTATCTCACCTTTTATTTTTATCCTGATTTCTTTTATCTTCTATCATTTTGTCTCTCTTATATTTCATTTTTTTTTATTTCATTACTTTTTCTCTTTCTTTTCTCTTACCTTTTATTTTCACCCTGCCTATTTTTATCCTCTCTACTACTTCACCTCTCTTACATTCTCCTTCTTCATTTCATTCTTTCTTTTTTCCTTTATTTTCTTCTTCCTTCCTTCCTTTCTTCTTCCGGTTTCGATTCTGAGCTTTCTGCTTCTGGTTGTCTTCGGTCTAGTTCCTGTTGGCATGACGATGATTATTCAGCTGGTTCCTGGCATCAACCTCTCGGAAACCGGATTCTGCCCTAGGAGGAACAAAATCCTCTGATATCTTTTATTATTGCATTCTTGTTATACCAACTCACCAGTGGTTCTGTTCTTAAAAACAATATCGCACCCAACAGGTTGTCACAGAAATGCCCCCCCCCAAAAAAAAAAATAATAATAATAATAATAAAATGAAAAAATAAAAAAATAAAAAAATAAATAAAAAGAGCAAAAAGTAGCAGGATAGGAGAGCAAAAGAAAAAATTAGCAACATTCTTCTTTGAGTAGAGATTAACCAACGGTTATAAAAGGGAATGGATACTAAGAGGTGATTGTAAGAAGGGGTGATTGTGCCAACAGCACTGTATGGGGCAGAAACATGGAACATAAGAGAGGAAGAGTTTAAATGTGTTTGAGATGAAATGCCTGAGAAGTATGGTAGTGGTTACTAGGTTGGATAGAGTGAGAAACGAGGAGGTGAGGAGGAGAGCGGGGATGGAAAGGGAGTTGAGAGATGGGGTCGATGAAAGAGTATTGGGGTGGTCTGGACACATGGAAAGAATGAGTGAGGAAAAATTAGTAAATGAGGTGTGGAAGGCAGAGGTGGAGGGAGTGAACATGAAGGGCAATCAAGGATGAGATGAATGGATGGGGGTAAATGGGGCATTGGGAAAGACAGGAATGTCTGCTAAGGCAGGAATGGAAAAGACAGAAGATAGGGGTGAGTGGAGAATGGTTGTGTATGGATGATGCTGTGATGGATGAAAGAGTGGGTGGGGGATGGGGGGTGAAGGAGTATGTGTGAATGATATATATTTTGACGCAACCCGAAGGGATTTCACCCCGTCCTCTCTTTTTCTGCATGAGGGGACGGAGATGGGTGTCGCCGATTAAATGAAGTGGCCTTGCTATGGATTTGCTGTGTCTTGCTGCATTGCTTCTGACCCATGGCAGTGGGCGAGATGCAGGGATGACCCGTCATCCAGGAGGAGACAAGAAAAGAGGTAGGGAAGGGTGGAAGTGGTGATTGTGGGGAGGAAATGGGGGGTGGGGGTGGATTTATGCCTTTGATTTTGGCTACCTCCCTTGTAAGGAGAAAGAGGCCCTTGGTATATGTATGTACAAAAGGCTACGTGACTCTGGTCCGTAGGGTAGCCATTGAAGCCCTTAAGGTATAGAATGCATAAAACTTATTCAGTTAAACTCCATACGAGCCCGGTGTTCGTTAGAGCTAAGGTTCGTGGGATTCATCGTTAATTCTCTAGTTCAGTGGTTCCCAAACTTTTTTTTTTTCCAGTTTTACAACTATACTTACTAATTTAACCTTAATTCTAATACCGGGTATCGCAATGTTTTCTTTATTTTATTTTATTTTATTTTATTTTTAATTTTTTTGTCACCCCTCCATTACCCCCGAATTTTTTTTTACCTCACCCCAAGGGGGTACTTTACCCACAGTTTGGGAACCACTGCTCTAGTTGCAAGCGGCTGCAAGGCAGCTTTTTATGGAACGCTGTCATCAGCCTGAGCCAGAAGTACATTTGCACCCTAAATAAATTCTTGTGATTAGTTACTGATGAAAATACATGGCGCTTATGTTTTTCTATTCTTTACGTTCAGACAGTTTTGCATATAGGTTGTACTGAAACAATGGGAAGGTCTTCTTTAACCGAATAAAATCGCCCGGTGGCTGTTAATATGATAAATGCATATAAAGTGTTAAAATATCATGATGCAAGATGAGGATCATACGCAAGGAGTCTCTTAGCTGCGAACAAATTTTCCAACTTTGCCTTATGGGTATGGGGAATGAGTGCAAGTTCCAGTTGCCAGTAATCGATAGATTAGATCATAACTCTTTGATGGAAGCACAAAGAAAACCAACACTCTTACTCTTTCCCTATTCCACTGAGTAGTTGATGAATGGAACAGACCTGGTAACTATGCAGTAAGAGTTGAAAAAAATTGATTGATTTAAGAGAAGATTAGATAACTTCATGGGTAGGGATGACAAGTGGTAATGGACATGGAACTGCCTAGTGTAGGCCTTATGGTCTCTTGTCTCCTCCATTCTTATGTTAAGAGTTGAAAAAATTGATTGATTTAAGAGAAGATTAGATAACTTCATGGGTAGGGATGACAAGTGGTAATAGACATGGAACTGCCTAGTGTAGGCCTTATGGTCTCTTGTCTCCTCCATTCTTATGTTAAGAGTTGAAAAAATTGATTGATTTAAGAGAAGATTAGATAACTTCATGGGTAGGGATGACAAGTGGTAATAGACATGGAACTGCCTAGTGTAGGCCTTATGGTCTCTTGTCTCCTCCATTCTTATGTTCTTATGTTACAACTCCTATTCCTCCGTATCCCAAAGGTCAACGCATACCTCTTCCCCATCTCCTCCCAAATCCTTCTCTTGCTAAAGCAATTCCTCCCAACTCCTTCGTATCCAACATCAAACGCTATTCCGACTCCAAATGTAAATTCCTTTGATTCCCATAATTGCACAGAATTCCGATTCCTAATTTATTCCTAATTTCATCTATTTACAATTCCAATGACTCATTGTTCGCGCCAGTTGCTGAAGATCAATTTATCGACGCTTATTAGACAGGATTGAGGTGACCTGAATATGGGGAATAGATCATTCCATCAAACTACGTACTGACATCAAATTCTTTAATCCAGTGCTCCTCAATATATATATATATATATATATATATATATATATATTTATATATATATATATATTTTTTTTTTTTTTTTTTTTCTTGCCATGGCCCATCTAATCACCTTTAAAATCCTGATGTCCCTCATGAAGTGATATACAATTCTTATCATTTTGAAAATAAACTCACCCTTCACCCGAAAAAAAATTAAAACTTGGTTTAAAACCACTTCAAAAGAACAAGGCGTCAATGAAAAAAAAAAAAAAAAAAAATTGAATAAAATAAAAGTAAAAAAAAAATTGACCCAGACTTCCTCAGTTGCCTCTTTTAAAAATCATATTGCTCACCTGAAAAACCGAATTGCCCATCTGAAAAACCGAACTGCCCACCTGTGTGATGTACGCCCCACGTTGAAAAACACTACTTTAGGTCAAAGAAGATCACTTAATCGATGATAAATTCCCTACTCAAAGGAATCTCAGTCTACCTTCTCACTGAAATTCAATTCTTCAGTCAAAAGAAACTAGTTTTCTTAATCCCCAAAGGCTTAGTTCGTTAATGTTTCATATCGTAGTTCGTCAGTCAATTGACGTTAAGTCCCTCAGTTCAGAAAAACTCGTTCCATCAATCAAATCAGACCATTAATATCTTTGTCAGTCTACTGAAACTTCGTCAGTCTGTTTACCTAAAATTAATTTCTCACTCTAGTCGCATTAATTTCATCAGTCCACTCAGTCACGATGCATCAGCCCATCAAAAATCTATTTGTCAAACCATCTAAGCTCAGTTTCTGTGTCTAAAGACACCGATTTCATCAGCCCTACGATACCTACATCAGTCTATCGAAACTTATGTCGTCGGTAGCCTGAAATTCAGTCGTCACTTTATCCAAACTCAAGTCCCTCAATCCAGGGACAATGGTTTCTTCTGAGGCTGACTACGTCAGTCTATTAAAACACAGATCATCAGTCTGTTGTAACCCACATTGTCAGTCTATTTAAACCTGGTTCTTTCTTCCAACGACAATATTTTTATCATTTTAATTGAGTCCCAATGCGTCAGTCTATCATAGCTCAATTTGTCAGATCATCAAAACTTAGTCACTTCGTTACTTCAGAAAAGTAAGACACAAAGACATCTGTTTCCAACTGGTTTTAAGATAAGAAACCCCAGAAAAATAAAAACGAGATTAAAAAGAGTATTCAAAATAGAACATTTCCATAAGTTATGATAAAAAAAAATGAAATTTCACGCGACGAATGCAAATGAGAACAGCAATTAAATGGTGGAATAGAAATAAATCCAGTTTTACCGTCTGAGAAAGAAGGTTTAATCCTGATAGAGGGCAGGAAATAAATTGTAGATATTAAAGAATTAGAGTCTAATTTTTGGTCGTAGCGGCTTTTTCATATTTGACTCCTACACTCGGCTTGTTAGGGTGGGCGTCTCTTCCATTCATTTATTAATTTATTTATTTTCTAATTCGTTCGGCAAACATCATTCAAAAAATGGTTTCCATATTTTTTTTTCATTTCTAAACATGTTCCTCTTACTGTATTCCCTCTCCCTCTCTCTCTCTCTCTCTCTCTCTCTCTCTCTCTCTCTCTCTCTCTCTCTCTCTCTCTCTCTCTCTCTACCATTACAGGTTATCTAGAAAAATAAAGCATTCTATTCTATTTTGATTCTAATAATTCACGATTTACTTATTCTCTCTCCAAATTCTCCCTCTTTTTCTCTCCTAACTCATCCTTAAATTTCATTCTCTTCTTCCCGTTGATGATCTATCAGACTCATGAACACTCCTTATCTTGTACAGTTGAACACCACTTATAAGTCCTACAGAGAATGATGTCTTATATGGATCTATGGGAACCGTCGTAGATTTACGACATAGGCGAGTCGGTTACGACCTCGTAGACTTACGAGTATAGTAAATATATGACGTAAAGAAATACGCCTACCATAATTCCCCCCCCAAAAAAAAAATGGCTACTGTATCACTTAGAAATGAATCCAATCGATCTATTGTGTGCACTTGAACGTGTACGTGAATCAGAACCTTACACATATTTAGTTTCTGTTGGTGTTCCGATACTAGTTGTTTAACAAATATAAATCTTAAATATAAACGAATCACTGTATACAGAAACATATCAAACACTCAACAACAAAACACATATTGGCATATCTCCACTAGGTCATGTAACAGGTTCTGGTACCCGCAATGGTACATACGTCGTGATTGCGAGTTCGAGGAGGAGTCGGAGAAGGAAGCATCCAAGCACGGTACATAGTTCCTTTGTTTTCACTTTCGCGAACTCCGACTTTCGCGGTGGAACAGCGGTGACATCACGCTGGGTGGAGGCCCGACAATGGTGGCTGCTGCAGAATAATTATCATAATGGAAATCTCTCTTTTTTTTTTCGGAGAAGATATTCGAGAGGCTATTGTTGCAACATGCTATTCATTTCTGTGAAAGGATCAACAAGTACTTATGTATACATTGTGTGTGTGTGTGTGTGTGTGTGTGTGTGTGTGTGTGTGTGTGTGTGTGTGTGTGTGTGTGTGTGTAATTCACCATGGTCTTGGATCACATGTTGGACTCGTGATCGACAGCTACTATCCTCCCGGATGAGAGCTCAGAGCTCACGTATAACCGGTCTGTGGGTAATACTGTGACCTGACACACACACACACACACACACACACACACACACACACACACACACACACACACACACACACACACACACACACACACACACACACACACACACACACACACACACACACACACACACACACATCCAACTCCCCGCCTACGAGAGTTGGAGTAGCACCCCGCAGCGCAGCGATACTGAAATTATTTCAGCCCTGGGCAGGAGTCTAACCCGGACCGCCGTAGTGGCAGGCGAAAACTCTAACCACAGCGCCACCAGGTGTGTCGTGTGTGTGTGTGTCTGTGTGTGTATGTGTGTGTGTGTATGTGTGTGTGTGTGTGTGTGTGTGTGTGTGTGTGTGTGTGTGTGTGTGTGTGTTTGTGTGTGTGTGTGTGTGTTTCTTGAGCGCACATGAGCGTGTGCGTTAGGATGCTTGCACACAAATGTATGTGAACGCACAGTATACGCAGAGCAAAAGTGAATGACTACAGGTTTTCAGAAAATCAAAGATAAATGGTGCGGTCCTCTTCGTAGGCCTACGAAACCAATTGCTCGTCTAAAGTCATCACAATCTTCATACTCTGAACTTAGAATTGTATATCTTTTTACATTCATTACATCACTGTTAAGAAAAGTAATATGGACGAAACGTGACGCAGTATTCATGAATATAAACACAGGAGGATTTATCAGTCCCTAGTACATAAGGACATACTAAGAACGATTTTTTATAGTCATAACCTTCATCACCATCTTCTTATCATCATCACCATCATCATCTTGTTCATCATCATCATCTTCATCTTGTTCATCTTCTTCGTTTTCATCATCATCATCATCATCATAATTATCTTCTTGTTCGTCATCGTCATCATCTGCATTTTTTTTTTTTTTTTTTTTTTTTTATAATGCGTCCAATTTGAACAAAGCCTTTGCTTAATTAGCCCCCAGAGCCTTCGGTCCGCCGTCAGACTTCTCGGGAAGAAGAAGAAGGACGAGAGGAGGATCGGCGCCAAGTTTGCATTCCTTCAAGCAAACCCCAAAAGAAAAATATTCCCTTCGAGAACCCACGTCGGCAAGGCCGAAATCTTAGCAAGTTAAAACGCACACTTCGACTTTACGTTCGTTGTAGAGTCTTCAGCACTTCGGACTCTCTAGCGCCGTTTTTTTCTTCCGACAGCACAGATACACACATCTTAGTTACGGTGTGTGTTTTCTTCAGCCGCGGTTGCTATGGAGACAGCCTCCTTTTGCCTTCCAGTCACCTCGCATGACCGATGTGATTGAGCGTGTGAACCACACCATCCTTTCATTATCCCTCATCAGATGCTTACATCTTTCTGTGTCATGTAACTGTGTGATTCACCATGGCCTTGGATCACGTGTTAGACTCGTGATCGACAGCTATTTCCCTCCCGGAAGAGAGCTTAGAGCTCATATATGACTGATCTATGCATAATGCTGTGACCTCACACTAACACACACATACCCAACACCCCCGATAAGAGTTTGAGTAACGACTCGCAGAACAGCGATATTGAAATTATTTCAGCCCTGAGTGAGATTTATTCAAACCCGGATCGCTGTAGTGGCAGCCGGGAACTCTACCAACTGCGCTACTGTGTGTGTGTTGTATTAGTGTGTGAAGGTTTTAATCCATCAGCAGTTAATGATGGATGACATATTTACTCTGGTTGTCGCTAAGCCATCTCATTCAAGCCAAGAAAATCTCTAAATAGCGGAAGTGGTAAGTCTATCTAGAATTCTAGATTGACCCCTTTACCTAAGAATATCTACCAATTTATCCACGTTGTTGCCATGTGATTTTATTCAGTCAAAATCAAACCCCGATCTGAAGGCCGTGGTTCGATTCCTTTCAAATGGAGGTCCACATCTGTAAGACATTGATTGACCCCCCTCCCCCTCCCCATCCTCCTCCTCCTCCTCCTTCTCCTCCAGCTTCTCTAGAATATTCCTCTTGCGCATCCTAGTTCACCGGGGCCAGGCTGGTGGCAACGGTGATAGAAGTGGTGCTGGTGGTAGTAGTGGTGGTGGTAGCGATGGTTCTGGGTATGGTGGCAATGGTGGTGGTAGAAATTGAGATAGAGGTTGTGGTGATAGCGGTGGATTGCAATGATGGTGGTAGCTGTGATGAAAGTGGTGATAGTCAATTTAGTGGTGATAGTGGAGGTGGTGCTTATAGTGGTCTTTCTGGTGGTAACATTGGTGATGACTTTGGAAGTAGTTATGATAGTTGAGGTAAATGGTGGACGTGAAGGTGGTGCTGGTTGTGGTGGTGGTTATGGTGATGGTAGCGGTGGTTGCGATAGTGGTGATTTCGATGGTATTAATGGTGTTGATATAGGGGTACAGATGGTTCCTTATTCATATATCATAATGTGGACAAGACACCAACTGGAAATCTAGGAAAAGTATACAACTGCCTAATAAATGCACTTTTCATGGAAATAATAAATAAATAAATAAGTAGAATAGATGAAACTTAGACTCACTCTCGTTGAAAGATAAGCTGAGATACATAGTAAGCCGTATATTTCGACCATTGACTGTGGTCCTCTTCAACAGATACATACATAGAATAGGAAGACAAGAACATATATATAGAGGGAAATACTACAAAAGGGAACTACTACTGTATATATGTCCTTGTCTTCCTATTCTATGTGTATATACTTGCTGAAGAGGACCACAGTCAGTGGTCGAAATATACAGTTTACTCTGTACCTCAGCTTATCTTTCTCCGAGAGTGGGTCTAAGCTTGATTTTACTCATGTGCTACTAGATCAACGTCAATTAAATGAAATAGGTACATAAACAGTTAAGGCAATATTATCGATTAAGATAAACGGGTGAGTGACGAGGTGGAGTTAGTGAGAGGGGAGTAGAAGGCCGTTGCAAACACAGTGTTATCAACTCCTAATGTACGGACACGTCACTTCCTGTGTTTTGGCCCCAGACGGCCTCCGACGTCACAAACTTTAAGTGGCTGCACGTGGGCGAGCGAGCAATAGGGACAAGAATATCATTCACCAAAACAACCGCAACATCCTGAGTGAGGCCCAGTTGACAAGGTTTGCCGGTCAACTACTCGGTCAATTTTTTATTTTATTTTTTTTTTATTTATTTTTTTTTTTTTTACGAATTCGCTGGTATCCCCCACTGTGAGGCGGTTGTGCACGAAATCTTTTAGTTCAATGCTTTAACGGTGGTGTTCTTAAAAAAAATCTTTCCTAATATAAATCTTATATAAATCCTTGGATGGGAAAGATTTGTACAAGGAAAGATTTTTTCAATCCTACGATTGCTGCGGTGGTATTCATAAAAATAATTCTTTCCTTATACAAATATTTCCCTTCCAATGATTTATATGAGATTTATATAAGGAAAGAATTTTCTTTTTAAAAATACCACCGTAAGATTCTTGCGATGGTATTCTTAAAAGAAAATTCTTTCCTTATATAAATCCTTCCCTTCCAAAGATTTATATAAGATTTATATAAGGAAATAATTTTCTTTTAAGAATACCACCATGAGACCCTACGCCCTAGCTACTGCCACGAGTTGACAATAGTGAATTCGAAACCACTTAACTCTGTCTTGTTTCCAGGCACCGTAGTCTCAGTCCAGTCTGCCACCGTCCCCGGGCTGAGGGGCAATTCTCTAAATCGTAAACAATTAGTCAGCCTCCTTCAGTTAGGTGACGCATCTCTTCGATTCCCGTTCTCTTCAAGCCTAAGTAATTATTTTCATTAATGAAAGCCAGATTTGGGGTTTAAAGGGGTTTTGCGATCGTTCGACATCCCTGTCTGTTACGGGTCCATACCTCAGCTGAATCAAATTGCTTTGGGACCTCAAAGTATACGGTACTGTGTTGAAAGAATCAAAGGCCGCGGATAGAGTTTCCATATCCGAACTCGTTTTGGAGTGAAGCATTTGTTGTGGGTTCGAATCCAGCACCCCTCTCCGATTCCCATTTGGAGTGAAGCATTGGTTACCAAATTATCTCTCCTGAGGATCTCTTCACGATGTAGGTTCGTTTAGTTGTGGGTTCGAATCCCGCACTCCTCTCCGATTCCAATTTGAAGTGAAGCATTGGTTACCAAATCACCTCTCTTGAGGATCTCTTCACGATGTGGGTTCGCTTAGTTGTGGGTTCGAATCCCGCACTCCTCTCTGATTCCCATTTGGAGTGCAGCATTGGTTACCAAATCACCTCTCCTGAGGATCTCTTCATGATTTGGGTTCGCTTAGTTGTGGGTTCGAATCCCGCACTCCTCTCCGATTCCCAGTAGTGACTATTACCTGCCACAATAGTCCAAGCTCATAATGGACAAATGTGACGGCTTCGGCCGCAGCTACGGGCCTCCTGGCGTAAGCTCCTCATCTTCTACATTTGCCCTTATCTCTTTCCTTTCCTCCCTCCTTCCCTCTCTCCCTCCCTTCATCCATCACTCCATTCCTCAGTTAGTCCTTTCATCCCTCTTTCCCTAACTCCCTCCTTCTCTCCCTCCATCTATCCATCTATCTATCCACGGGTATCCCAACCCCTCCTCAACCCATCGAAACCTCAACTCATCGAAACCCCAACTCATCGAAACCCCAACTCATCGAAACCCCAACTCATCGAAACCACAACTCATCGAAACCCCAACTCATCGAAACCACAACTCATCGAAACCACAACTCATCGAAACCCCAACTCATCGAAACCCCAACTCATCGAAACCCCAACTCATCGAAACCTCAACTCATCGAAACCCAACAGATACTCCTTATCTCCCTCTAACCTTCCCTTTCCTGACGCTTCCTAGCACTAAGCCCTCCATCTACCCAATTATCCATCAACTCTACCATCAACCTAACTCTCCTTTAGCATATCCCTCTCTCCCACCTCTCTTTTGCTCTTCTCTCCCAAACAGTGGATTTTTTTTGCCCTCTCTAACATGGCGCATTGTCAGCCAGTCTTTGCTAATTAAACTCCTCGTCGATTAACAAGAATGATAGCTCTTTCATTTTTCTCCCATTCTTTCTCTTTCTATTTCGCTTCTTTTCTGTGCCCTTTTCTCTACTTTTTCTGTTCTCTCTCTCTCTCTTTGTATTTTCTCTGTTTTTTCTCCCCTTTTCCTCTCTCTCTCTCTCTCTCTCTCTCTCTCTCTCTCTCTCTCTCTCTCTCTCTCTCTCTCTCTCTCTCTCTCTCTCTCTCTCTCTCTCTGTATTTTTTTTTGGGGGGTGTTCCCTTACCCCGACACTTTATCCTTTCCTCCCCTCACTTTCTTCTTCCCTTCTCCCCTCCTCTCTCTCTCTCTCTCTCTCTCTCTCTCTCTCTCTCTCTCTCTCTCTCTCTCTCTCTCTCTCTCTCTCTCTCTCTCTCTCTCCCACCCTCCCCCTCTCTCTCCCTCTCTCTCTCTATCACACGCTGTGGAACAGAAACTTTGAGTACAAATATGTCGACCCGTGGAAGTACTACACGTTTGTATATTCCCGGATATGCATACGAGTTCGCAAGCGAAGATAAAAGCTTGACAATCAGGCACGGCAAGGGATGGCTGCAGATGTGCATTTTAGTGCTTTTTGGCCTAAAGTAGTTTCCATGGAGAGGCATAAAACGAGAATGTGCTTCAGTCTGAGTGCGTGTGCTCCACTTTATACTCAAGAGTGGGATCGTGTGATTATGCCAGGAAGAAAGAGGGGGTGGGAGAGAGAGAGAGAGAGAGAGAGAGAGAGAGAGAGAGAGAGAGAGAGAGAGAGAGAGAGAGAGAGAGAGAGAGAGAGAGAGAGAGAGAGAGAGAGAGAGAGAGAGAGAGAGAGAGATAGTTGGATATGTAGAGATATAGGTAGATAGAGAGGTAAATAGATAGAGAGGTAGATTTATAGATGGATGGAGCGAGAGAGAAAGAGAGAGGGAGGAGATAGGTGGGTATGTAGAGATATACTGTAGGTAGATAGAGAGGTAGATAGATAGAGAGGTAGGTTTATAGATGGATGGAGAGAGAGAGAGAGAGAGAGAGAGAGAGAGAGAGAGAGAGAGAGAGAGAGAGAGAGAGAGAGAGAGAGAGAGAGAGAGAGAGAGAGAGAAAAGAGAGAGGAGTCACTTGTGTTTGTATGGGCTGATGAGATATAAAAGTAACATAACAGACATAATAAAAAATTATTCCTAAGAAAGAGGATGAATAAGAAAAAGAAGGCAACGAAAGAAAAAAAGAAAGATAAAGATAAAGAGAAAATGAAAATGAAGAAGAAAAAAAATGAAAAAAAAACTAAGAAAAAAACTAAGACGATGACGAAGGCGAAGATGTAGACGAAGATAAAGACAAAGAAGTCTATGACGAAGCCGAAGATGAAAATGCAGAAGCAGAAACGGAGGGAGAAGGAGAAGCAGAAATAGAAACAGGAAGAAGATGCAGAAGTAAAATAAGAAACAAAAATCAAACAAAAGAAGAAGAAAATGAAGAAGAAAAGCGAAAAAGAAGAATTTGTACAAATGGAAGAAGCAAAAGAAACGGAAGCAGACGAAGACGAAGATGAGGAAGAAGAAAAGGAAGATGAAAATGATGGATAAAAAGATAAATGATAGTGATGCTAATGATGACGATAATAATGAAAATAGTTATATTAATGATGATGATGATGATGGTGATGATGATAATGATAATGATGATAGTAGTAACAGCAATAATATTGGCAATAATAATTGATGACGATGATGATGATGATGATGATGATTATAATAATAATAGTAATAATTGTAATAATAATAATGATAGATAATATGAATATTATTAAGAAGAATAAAATTGAAGTGAACAAAAGATGAAGAAGAGAAAGAAAGATAACGAAAAATATGAAGAAAATGAAGACAAAAAGATATAGAAGAAAAAAGAAGAAGAAGGAAAGAAGAAAAGGGAAGAAGAAGAAGAAGAAGAAGAAGAAAAAGAAGAAGAAGAAGAAGAAAAAGAAGAAGAAGAAGAAGAAGGAAGAAAAGAGGAAAAAGGAAAGCAGGAAGACAAATGAAAGCGAAAATGGTGCCGAGGAAAAGTGTCCGCAAGACCTCCGGAGGGCTGCGGAAGTGTCTGCAAGAGCTCCGGAGACTCCCGAAGACCCTCTGGTGGTCTTAAGAGGAAATCACGAAGTTCTCAAGGCCAAACCATTTAACCCTTTTGCCTCGCGGGGGGATTTCCCCTCGCATGAATTAAATCCCTCTCCACCTTCCACATACTCTTCCTTTATGTCCTTCTCTTCATCCACCCTTTCCACTTAGTTACATTCCTCCATTGTTCCGTTTACTCCCATTCCACTTCAGTCCTTGTCTTTCCTCTCATTCCTTCTCCCTCTTCGTTTCCCTTCCATAAATACATGCATGCAGACATATATACATGAAAACAATACATACAAACATAATAATAATAATGACCCACTTTCGGAGAAGAAAAGCGAAAGTATAAAGATCTGTATATTTCGATCACTAACTGTGATCCTCTTCACATCTGCTGAAGAGGATCACAGTTAGTGATTGAAATATACATATCTTTATACTTTCGCTTATTTTTCTCCGAAAGTGGGTCATCAGTATTATTTTACAAATGTGCTACGACATAACTTTGTTGTGATACAAACATAAATACATACATAAATACATGTATACATACAAGCATCCACAGATGTACGCATTGATATGTACATACATATATGTACAAATATACATATACTCGTATACTATGTGCAGAACAATATATACTCATACCAAGGGAGTATAATCTGGGTGTGCTATATGAACACTGCACACTCACAGAACATGATAAATCAATCATAATTAAAACTCAATCAGTAATATAAACAAGGATCATATTGAGAGTATATATTATTTCTTTCTGTAACTCCTTTTTATGAAACATTGTGGCATTATTTTCTGAGATTGCATTTTACATCCTACGGCTAACTGTGTATTGATATGGTGCCCAGTTAATGGTAGGGATATTTTATTTCATATTGAGAAGTTGTATTAATTAATTCGTTAAAATGTATAGACAAATTATTTTTTCATATAATAATTTTGTTTTTGAAATACCATATTATGATTTGGATGTAGCTTCTTTTCAGTCTTGATAATACGCACTCACGGTGGTATTCTTTAAAGAATCTTTCCTTATATAAATCTTTAAGTCCATGGAAGGGAAAGATTTATATAAGGAAAGATTCTTTTTAAATACCTTCGTAAGATTCTTACGTTGGTATATAAATCTTTCCCTTCCAAGGATTCATATAAGATTTATATAAGGAAAGATTTTTTTTAAGAATACTACCTTAAGATTCTTACGGTGGTATTCTTAAAAAAATATTCCTTATATAAATCTTTCCCTTTCAAGGATTCACATAAGATTTATATAAGGAAAGATTTTTTTAAAGATTACCACCGTAAGATCCATACGGTGGTATTCTTAAAAAAAACTTTCCTTATATAAATCCTTCCCTTCCAATTATTATATAAGATTTATATGAGGAAAGATTTTTTAAGAATACCACCGTCAGAAACAATTATAAAGTCAGGACGAAGATTGGGTCTGTTCTCGATAAATCAGTAAATTTTTTTGTTGATATATTCGCTTAAATGACGCTTTTATTCTCAAATTTATTCATAAAATAAAATTCATCTCTTACTTTGCGATTCAAACAATTTGTAGAGCACTCCAAATTCAGTTTATTTGCGCATGATATTTTATATAATTTTCAATTTTCAATCCATATTATGCGCAAAAATAATCGGAAGCTTGTATATTCATTTTCGAGTAATATATATTGCAGACCGATAGGTTTGTCACTGAAGGTAGGTAGCACATATATTCATACACTCATGCACACATATGCACATACACAAACATAATAAACGTATACAAACATACACGCATATACATACATACATGTGTATATATGCATACATACACAAATACATACATACATAATAAACGTATACAAACGCATATGCATACATACACGTATGTGTATATATGTATATATGCATGCATACATAAATACAGACATACATATATACATACATACATAATAAACGTATACAAACACATACGCATATGTATACATATACGTATGTGTATATATGTACATATGCATGCATACATACATAAATACAGACAGAAATAGATACATAAATACATACATACACACACGCACACACACATACAAACACACACACACACACACACACACACACACACACACACACACACACACACACACACACACACACACACACAATAACAATAATAGCACCATTACTATTAATAGCAATAATAAAACATCTATGCATATACCAAAAGGTCTTTCCCCCCATATAAAGGAGTGACTGGGTAATAACATTTACACACCCATCCAATGATACATTCATTATCCCTTCCACAACAGGGCCCGACAGCTGAAGCTGGTTAACTCCCACAGCTTCATCACCTGGCGACACCCCCACGTCATCTACTTGATAAGGTTGTAGTTGTGTATGATTTTACGTCTGCCTTAATGGTCCATTGCAGGACAGGCCTACCCCCTGAGGAACGATACAGCTTTTGTATTTCAACACGGTGGCTTAAACCTGATAAAGATTAGACAATAAAAACATCCCTTCGTGCCGGGTCACTATCTCATCCATTTGCAATACGTTCTCCAGTCTTACATTTTGTGCTCTCACTTTTTTGCTCGACAGATATTCATCTTATATCTATTGGCCCCTACGCCCCATCCATGCACCATCTTGGTTTTCCCCCTCAAGTTCCCTCCATTCACGTCTGTTTTCCACACTCATTCTTTCCTCGTGTCCAAATCATTTTAACATTCTCTGATCAACTCTATCTCCCAGCCCTCTTCTCACTGAGGAACATAAACACTTCTAAGATAATTAAACACCGACCTAATTGGGGCCTCTGCGCACTATCTAGATTATATTCTAGTTATTAAATTATTTCATTTGCTTTAGTAGAGGTATTGAACAGGTTGATGCCACCCTAGACGTTGGTTTTGGCCACCGATATGTGATTTTTTTTCCCGAGGAAAACACTCTCTGCCCAACGAAAGGCTAAAATCAATCTCAATTATCTGTCTCCTAGCTATTCACGTTTTCTAAACTTACTCTGACTGTCGCCAGACGATTTTATTCATTTGAAGGAAACACCTGTCATCTACAGGTTAAAGTAGGCTTGCCTGAGGGTCGAGATGGGCTGATGGTTAGAGTGGTACGGCTCGGAACCGGTACCGCATAGAGGAGCCGTGAGCGGCCGGGGTGTGGCCGAAGTTTCTGGAAAGGGGACGGGAGGGGACGGGAGGGGGACGGGGGAGATGGCAAGGGAGTATAGGGTCCTTGAGACTCCAGAGGACTTCTGGAGGTAGCACAAGTACTGTCGCTGGGTGGACGAGAAGTGGAAGAAGGTGGAGAGGTAGAGGAAGGGGGGAAGAAGGGAGGGAAATGGACGAGAAAGGAGAGAAGAACGAGAGAGAAAAAAATGTTGTGGATGCGACGGAAAAGAAGGTGAAAGGAGGGGGATGGAAGAGGATTAGGCTGAGTAATGGGGGTGAAATGAGGGAGAGGATGAAGAGAGGGGAGGAGGGGTGGGAACTAGATAGGAAAATACGAGGAAATGGGGAGGGAGAGGAGGGGAAGGAGGAGAGGAAGGAGGAGGATGGGTGGGGAAAAGGAGAATGGATGGAGGACTGGAGATAAGAGAGAATCTACGGACTGATAAGGATTGAGGAAATGGAGAAAGGGAAGTCAAAGAAAATATTGATAAAAAGTGGAGAAAAGCAAATATACATGGACAGATAAAAATGACGAAGAAGATAGGAGAGCAAGACAACAGAAGGAGAGAGTGAGTGAAATGATGTAGAGCAGAAGGAGAAAGCAGGAGGGAAAGGAAGAGAAGGAGGAGGAGGAGGAAGATGAGGAAGAAAAAAGAGAAAGGAGGGAAATGTAGGAGGAGTGAATGGGAGACGAGGAAGAAGGACAAGGTAATGAGGAAGAGGAGTAGTTGGAAGGGGAACATAAGAGTAATGGGAATGAGAGAGAAAGAGGAAGAGGAGAGAGAGAGAGAGAGAGAGAGAGAGAGAGAGAGAGAGAGAGAGAGAGAGAGAGAGAGAGAGAGAGAGAGAGAGAGAGAGAGAGAGAGAGAGAGGAGGAAGAGGAGGAGGAGAGAAATAGAAAGAGAAAGAGAGAGAGAGAAGGAGGAGGAAGAGAAGGAGAGAGAAATAAAGAGAGAGAGAGAGAAAGAGAGAGGGGGGAAAGGGGAGATAGATGTGGTGGAAATATGTTGAGAAATGATTAATCGAGACACTCGAAATGCATTTAACCTTTTTGTTGGGAAGAGAGTTTCCCTCGGCTAAATAGAATCGTCCGGTGCCAGCCAGGGCAAATGTGAAAAAAAAACGAGGAAAACAAGTGGATAGAAAATGGAAAGGAAAGGAAAATGGATTACGGGGAAAAGACACGAAAAAGAAAATGTGATGGAAAAGCAAAACAATGAAGGGTGCCGGTGAGAGGAGTGAGGTGGAAGACCCCCCCCCCCACTCCCCAAACAAAGACGGTGTTCTTTTCCATATTCAAGGTCAAAGAGTCGAACTCAAAATCAAACTCAAAATCAAAGTCGAAGGCGTAGTAGAAATTAAAATAGAAATGAAAATATAGATACATTTAAAACCAAACAAAGATGCTGTTCTTTTCCAAATTCAAGGTAAAAAAGTCGAACTCAAAATCAAAACCGAAATCAAAATCAAAATCAAAGTCGTAGTAGAAATCGAAATCGAAATTAAAATATAGATAAATTCAAAACCAAACAAGAACGCTGTTCTTTTCCAAATTCAAGGTCAAAGAGTCGAACTCAAAATCAAAATCGAAGTGGAAGGCGTAGTAGAAATTGAAATAGAAATGAAATACATTTAAAACAAACATCAACGTCATCCACCAATCGACACCCATTGCTGTATTCTCTCGACCTCTTCCTGTGCCACGTTACTCCTGCAAACTTCTCCATCTCGCTCAATCTTCAGCCTGATCTCCGCGAAGGAACAGAAACTATTTAGATACGCTTGCGCCTTTTGCTACGGTGATATAGAACTTATTATTTTTTTTGTATTTTATTTTATTTTATTTTATTTATTTGATCTATTTTATCTATTTTATTTATTTTATATATTTTATTTATTTTTGGGGGGTTAATTCCAGACTATTTCATTCAACCAAACTTATTACGAAATTCGTTCTGTCAGTAGAAGAATCCGCTTTAACTTTATCTGAATTAAAACCCCTTTTATAGTAACAATACATGCTAACAAAGCTTCGCAGGACGTGTTGTCCCAAGTGCACTATATACTCTTGCTAAATGCCCAGGACACTTTTGTCGTGAATTTGCTCTGCATAAGCATAGCTGGCTGTTGTCCGATTCGGGCTTATCCTTAAAAAAAAAAAAAAAAAAAAAAAAAAAAAAAAAATTATTAGGCCGTTGTATACATCACAGCAGTACGCTTTTAGCATATAAATACGCATCTCGTTCGGAGTGCACCTACCCGTGGGGAATATGTTATTGTATTATGCTGCTGCATTGTAAACTTGCCCCCATGACCTGGCATTATACACCATTAATGTTTTCCACACGTTTTCGGAGGGTCTGAGCAAAGTTAAACTCACTTTATGGCAACGTCTCCAGCCAATCAGCCGGAGATGTTGCCATAAAGAGAGTAAAACTTTTCTCAGGACCTTCTGCAACAGAATATAATATCATACATCCGCAAAATGAGTATATTATCATACTTTTGCTCAGTACGATGGAAGAGTATATTCATATGGTACGCCGCATGAAGATGCAGACTTAGTAAGGTGGTGGGTTGTCTGTGCAATATTGCCCATATAAGGTCATGCATAATATAGAGGGTGGAGATCGCATTTGGTGGGAGGGAGGGTGAGGGGGGTGGGGGAGGAATGGGTGTGGGAGAAAACTAAGGATAAAGAGTTCGATAAAAAAGAGAGAGAAGAGTAAGAGAGAGAGAATGAAAAGAAAATCCAGGGAACTAGGAGAGGTGTAGAAAGAAGAAAAGAAAGCGAAGACAAAAAGAAAGTGGAAAGGAAGAGGAAAAAGAGGAATATGGGAACAGTGAGGAATCTTGGGGTAAATAGAGGACAGAAGGATGTATTGTGGAAAAGGAAAAGAAAAAAAGGAATGTGACAGAAGAGAAAAAGAAAATAAAAGAATAATTTTGGAGGAAAATTAAAAAGAGACAAAATAAGATTCATGAATGAGGAGGAAAAAGAAGAGGACTGGAAGGAAAACAGGAAAGGAAAAGAAGGAAGAGGACAAAAATAGGAAGAGGGAAGTAGGAGGATGAGGATGAAGATGAGCAAGATGATGAGGGGTGGAGCTTGGGGAGGAGGAAGAGGAGGAGGATGATAAGCACATGGGTGAGGAAGGTGAGGATGATGAGGGTGAGGAAGAGGTGGAGGTTGGGAAGGAGGAGGAGAGTGTGAGGAGGATGAGGATGAAGAGGAGCAAGATGAAGAGTGGACATTGGGGAGGAGGAGGAAAGTGAGGAGGAGGAGGGTGAGTAGAAGGATGAGGAGGAGGACGGTGATGATCATGAGGAGGAGGGTGAGAGAGATGAAGAGTGGAGATTGGGGAGGAGGAGGAGGAAGGTGAGGAGGAGGAGGAGGACGGTGATGATGATGAGGAGGAGGAGGGTGAGAAAGAGGTGGAGGTTGGGAAGGAGGAGGAGAAAGAGTGTGAGGAGGGTGAGGATGAAGATGAGCTAGATGATGAAGAGCGGAGGTTGGGGAGGAGGGTGAGGAGAAAGAGGAGGAGGGTGAGGAGAAGGATGAGGATGAGAAGGGTGAAGAGGAGGGTGAGGAAGAGGTTGAGGTTGGGAAGGAGGAGGAGAAAGAGTGTGAGGATGAAGATGAGTAAGATGATGAAGGGTGGAGGCTGGGGAGGAGGGAGAGGAGGAGGGTAAGGATAAGAATAAGGAGGAGGAGGGTGAGGTGGAGGTTGGAAGGAGAAGGAGAAAGAGTGTGAGGAGGGTGAGGATGAAGATGAGCAAGATGATGGAGGGTGGAGGCTGGGGAGGAGGGAGGAGGAGGAGGAGGAGGAGGAGGAGGAGGGTGAGGAGAAGGTTGGGAAGGAGGAGGAGAAAGAGTGTGAGGAGGGTAAGGGTATGGTATAACGGGAGTGACACTGCAGAAAGCTGGCCGAGGAAGACTCTTCGACCGCGGCACTGCCGCCGCCGCCGCCGCTGGAGCAACAAAGAAACATTCCCACCAGAGGACTTCCTGTTCTTGAAGAGCAAAACTCCCTTCCAGAAGGTTTTTTACGCCGTAAACGAAAGAGAAACGTCCATAAAGGCCCTCGCGCCATCGCCAGCGGAATGCTAACAACAAGTCCAATGTTAAAGATAAAAGAATTATGAAAAGAAAATGGAACGCGATAACTGGAAGGGATGGCCCACACAGTGAAAGAAAACGGAATGCCATGGTGGAATACAGTAGGAAGAGCACAGCGATAGAAAATGGGAAGCGGTGATAAAGAAAGGGGCAGAAGGGGAAAATTGGATCAGAAGTTGGCTCAGCATTAACGGAGAGAAAGTTAAAGGAAGGTTTAGCAGTATTATAGAATTTGGGACTGGTTCCCTTGTCCCATGACAGCGACTCATAATACAGCAATTGTGACGCTCTTAAGCAACAGTACCTCCCGATACTTAGAGATGCATACCCGTAGACACTTTTGTACTTCGCTATGCCTCTAGAATAGATCTG
The DNA here is from genome assembly GCF_046742065.1 of Oratosquilla oratoria. Taxonomy (NCBI): domain Eukaryota; kingdom Metazoa; phylum Arthropoda; class Malacostraca; order Stomatopoda; family Squillidae; genus Oratosquilla; species Oratosquilla oratoria. Next base: position 33,995,729 of record NC_134804.1, on the reverse strand, counting down.
TAACAGTGAAGTGGAAAGAAGAAGTGTGTGTGTGGGGGGGGGGGGCAGGGTAAAGGTCTAGTTTTTCTGACACTTCTTTAGAAAATCGTTCTTCCGCAGGATTTTCTCTGAAGAAGGCCAAGAGTCAGACCATTAGAGAAATTGTTGACCTGTTTCATCTCGTATTTTCTCACCAACCCTTTACACTCGATTTTTTTTTTTTGAGAACATGTACGAAGTATGTATTCCTTTGCCTCGAACACTTGCGATAGGAATAAATCTATGAGGTCGTAAAAGACCCGCTGACATCGTAAATCTACGATCCGAAGACATACGACTCCTACGCCTCCTCGGAAGAAACCAGTCACTGTAGTACTTAGAACTGGAGCCAACTGTACATTTACGCAATGAATCATTCAGGTTTCATTTCTTTCAGCGGGTCATGGCTCCTGCGAGCAATGAGGTGCCATGTCTCCTCATGGAGCAATGAGGTGCTATGTCTCTTCATTAGTGCCTGAAGATGACACTTCGGAAGACAGTGCTTCCTCGAAGGCAGCGAGCCACGCGGTGACAAAGACTCTACACTATCTCAATCCTGTAGGATGTGGCAATTTCCCCATAGTAACAATTAAACCTTTCCCTATCACATGGAACTTTCCTATTACCTTGGGCTGCTAACAGTCTTTCTTGTTGTTGTTTTTTTTTTGGTGAAGAGTAAACCCTTACCTATTGAATGGAATTTCCCTATTTGCCAGTCTTTCCTTCTCGGCATTCTTTTGGCGGAGAAAGGGTTAACAGTTTCTGTAGAGGGTAGCCCTTTGCCTGTTATGTAAGCTTCCACCAAGCCATTCTATTTATTTCCTCGGCACTCTCTCAACATTGAAGTTATTACTACATATCGTCACCCTAAGTCATTTTTCGTCAATTTCTGGATTTTTTTTTTCATTGCTCCGTGTGGTACAATTCCCAATGTTTTATTTAGTGTCTGAGTAGGTTAAAATTACGTTAGGAGGAACATTATGTACATTTATAAAATAGAAAAACGATTTTTTTTTCGATTTCCTGAAAAGTTGGACGTATGCTCTTTCTTTATGAGGGTGACAATATCACAGTTAACTCTTTCCTTACCGCTTCTTTTATATTCTACCTGGCATCGATCTCCTTTACTCCTACTCGTAGCATCCTTGAGCTAAAACGCCTTTAGATACTTCGTAGTACGTCTTAGTTCTCCGTAGCTCTTTCTTTAATACTTCGTTGTAGGTTACTGTGTTGTGGCCTGTAGTTCCACGGCCGATCGATGTAGCTATGACCTCCCACTAAGTACATCCTTCCGTAAGAACAAGGGATTAAGGATTAGGGACGTGTCCTAGGTTGAGAGAGGGGTCCTCGGAAGCCGAATGGGAAGACTAGAGAAATAGAAGAAAACATTCCAGCAAGGATGGAATACGAACCAGGAAATGGTGTTAAGAGCAAGAGAGAATGAAATTATAATTTCCATCATCATTGATTGTATAACAGAGGTTTTGATAACAGAGCAAAATTGTGATGGTGGTAGTTGTTGTTGTGATGATGATGATGATGATGATGATGATGATGATGATGATGATGATGATGATGATGATGTTGATAATGATGATGGGGAGGGAGAGAAAGAACAGGAGCACGAGTGGGGAGAGAAGAACGAGAATGAGAACGAGAATGAGAACGAGAATGAGAACGAGAAAGCGGAGGAAGAGAAAGACAGGAAGAGGAAGAACGAAGATGAAGGATCGGGGGCGCAAGAGGAGTTAATGAAGTCTCAAGACCGAAAAGAATTGGAGTAAATGAAGAATGGAAGCCTCGAACACGGTGTGGAGGTGGTGGAGGAGGGAGAGGAGGAGGAGATGGAGGCGGAAGTGTAGGTGGAGTTGAAGGTGGAGGTGAAACTGATGGTGGATACGGAGGTGGAAGTATAGATGGAGGTGGCTGTGAACTGTGAAGGTTGAAGTAAAGATAGATGTAGATGTGAGTATGGACGAGGAGTGACTATGAAAGTGGAATTATAAGCAGATGCGAAGGACGTGGTAGAGAGGGAGGGAAGGTCGGTCAAAAGAGGCTTCAATGGGGAGGAATTTGAAGGAACAAGGAAAAAATTAGGACTGGGAACGGATTTGGAAGTGGGGTGGGGGAGATGCGTTGTATACTGAGGGAGATGGAGGGGGGAAGGAGTTGCAAAAAGAGAGAAAACGGAAAGGAAGAAGAGGAGAGGAAGATATGAGTAACGGGAGAGGAAAGGAAGAGCAGGAGGAAAAAGAGGGAGAAGAAAGAGGAGAAGAAAAGGTGCCACGGAAATTAATAAAATTGCATGACTGTAGCCAGAATAATAATAATAATAATAATAATAATAATAATAATAATAATAATAATATTAAACACAATTCACTTTAATTCTAAGCCATCAACATCGAGAGACTCGAGGAGGCATACATGCAGAAATTAAATCTGTTCACTGGGACTCACTGAGTGTTATACAAATACAATAATATATATATATATATATATATATATATATATATATATATATATATATATATATATATATACATATATATACACCAGGTAAGAAAATGGGCTTCCAAAAGACGGTGACATTCATTATGTATTTGATTATGGCGAAGGATAGTCGAACTTCTTTATTTGAATCGTGTACCCCACATTGAAGAAGCCTCACTCCCTCATTCTTCTTGTGACCCCTTAAGATGGACTCACCCTCCGCCCTTCCCTTAGTCCAAAGATAGTCTCCGCACTGGTGTAAAAAAAAAAAAAAAAAAAAAAAAAAATCATCTTTCGAAAATAAACTAAATTCCCTTAACTTCGAAATAAAGGAATTTCTCGGGAAGTCAACTCCAATAAAATTTCTTCAAGACGTCGTGGTGCTAATTAAATTTCTGATGAATTCTGTCTTACATAAAAAAAAGGAGTCAACTAAAATTTGACCGACACAAGTTTCGTTCGGTTGTAATACCAGACAGCGGAGTTATTTTACATAATTATCATAATATCTGCACGAGTCTGAAGTAAGACAAATGTAGAGCACATACCCTTTTACTCCATAGACGACGGTGGCTAAAGGTCTTGTATATTTTGACGCAGCCCGAAGGGATTTCTCCCCGTCTTCTCCTTCTCTACATGAGGGGACGGAGAGGGGGGGGGGTCGCCGATTTAATGAAGCGGCCTTGCTGTGAATGTGCTCTGTCTTGCGACACTGCTTCTGATCCAGGGCAGTGGACAAGATGGAGGGATGACCCGTCATCCAGGAGGTGCCAAGATAAGAGGGAGGGAAGAGGGTAGAGGGGGATGGAATGGGTGGGAGTGGTTTCTATGCCTTTGTTTATTGGCTACCTCCCGTGTAAGGGGGAAAAAACCTTTGGTATATGTATGTATGTATGTATGTATGTATGTATATTTTTCTGTCTGCCGTCAGGACATTTTATTCAGCTGAGGGAGATTCAACCTTTCCTAAGAGGATCAGCAAGACTATCGTTCTTTTTCTCCCTCCTCCTCTTCCTCCCTCTTCTCCTCACTACCCTCCTCATTCCTCCACCTCCCTTCCTCCTTTCTCCCATCTCCTCCTCCTTCCAGCCATTCCCTGGTCTATTCTTCTCTATCTTTTACCCCTTTCTCCCGTCACCCATCCTAACCAATGGAAGCTGATTCTGGGTGCATCCTGCAAGATCCTCACCATCCCTTCCTAATCCCATATATCATACCTTCTGTATAACATCTATAATACCTTTGAGATTATACGAAGCGGAACAAGATGGAATTCGATAAAGACGAGCGAGCAATGGCGGGGAAACGAAGAAGGGAGAAAATCCCAAGAGTCGAGTCTGAGGACGGAAAACTTTGACTCCGCCAGAATTTTCCTTACCATTCCTGTCGCTGCAATTTGGCTCTTTTCGCGTTTGTTTTGGTTGCCGCCAGGCGATTTTATTCAACTAAAGGGTGCGACGAAAATATGTTAAAACGGCCACGGTTAACCTTAACGATGCTGTTCATGATTTGTGTAATTGTTCTTTGGGACAAATTTAGGATTAAGAAGAAAAAGGAAAGAATGGTTTACCAACAGAATAGTTATCGAATGGAATAGACTTAACGGTGGTATTCTTAGAAAAATTCTTTCCTTATATTAATCTTATATAAATCCTTGGAAGGGGAAATTTTATACAAGGAAAGATTTTTTTAAGACTACCACCGTAAGATTCTTACGGTGATATTTAAAGAAAAAAATTTCCTTATAGAAATCTTTCCCTTCTAAGGATTGATATAAGATGCATTTAAGGATGTTTTTTAAGAATACTACCGTTAGTAACCATGTAGTGAGTGCTGAGACAATGGATAGTTTTAGGAGAAGGTTAGATAACTTTATGGATAGGGATGACGGGTGGTAAGGGACAAAGAACTGCCTAGTGTAGGCCTTATGGTCTCCTGGAGTCTCCTCCATTCTTATGCTCCTATGTTCTTATGACCAAAACAAGACGATGTAATCTACAATGGATTGGGGGAGGGGGGGTCACGTGACCCTGGCCTGAACCGGACCCCCAGTGATCGAGACCCCGCTATGGCCGAGTTCCATCACTCGTAACAAAATCACCTAAAGGCTGCAACATAATCCCTATAATAAGCCCCGGCACAGAAGGAATTCAAACCCTCAAGAAATCTCACTTTTGGGAGCACAAATTACCCTCAATTAATCAATAAAATCAGCCATCCTGAGTCCACTGCTAAACAAAGGCCTCCTTCATAGCATTCCATGATTCACATGACCACGCCAACCTCTGCCACGTCACTCATGCAAACTTCTCAATCTCGTCTCTCCACCTCCTGTCTGGTCTCCCTCCTCCACGCTTCCCATCTCGCGGCGTCCACTCAGTAACACATTTGCTCCATTGTTCATCAGTCGTTCGCACTAACCTGCCCAATTCTACTTCCTCTCTTTCACCGCCTCCACAATATCTTTCTAGTCTGCTCTCTCACCCAACTTGCTCTCTTTCGGTCTCTCAGCGTTATTCCCAAGGCAACTACGCACCCTTCCCGGTGACGGAGTGCGTGGTGGGTGGACGTGCCGAGTCATGATGCAGAAGTTGGACAGAAATTCCTGGTACAGATAGGTTAGATCTATTGCTTTCCTCCTCCAATTCGAACTAAAATAAAGGTGATTGATCGTCGGGTTCAATTGCGAGGTCCCTCCACATTTCGTAGAAATGAGAGTTTCTGTGTCTTTTCTTTAAGATCTAATTTTAGAAAAAATCATAGTATCACTATTCATATTACTAGCAATAGTGACAGTAAGTGATAATCATAGTGCTAGTGTGAATAATAGTGATAGTGGGTGATAATCACTGTTCTCAAAAGTAACAGTGAGATTAAGTGATAGTGATAATTAATGTTCTCAAAAGTAACAGTGACAGCGAAGTAATAGTGACAATTACTGTTCTCAAAAGTAAGAGTGAGAGCGAAGTGATAGTGATGATTACTGTTCTCAAAAGTAACAGTGACAGTGAAGTAGTGACAATTACTGTTCTCAAAAGTTACGATGAGAGCGAAGTGATAGTGATTATTATTGTTCTCAAAAGTTACAGTGAAGTAATAGTGATAGTTACTGTTCTCAAAAGGAATAGTGAAAAAAAGTGATAGTGATAATTACTGTTCTCAAAAGGAACAGTGAAATTAAGTGATAGTGATAATTACTGTTCTCAAAAGTAAGAGTGAGATCGAAGTGATAGTGATAATTACTGTTCTCAAAAGTAACAGTGAGAGCGAAGTGATAGTGATGATTATTGTTCTCAAAAGTAACAGTGAGAGTGATGTGACAGTTACTGTTCTCAAAAGTAACAGCGAAATTAAGTGATAGTGATAATTACTGTTCTCAAAAGTAACAGTGAGAGCGAAGTGATAAAGTGATAATTACCGTTCTCAAAAGTAACAGTGACGGTGAAGTGATAGTGCTAATTACCGTTCTCAAAAGTAACATTGAGATCGAAGTGATAAAGTGCTAATTACCGTTCTCAAAAGTAACAGTGACAGTAAAAATCATTAATCGTACTCTTTGGAGGTTAACCCCTTCAATACCGGGTGGTCCTTTTCCTTTAATCCTGTCTGGCGCCAGTCTATTCTATTCATTCCCGTGGCGACCCATGGGTAGCGAAAGGGTTGGTTAACATAAGATATAATTTACTGATTTCATTTCCATTGACTTTTCCTCAAATGTCCGCGAAAAGAGTTCCATTGGCTTTTGAAACCAAGTGGAAAAAATCATGGAAGATAATTTCATACACGGTTCGTTACATGAATGGAGCAACTTGAGTTTTCGTTCTTATCGGATGTGGTGACGAGCCTACCCCAGGAGACGCGTTGCTGCGGCCGAAGCCGGCACCTTTTGCCCCGTTATGCGCTTGGACTCCTGGGGCAGGTAACAGTCACTACTGGGAATCGAAGAGAAGTGCGGGATTCGAACCCAGAAGTAAGTTAGTACCCTGCTTCTCATTTTTGGCAGATGCGGTGACACAAATTCTTATTTTCATAGGTTCTTTTATGACATAATGCGTTTCAGGATATGAAGAATCGTATGCTTCCAACTCCTCAAAAAGAGAAAAGAAAAAGGAAGAGAGAGAGAGAGAGAGAGAGAGAGAGAGAGAGAGAGAGAGAGAGAGAGAGAGAGAGAGAGAGAGAGAGAGAGAGATGGATATATAGGTGGATATATAGACGGATAGGTGGACAGATAGATAGATGGATAAATGGACAGATAGATGGATAAAGGGTTAGATGGATAGATAGATCAATAGAGAGCCTTTTTACTCAAATTAAACCCAGAAATCAACATAACTTCACCTGTACCTCAGAAGTAAACAAGACTACAAACCGATTATATCTATCGCGAGGGAAGACAAAGCCTGTTCTAGTCTTGAGCCTGGGGCTAACAGAGGCATATTAGACGAGGCTGAAGCCGCATTATCTGGCTTGGGTAGACACCGCAACGAAGCTAATAGACACACACTGAGAGAATCTTTTGAACAAACTTCGAGAAGAACTTTCTGGTAAGACGGGAGGACCCCATGCAAGAGGTAAGCTGGTGTGTACATTATTAGAGAGTTTATAGTCGAGGAAGGACCCGTGATGAAACTGGAAGACCGGGGCAGAGGGAGACGGCCAGGAAGCCGTGCTAATGAACGGGGGCTCAGTTTAGATTTACTGTACCGTGGCTCAGCACATTCCCGACTTTCGTTCGTTTTTGTCCGAGTTACGATCTTTTTATTCTGTTGTTGTGTTTATTGTTGGTACTGTTGTTACTGTCATTACTGCTGTCGTTGTTGTTATCATCATCATCGTAGTCGTCGTCGTCAGTGTCTTCGTCGTCGTCAGTGTCTTCGTCGTCATTGTCGTCGTCGTCGTCGTCGTCGTCGTCGTCGTCGTCATCATCATCATCATCATCATCATCATCATCATCATCATCATCATCATCATCATCATCATCATCATCATCATCATCATTCTCATTTTTATTACTATCATACTATATGCACATAATTCACCATTTATTACGTTACGCTAGTGATTCTTTGGTAATAAATTCCTTGACATATTTTTCTGCACCTACCCTCTCTTTCACACACGCACGCGCGCACGCGCGCGCATCCCCAACATCGGCCCAAATCCCAGATGACAGGATTTTACTTTACAAGGAGTTTCTCACTTCCCACTATATGGGGGTAGGGTAGTGGCAAGTTTAGACATTCTGAAAAATGATCTCGCACCACCTAAACTATACTTCATAGATAAACCCTTAACTAGAACGGATTTAACCTAGATAAAAAGAATATCCCTCTGATGTTGGAAGGACGTCCAGATATTGTTCTGCTTGGCGCCAGACGATTTTTATTCTGGTGCCAGACGATTTTTATTGTGGCGCCAGACGATTCTTATTCTGGCGCCAGACGATTTTTATTCTGGCACTAGACGATTTTTATTAGGCGCCAGACTCCCAGACTTCGAGAAGATGCGGTTTATCACATCATCGGGTTGAAGTAAGTCCTCGAAGTAGATCGGGAAGGCGCCGGACAGGATCCGTGAGAAGAAGGAGCGTTATAGTACTTGAAGAGGACTCTGTGCCTGTGATCTTTCTTGGAAGGGATTTCGACATTAAGCGCGCGATGACGACAACGACGATGACGGCGATGACGAAGATGATGACGATGACATCAAAGGGAGAAGGAGGAGCAGGAGGTGGAGGAAGTGAAAGAAGAGGAAGATGGAGAAGAGGAGGAGGAGGAAGAGAAGGGGAGGAGGGAGATGAGCAGGAGTACAGGGAGGAGGAACAGATGAGAGAAGAGAAGGTAGAGAAGTAGGAGGAGGTAGACGAGGAAGAGTAAAAGGGGGAGGAGGAGGTAGAGGAGGAAGAGTAAAAGTGGGAGGAGGAGGAGGAGAAGGGAGAAGAGAAGGAAGAGAAGGAGGAGGAAGAGGAGGAGGAGGTGGAAGAGGAGGAGGAGGAAGAGGAGGAGAAGGAAGAGGATGAGTACAGAGAGAAGGAGGGATAAGATTAGGGAGTAAAGGATGAGTAGGATGAGGAGGAAGAGGAGTAGATGAAAGGGAAGAGGAACAAGAGAAAGAGATGGAAGAGGCAGAAGAGGAAATGAGAAGAGGAGGAAAGAAAAATAAGGTGAAGAAGGGGAGAAGACAGAAAAAAGAAGAAAAAGTTTACCTTTGCGTGCACAAAGGAAGAAAAAAAACGAGGACTCTGTTGAAGGAGGAGAAGAAGAAAAAGGAAACTCGAGGAAGCTTTACGTCTTTAGAAGAGAAAAATAGCCTCATTGTTCTGGTCGACGAAGGCGAAGAAAGCGAAGGAAGGCTAAGAAGCCGCTCTGCTAATGAGCTGTAGATCACACGGTGCTTTAAAAAAAAAAGAAGAAAAAAAAGTCAACGTAATTTAGTTGTAAAACGAGAGACCCAAACCTTGTGGTGTTGCTGCAACATTGCTACTTTTTGGTACTCCGAAAGATAATGAAAAGTGCCCCCCCCCCTTTTTTTTTTTTTTTTTTTTTTTTTTTTTATACCGAGGAGGGCATCACGGAGATGAATAAAATAGTCTGGTGACAACCAGGATAGCAAAAAAAAAAAAAAAAAAAATCGCCATCCCGGGTATAGAAGAAGATTCGCCTGGTTACGTCTTTACCATCGTTTAACTCTACCGAGGGTTAAAACTGTCCATTGATTCGAGTTAAGTGAGTCTATAAACTCTCAGTACATTCTACACAGGGTATAGATAATGCTTTCTGTTCTGACCAGCGCCCGTCCATTTTTACTGGGTCAATTTGTCGGAGAAGGTCATGTAAGTGGCAACAAATGGATGATTGCGAGAACATCTCTCAAGACATGATGTGTGGTTCGAGGTATACATGTGTATGTGTGTATGCGCGCGCGTGCGTGCGTGCGTGTGTGTGTGTGTGTGTGTGTGTGTGTGTGTGTGTGTATAGAAAAGACTGGATAAGGGTACACAGATGTGACACTGCATTTGATATACAAAATCAAAGAGGTAACTTGATAGATGGTGAGGTATGTGCATATATGTATATATATATATATATATATATATATATATATATATATATATATATATGTATATGCACCTACTGTTTAACTATATCTACATTATGTATATACTCATACATATAGTTATGCAATGTTTTATATATATATATATATATATATATATATATATATATATATATATATATACATATATATATGCATGTAGAATTAAATACGACAGCATTCTGACAATTGTTCAACTTTTTCTTAATGTTTTCTATTTGTCTTATCAACTTTTTTCCAGTTGTAGGGTGAGCTGATACAAGTTCTCCATAGTTTTCCATTTAATATTCTCGAGCTTTCGTCTTCAAAGAGACATCATCAGGATTGACAAAATTTCTGCAATAATGAATACAAATGTTGGTACATATAAGTTACAAAATAAATTACAAAAATACAAATATAAATATACAGGTAGAACAAAAGATATATAACGAGAGTTATTACTTACGTCTACAAGGAAAGTACAAATGATAGAGAGAGAGAAAGGTTTAAATACATAAACTGCTATCCGAGTTCCCATTACGGAGTCTGGCTGATCGTCTGAGTGGTGGGGGAGTGGGGGGTGGGAGGGGAGGGGGAGAGGGGACCTCAATGTAGCGATGTCTCAGGTTAGCGCTACTGTACAGCTTAATACTGGACGTCATATATATATACACATTTATCAACCACAATTCACTATAAATCTAAGCCATCAACATCGAGTAACTCGAGGAGGCATACATGCAGAAATTGATACGTGGTCAAGCTAAGGACTCAAACCTGTGCTAGCACGTATATATATATGTGTGTGTGTGTGTATGTGTGTGTGTGTGTATGTGCTATATACATATATGTTAACATACATCCTTAGCTATATGTGCACCCATCTACACCCACACCCACCCTGAAACACCAGTACCCCCACGTATATCTGTATCTAACGATATTTATGCTCATATACAATATGTATACATATACAGTATATGTATATATCATATGTATGTATTTGTACACACACACACACACACACACACACACACATAAATATATCTATATATATATACAGTATATACATATATATATATATATATATATATATATATATATATGTGTGTGTGTGTTTGTGTGTGTGTGTGTGTGTGTGTGTGTGTGTGTGTGTGTGTGTGTGTGTGTGTGTGTGTGTGTGTGTGTACACATACGTGCGCGCGTACGTACATACATACATAGTACACATATGACACACCAAGAATTTGTTTTTAGTTTTAGAGAGAAAGAGACAAGGGCACCTCATTTCTAAGTAAAGAGGTGGTTGAGAGGTGTGGACTCTGTGATGAAGTGCCCGACCACAGGTCCTCCCATGGGGGGGGTAAAGGGGGGTGGGGGAAGGGGGGGTGAGGGGGGAAGGGGGGGTGCAAGTGCCTCCCAATAGGGGTCCACCACTCACGTGAGACCCTTGAGTACTTGTAAAGAGGAGACCGACTTGGCGGTCGGGGCTGCAGCATTGTCCCCCAGTGATCAATAACGCTGAAGAAGGTCTGTTGGTTATTGGAGCTTTGGTTATTGGAACGTTAGTAATTGAAACGTTGGTTATTAAAACCTTGGTTGTTGGAACTTTTGTTGTTGAATTGTTTGTTACTGAAACGTTGGTTATTGAAACGTTGGGTATTGGAACGTTAGTAATTGAAACCTTGGTTGTTGGTACTTTTGTTGTTGAATTGTTTGTTACTGAAACGTTGGTTATTGAAACGTTGGTTATTGGAACGTTAGTAATTGAAACCTTGGTTGTTGGTACTTTTGCTGTTGAATTGTTTGTTACTGAAACACTGGTTATTGAAGCGTTGATTACTGAAACGTTGGTTACTGAAACTTTGGTTATTGGAACGCTTGTAGTTGGATCGTTAGTTATTGAAACCTTGTTTATTGGGACTTTTGTAATTGAAACTTTTGTTACTGAAATCCTGGTTATTGAAACGTTGGCTATTGAAACGATGGTTATTTGAAAAATGGTTATCAAATTGCTGGATATTGATACGATGACTATTGAAATTATGATTATTAAACAATGGTTATTAAAACCATCGTTATACAAAACGTTCGTTATTGAAACTTTAGTTATTTAAACGGTGATTACAAGAAGGTTCATATGACAAAGCACCATTTGGAGACCAGTCCTTTATTGATTGTTCAACATTTCGCTCATAGGAATTGCTATTTCTAAAATACAATCAATAATCTTTCTCAATTTGCGTTTTTTCTGCCTAAACTATTGGTAGCCGTCATCCTAAACAACAACAGCAACAACAACAACAACTACGACGACAACAACATTAACAACAACAACAACATCTGTATGGCAACTTGATGGTCACTCTCTCAAAGACGCAGGAATTCTAAGTTGTTGCAAAACTAAATATTCGTATGTTTTACTCGTGGTATCGCAAGGCAATTTCATACATTTCAGAGAAAGAGCCGGAAGCCGAAAGTCTGAAAAGACCCTCTCGATAAAGTCTTACACTATCACGGTTTTGCTCAGCCGAAAGAATCCCTTTCACTGCCGTCAAGCGATTTTATTCGGTTAAGGGAAACCTCTCTGCATAGCCAAGGGGTCAAGGTCTAGGACTTCGGGACTCCATTTCGGGAACTTCGAGCTCTCTCGAACTAGCACGATTCCCGGGCGCACCTGCTCACAGGTCATTTGAAGTTACTGGCCTTCAGCTTGTGTTCCTGTTTTGGCCGGCAATAACATTCACTGGCTTTGATGCCTCTTTCACAATAAATCAATCAAATACTGGAGGAGAGGGGGTGGGGAGGGAGGAAGGGAGGGAGATGATGAGGGAGGAAAGGAGGAAAGGATACAGATGAAGAAAGAGAGAAAAAATAGAAATAGATAGATGGCTGGATAGAGTGGGTGCGTGAGTGAGTGTGTGTGTGTGTGTGTGTGTGTGTGTGTGTGTGTGTGTGTGTGTGTGTGTGTGTGTGTGTGTGTGTGTGTGTGTGCGTGTGTGCGCGTTTACCTAGTTGTATCTTTCAGCATCAAGTCTTTTCTTAAAATCTTGAATAGTATTTGCACACACTGTTTCTTTATCCAAGTTATTCCAGGTATCCAGCACTCTGTGTGGGAAGCTATTCTTTTTCCGATCTCTTCTATAGTTGTCCTTTTTGAGTTTCTTTTCATGGCCTCTTGTTTTTCCATTGTCATTTTTTAGTAAATCATTCCTATCAAGGATTTCCATTCCTTTCATGATTCTAAATATAGTCAGTAGATCACCTCTTTCTCTTCTCTGCTCCAGTGTTGGTAGTTCCAATTTCGATCATCTTTGTTCGTATGTTAATTTGAAAAGAGCTGGTGCCCACTTTGTCGCTGCTCTCTGTATTCTTTCTAGTTTCCTTATATTCTTTTTTGTACTGGGTGTCTATAGTGTCGCTGCCTATTCCAGTTTTGGTCTAATCAATGTAACTAATATTTTTTTTAATCATTGCTTCATCCAAGTAATCAAATGCCACTTTCATTGACCTTAATAGGTTGAAGGTCTCTCCGGCTATTTTGTTTATATGTTTATCCGGTGGTATGTCTTTGGTGTGTGTGTGTGTGTGTGTGTGTGTGTGTGTGTGTGTGTGTGTGTGTGTGTGTGTGTGTGTGTGTGTGTGTGAGAGAGAGAGAGAGAGAGAGAGAGAGAGAGAGAGAGAGAGAGAGAGAGAGAGAGAGAGAGAGAGAGAGAGGGAGAGAGAGAGAGAGAACCACAATATTCTGGAACTAGTGCAAGATGTTGTTCCAGAGTCCAGGCAAGAAAGTGCTTCCAGGCGATCTAAACGACGAGACCGAGATGACTGCTTGTATAGTACATGCTTACAAGCTAAACCCACACTCGCTTGTCCCAAGAAGAAGAGGAAGAGGAAGAGGAAGAGTATGAAGAGGAAGAGGAAGAGTATGAAGAGGAACAAGAGGAACAAGAGGTGGGGGGAGTTTAAAGAGCTCTTGGGGCTCCCGAAACCACAACAAAGGACTAACACTTGCCTGCTTGTGCACGTGTGTGTGTGTGTGTGTGTGTGTGTGTGTGTGTGTGTGTGTGTGTGTGTGTGTGTGTGTGTGTGTGTGTGTGTGTGTGTGTGTGTGTGTGTGTGTGTGTGTGTGTGTGTGTGTGTGTGTGTGTGTGTGTGTGTGTGTGTGTGTGTGTGTGTGTGTGTGCTTATATATGTTTACCTAGACGAGCTTTTACTCGTACATGCTCATGAGAAATAGTATCGCAATCGATCGAAACCCCGTTTCGTACCGAGTCTGCCCTCGACATCTGTGTGAAATAATCTGGCATTAATCGGAATAAAAGTTTCAAATGTCTTCTTGACATCACTATAAAGAAGGGGTTAATCATCAACGCATACATCAAGAAGAAGAAGAAGAAGAAGAAGAAGAAGAAGAGGAAAAAGAAAAGGAAGGGAATGAAGAAGAAGAGGAAGAAGAGGAAAAAGAAGAGGAAGAGGATGAAGAAGAAAAGAAGAAGAAGAAGAAAGAAAAAAAGAAAAAGACAAGACCGACAGCTTTACAAGAGTCTTTTGACGAGAGTGGGAATTGTGTAGCACCCTTGGGTACCGTCATAGGTCAGCCAGTTCTCCAGCTGCCTTCCAGGAGGAAAGGTCAAAGGAGGTCACATGAGGTCGAAAAAGATGAATGCTAGCCGCGAGGTATCCAGGTAAACTTAATTCCTATGGACGTGTGAAGCAAAAACAAGGAAATCATACTGGTAACATTGGGTTAGATTCATGCAGAAGACGAAGAAGAAGAAGAAAAGAAGAAGAAGGAGGAGGAGGAGGAGGAGGAGGAGGAGGAGGAGGAGGAGGAGGAGGAGGAGGAGGAGGAAAAATGAAGAAGAAGAAGAATGAGAAAATGAAGAAAAAAGAAGATGATTATAATGAAGAAGACAAAGAAGAATATGAAAAAGAAAAAGAAGAAGAGGGATGAGAAGAAAAAGAAGAAAGTACGCTTCATGTTGTCCACCCAAAGGGTCTTACAAAATCTCCGACATTAAGAAGAAAAAGCCATCAGAGCCTGAAGCACCCTCTACAAGTCTTCAGTGGTTTTAGTGATTTCAACGAAAGATCCTCGAGAGCAGCAGCGGCCGAAGTCTGCAGCTGACGTCGGAAGAGTGTGACTGACCGTCAAGCAAAAGTTTCCAGAGACTTCCTTCTGCAAATTTTAGACAAAGACTGACTTTCAAGCGAAAAAAAAAAGTTCAAGCCCAGGACGAGAGCGGAAGTTTCCAAAGGCTTTCTTTGGCAAATTTTGAACAAAGAAGACTGACTTCGCGGCCCGGCGAGTCAGTTGCAAGAAAAGGAGAACGGAGTGTAAATAGAAAGGAACCAAGGTAGGGATGGAAAAGAGAAGTAGAGTTTGAAGAAATTGAGGAATGGGAGAGGAACGGGTAGAAAGGATGAACACACAAAAGGAAGGCAAGAATAATGAGGTGTACGGAATACATACACACATGCATTCCTTTCATGCATACATACATGCATACATACACACATGTTTATCATATATATATATATATATATATATATATATATATATATACACACACATGATATATACATATATATACACACATATATATACATATACATATTCACATATATATACATATATATATATATACACATATATATACATATTATATACATACACATATATATATATATATATATATATATATATATATATATATACACACACATGATATTTATTTCCTCATCACTCCCGTTGCAACTGTAGTTCACATGCTATCAAATAATATGTGCTGCTATTTTTCCAATCTAATTTTCGCCCGCATGGGAGAGATTGAGAGTGTCATCACACTTAAACCTACCCTCTTAATTTTTAGCTTTCTTTTCTTCATTTGACACCAATTGCAAACCCGTCAGAACTTCGCTCGTTATCTTGCAAGACAGGGTTGCACTGTCTTTCGTTTTTTATCATCTAACTCTTACTTTCTGTGAATATATATATATATATATATATATATATATATATATATATATATATTTGTGTGTGTGTGTGTGTGTGTGTGTGTGTACCTAACTGTCGTAAACAAGAAATGAGCAAGGTTCATGGTTCTTTTTCCCCTGTTCTCCAATTTATTATACATTGTTTCAAATTCCATGTTAAAGTGTTTGTGTGTGTGTGTGTGTGTGTGTGTGTGTGTGTGTGTGTGTGTGTGTGTGTGTGTGTGTGTGTGTGTGTGTGTGTGTGTGTGTGTGTGTGTGTTTATATATCTGTGATTGTAGTAGTGGTTGAAGTACTTGGATCGTCATCAGAAGTTTGCAGGTTCGAGTCCTTTGGGCGACGATTTATACAGATTCTTGAAGGAATCAATTTCTCCTTCTTAGCTCCCAAGATATTTTTCCATTTAGATATAAAATCAAAATTATTTTTACAAAATGTGAACAGGAAGCGAATGGAAGAAACTTATATTATCAATGAAGAATGAAAATGAATAAAATTTAAAGTTAATGAAAGAGAATGATAATAAGAATAAGTATGAGAATGAAAATGAAAATATGAATGAAGATCAAAATGAAAAGATACAACCTACCTTCGTAAAAGAAAGGAAGAAGAACAAAGAAGAAGAAGAAGAAGAAGAAGATGATGATGTGGAAAAAGAAGATACAGAAGAAGAAGAAGACGAAGAAGAAGAAGAAGACAAAGACGAAGAAGAAGAAGACAAAGACGAAGAAGAAGAAGAAAAAGATGATGAAAAAGGTGAAAAAGATGATGATGAAGAAGAAGAAGAAGAAGAAGGAAATAAAGATGAAGAAGATGAAGAGGAAGAGGAAGAAGAAGGAAATAAAGATGAAGAAGATGAAGAGGAAGAGGAAGAAGAAGAAGAAGAAGAAGACAAAGACGAAGAAGAAGAAGACAAAGACGAAGAAGAAGAAGAAGAAAAAGATGATGAAAAAGGAGAAAAAGATGATGATGAAGAAGAAGAAGAAGAAGAAGGAAATAAAGATGAAGAAGATGAAGAGGAAGAGGAAGAAGAAGAAGAAGAAGACGAAGACGAAGAAGAAGACAAAGAAGAAGAAGAAAAAGAAAAAGATGATGAAAAAGGAGAAAAAGATGATGATGAAGAAGAAGAAGAAGAAGGAAATAAAGATGAAGAAGATGAAGAGGAAGAGGAAGAAGAAGAAGAAGAAGAAGACAAAGACGAAGAAGAAGAAGACAAAGATGATGAAAAAGGAGAAAAAGATGATGATGAAGAAGAAGAAGAAGAAGGAAATAAAGATGAAGAAGATGAAGAGGAAGAGGAAGAGGAAGAGGAAGAAGAAGAAGAAGAATACAACGATTGGTGACCTTGATCTTTAGAGTCTGTAGACCATAAAGGAGATAGACTGTTGGACTTTACTTCCTGTGCACTTCTACAGGTTGTGCCTGACCTCAATGCTGTGGTGAACTATGATGAACGACTTTTCCTCCCATTCTTCTCATTTCTATCGATTTATTATTCGCTGATCTATTAATCCATTTCTTATATAGCTATCCGTTACTTATTACTGATTTCCATTAGTTATTTACTTATTTGCTTATATTTTGATTTGTTTAGATGTTATTCTATTATTTAGTTTCATCTCAGATGTGAATTTATGATTAAATGACAACTCATGACAAAATCTATACAGACTTTGTTAACGATGAGATCAGTCGCCGGTTGTCAATTCTACTTATGAGAATAGTTGCTCATAGAGATCTTGGGCTCAGTACCAACCTCTCGGGTCTGCACCTTCACATGGATTTATGATTTGAAGAAAAGTGTATAGGAGTATACAACGGAAGAACAAACAAGCAGAGGACCCTCAGGTGTAAAAAAAAAAAATATATATATATATATATATATATATATATATATATATTATATATATATAATGATAATGATAATAATAACTTAATTTTCAAATTTCGAAAACATTTTACTAAAGCAGGATCGATCGGAGACGTTTTCCACCTTCCAGGTGCGATCTACATAGACTCAATTATCATCATGTCAATTTTTTTCTCCAATATCCTCATTCTAATATTCTTCACTTACCTGTTCCTAGGACCACCACAACTATATACTCATCGCTGGTGCCTAGGGAGGATACAACTGAAGAACCAACAAGCAGAAGACGTTCTGGTTCTTCAGTAAGTGAAAAAATATCTGCTTCATCAATTTTCGAAAACATTATTTTTTACTAAAGAACTTGATCAGAGACGTCTTCCACTTTCGAGGGGCAGTCTACACAGACCCAATTAATATCCTCATTCTTTCTAATATGCTTTTCACTTACCTACTGCTTTTCTAAACAGTGTAGAAACTGATACGAGTTTCTTTGCGCATTCACTCATTTCTAAGCGAAACACACCTTCAAT
>NC_134804.1:33947746-33957746 GCF_046742065.1 Oratosquilla oratoria | reverse complement strand
TTTCATGTCATCTTGTATTTCTCTCATCCCAATTTAGTAAGTCCTCTCTACCAAGGACTTCCATGCCTCTCATGATTCTATAGATGGTCAATAGGTCACCTCTTTCTCTTCTTTGTTCCAGAGTCGGCAATTCAAGCTTTGACAATCCCTCTTCATATGACAGTTTTGAAAGTGTGTGTGTGTGTGTGTATTCACCTCGGATCTGCTGCAGCCTCTTTTCGAGACAGCCAGACACCACCCTACGGCAGTGAGCTCAGAGCTCATTATTAGCAGATCTCTGGGTAGGTCTGAGACCACTCACACTCCACACACCGGGAATGCAAGGTCACAACTCCTTGACTAACGTCCCGTACCTACTCGCTGCTAGGTGAACAGGGGCTACACGTGAAAGGAGACAAACCCAACTTGTCTCCGCCCGGCCGGGGAATCGAACCCCGGTTCTCCGGCTTGTGAGGCCAGTGCCTTACCAATCCGCCACCGGGTCGTGTGTGTGTGTGTGTGTGTGTGTGTGTGTGTGTGTGTGTGTGTGTGTGTGTGTGTGTGTGTGTGTGTGTTTGTGTGTGTGTGAGATTTTCTT
The DNA here is from genome assembly GCF_046742065.1 of Oratosquilla oratoria. Lineage (NCBI taxonomy): Eukaryota > Metazoa > Arthropoda > Malacostraca > Stomatopoda > Squillidae > Oratosquilla > Oratosquilla oratoria. The sequence goes on along the minus strand of NC_134804.1, from coordinate 33,957,169 downwards.
TCCCATGACCTTGAATCACGAACTGAAATAACAACCGCAGCAATTACCCTTCCGCATGAGGGGTCAGAGCTCTTGTATTCCAATCTATGGGTTATGATATGACCTTAAATACACCACATATCCATTTCCTTGTTCAATGGAAACAGTAACGACTTTCAGTATAGTGGATTTTTTACGTTGTGCAGCCGAAGCGTGCATGTATGCTTGTGTGTGTGTGTGTGTGTGTGTGTGTGTGTGTGTGTGTGTGTGTGTGTGTGTGTAAGGATGCATTGATACATAGCAGTAATGCACAGTATAACAAATACAAAAGGGTAGATTAGGTTTGGTTTAGTTAGGTAAGTAAGATTAGGTAAGGAAATTAGGTTAATTTAGTTTAGTTTCGGTTAGGTTAGATTAGGCTGGGTTAGGTTAGCTTAGGTTAAGTTAGATAATGTAAGGTAATTTTAGATTATATTAGGTTCGGTCAAACTAGGTTATGTTAAGCTCGGTTAGCTTAAGCTAGGTTAGACTAAACCTGCAAGTATGCATGAAATTCTTACTATATACCCTTGATCACTGTGGCACTGGTGCCTGGACTAAGGTGCCCCTGGCCCCATTTGCATTCATAAGGATGGTCACGTGGTTCTCTCACTGAGGTCGTGATACGTGTAAATACGCATTACTTCCTCCACTCCCATTTATGCACTAGTTAGAATATTTACGATGTAACTATTTGGTAATACGCGTATACCTACGTATACACGTGTATATGCACATGTATGCGCATGTACAAATACACAAACAACCCCCACACAAACACAAATATTTTTAAATGTATACGTATATGTGTGGATGTGTAATGAATTATATGGAGTACCTTCTGGTACAAAGAAAATTAAATAAACGAATGAATTAATTAATCAATAGATGAACACATAAATGATGAAAAGATACAGTGGTACATCAGTTCAGTATTTCTCTAATTTGATACGAATTATAAGAAATGCGATCTTCTCTTCAGAAACTTGCTTCCATTCACTGACTATCCGGTATACAAAGTTGTTTCTGCCACTTTCTTGTATTCTTAAAGATATTTTCTGGACCCCAAATAAAAGTCGTAACAAGCATCTATGGTCCAAACGTCACCAAATCACATAGCCGAAAATCTGTACAGTATGCTTCACGTTGTCAATTTCCGAAAATTCGTTTAAGGTCATTAGGCTTTAAAGGTCTCAACTTCGTGTGTAGGGATTAAGGAAACCTAAGTCTGAAGCAGTTTTTGAGTTCAGGTCATTTAAAAAGGTGTGACCTACAATAAAGTTTCACTCTTTAAGGTCACTAGACTTTAAAGGTCTCACTTTCATGAGAAGGATAAAATAAATATCTGCCTGGATTCGTTTTCGAGTTAAGGTCCTTAACAAAACGAGTGTTAGTGTGTGCGACTGAGCGAAGGAGCGAGCGCGTCGAACTTGCACCCGGCCAGCGTGTGACCCGCTCGCCCGGTTCCGTCCGAGGCGTCGCTCTCAGCTCCGAGGCACAGGTCCCTGGTTCTCCTCCCTTCGCTCGCCGACGCCAGAGGAACTCCGGTCCGGTTCGACCGGATCCACGTCCTGTTCAGGACCTGTTTGCCTCTTCTCCTACCGGAACTGAATATCGACTAACCAGCGGGAGGTGGTCGAAAGAAAGGGAGGAGGTCAGAGTAGTAGCATTTCGTTGTCAATAACCAGCACATCTATCGGAAAAGGGGATGTGAGGACGAAGGTAAGGTATGGTTAGGGAAGGGAGGGAGGAAGAGGAGAGCAAATGAAGGGTAAGGGAAGAGGGATAAGGAAAGGGAAGAGAGGAAAAAGGGGGAAGGGCAGAGAACAGGAGGGGAGGAGGGGGAGAAGAAGGCGGTAAGAGGAGTTCGGGATGAGGGAAACGAGGGAAAGGTTGGGGTGAGGGGAGAAGAGGGGAAAGGACGGTAGGGACCAGGGATTGAAATAGGAGAACAAGGAGTGGGAACAAGAGAGTAATATTGTTGGAGTGGGAAGGAGTGTGAGAGAGGGGAAAATGAGGAAAGAATGAAGGGATAATCTTAGAAATGAGGGTCTTAGAGAGGGGAAAATGAGGAAAGAATACAGGGATAATCTTAGAAATGAGGGTCTTAGAGAGGAGGAAATGAGGAGAGAAGGAAGGGATAATCTTAGAAATGAGGGTCTTAGAGAGGAGGAAATGAGGAGAGAATGAAGGGATAATCTTAGAAATGAGGGTCTTAGAGAGGAGGAAATGAGGAGAAAAGGAAGGGATAATCTTAGAAATGAGGGTCTTAGACGTAAGGTGTAAGGAAGGGTACAGAGAAATAATAAAGAAAAAAGAGAGGGGAAGAATAAGAGAAAGAGACAATAAAAGGGGCAAGAGAAGGTAACTGAGAGAAGGAAGTGAGAAAAGAGGGAAAGAGAGGAGGAAGGAGGAAGAAGGGGATAGTGAAGGGCTCTGTGAGAAAGGGGAAGGGGAAAAGAGAGGGGAAAGGTAGCGAAGGACAGAGAAAAAGAGTGAGAAAACGAAAGAAAATATTTAAGGTTTGCAGCCAGAAATCCAGGGAAGAGAGGAAGTGGAAAGGGCAGCAAGTGGCAAGGAGAGGAAAATAGAGACGAAAGTATAGGAAAAAAGGAAAAAGAAAAGGTAATAAAAGATGGAAGTGAGAGAAAAGGAAAGAGAGAGAGAGAGAGAGAGAGAGAGAGAGAGAGAGAGAGAGAGAGAACGATCAAACAAAGCTGCAGACAAGGGTAAACATGAGAAAAAGAGAATGCGAAGAGGAAGAGATAACGAGAAAACGAAGATAGAAAACGAAAGAGACGTTATGGAGAAATATAAATCGTCATTTTATAGGCAAGGCCAATGTTGTAACACATAAATGAAATAATATCAAATCCCACTGTCGGAGTTAACTGAAACAATAGAAATTCTGCATAATACGGCTGGTCCTCCAGTTCTGCTGAAGAGGTCGCAATAAACAGAACTCCTGGGCTCTCGTTCCCCTTTCATCTCCCGCAGTGGTGGGATTGAATATCATAACTTTCCGTATATTTACACTTCCTTTGAAGTGACGACAGCTTAAAATAAAAGAACAAATTGGTGCAATGTTTCTGTACTTGTAATGTACTTTTGATTGTCGTTAGGTTTATTAAAGAGAATACATGCCTACTTTAAGGATATATATGTATATATATATATATATATATATATATATATATATATATATATATGTGTGTGTGTGTGTGTGTGTGTGTGTGTGTGTGTGTGTGTGTGTGTGTGTGTGTGTGTGTGTGTGTGTGTGTGTTGAGGCATTCTGAGAGGTTGACGTAAGTGGAGTATGAAACACAGGAGTCTTAGTCTGAGTTTATTCCTGACTAGTTTCGCTGTTATGATTTTTACCTACAAAACCAAACCTGCGAAACTAGTCAGGAATAAACTCGTACTAAGACCCCTGTATTTCCTACTCCACTTACGTCATATATATATATATATATATATATATATATATATATATATATATATATATATATACATATATACTGTATATGTATATATATATGTATATATGTATATATATATATCTATATATATATATATAGATATAAATATATATATAAATACGTGTGAAATATGCTTACCAAGTTTATCTTTTTAACCTTAAGCTACCCAAGAAGATACATTAATTCCTTTAATGATTTTATTCATACATTAGCTAACAGGAATTCTTTGGGAGTCAAGGATTAAGTATATTCGCATAGGATAGAGAATAATTTGCTAAATCCTCTTTGCTGCTTCTTTATATAAGATTAAAGTTTTGAAATTAACCGTCATTCCTTTCCCAATCCTCTTTTCACAATTCACTACGTATTTGTAAAATTAAAATTAAGTAATTCAAAATCGGGTAAATAATTTTGAATGACTGTATATTAATTTTGGGTAACTATAGGTGTCTTTTACTTGTCATGATTTACTCATAGCTATACATATTACAAAGGCAGAGCATGGCGACAAGAGACCTTTTGGTCCATAACTAGGTCGGATGCGAAAAAAAAATAATAATAAATAAATAAATAACTTTTTATTCGGTTGAAGGAAAGCTTCTTACTACTCAGATACGAAGAACAGAGTAATTCTTTGTAAAAAAAAAAACTGCTGATCTGGACGAGAGTCAAATTCGGGTTTTTGTTTTTCTGTTGATTGATTTATCTAATTATCTACTTAACACTTGTTTCTAATACAGTCGTGGATAAACGTGTGGAATTGTCCACGTCCAAAAATCAATCACACACACACACACACACACATACACACACACACACACACACACACACACACACACACACACACACACACACACACACACACACACACACACACACACACACACACACACACACACACACACACACGGGAGGATGTCGATCACGAGTCCAACACGTGATCCAAAGACCAAGGTGAATCACACACACACACACACACACACACACACACACACACACACACACACACACACACACACACACACACACACACACACACACACATATATATATATATATATATATACATACATATATATACATATATATATATATATATATATATATATATATATATATAAACAAAAAAATAAAGAAACTGTGATCGGTGGCTCAGTTACATCATTAAAGAGAGAGTGGTTTTAGTTGTAATTGCTGTTTGGTGGACTTATGGCGGTCGTATATATGGATGTGGTCGTTTCTCTTCAAAAGTTTGCGTTCATATTGTAGATTGCAATTTTTATAGTTTTTTTTCTTTTTTCTTTTCGTGTTTGCCTTCCTTCGCCATCGTTATCACCATCACCAATACCATAATCATTATTATCTAAAAAAAATTGACAATTTCCATCATCGTTTATATCAGTATTGTAGAAATGATGATGGTGTTCGTAGTCAGGGTAATTGTGGTGATGGCGGTGGTATTGTTGGTCGTGGTATTGGTAATTGTGGTATGGTTGTGTTTATGGGTATTGGTGGTTGTGAGATGGTATTGATGATGGTAGTGACGATGTTGTCAGTGGTATGGTAGATAATGGCTATGACAAGAATGACAACGACGACAAAGAAGACAATAATGCTGACAACGTTTATAGGTCAACTGGAAAGTCGACATCAATAACAACGACAATGACGACGGAAAGAACGACAGCAAAAACGACGTCGAGATGACAACAAAGACGATGACGACGACGACAACGATGACGACAACGACGACGAAAACGACGACAAAGAAGACGAAACGGTATTTTCACCCCCCGTACCTCCCCCGCCTGCTGTTGCATCGTTTCCAGCTGCCCGGAGTGCAGTCGACTTGATTACCTTCGATAACATCGACATAATTATAATGTTGTCGAGGCTTTCCCAAAGAGGGGCTTTGCTGGTCGTAGTCGTGGTGGAGTTGACAGTGGTGGTGGTGGTTGTGTTGGTGGTGGGAATGATGGTGGTAGTTTGGGTGATGGTGATAGTGGTGGTGGAGGTGACAATGGTGGTGGTGGTGGAAATGGTGGTGGGAATGGTGATAGTGGGAATGGTGGTGGTGCGAATAGTAGTGGTGGGAATAGTAGTGGTGGTTGTGATGATGGTGGGAATGGTGGTGGAAATGGTGGAAGTGGGAATAGTGGTGATGGGAATAGTAGTGTTGGTTGTGATGGTGGTAATGATGGTGATTGTGGTGGTGGTAGTTGGGCCGACGGTGGTGGTGATAATACAGACAACTGTTCTGGTGCTAGTTTTGGATTCGTTTTTTAGTAGTTGCGGTGGAGACCGAGCGATATTGGTGATAGGGCGACGAAGATGGTGGTTGATGATCGTGGTGGTTTGAGTTGGTGATTATGTTGGTGTTTCTGTTGTTATTTGTGTTGGTGTTTGCATTCATGTCCGTTACTACAGTGTCACACAGCAATGTTACTGAAAAATAAAATTAGTGTTGGTTAAACGTAACACTAATGTGTATACATTGTGACGAATGTGGATAGGAGGTAAGGGAACACGGGCTGAGGGAAATACTTTTATTCCTGACTAGTTTCGCCTGAGTGGCTTCTTCAGAGGAAGAAGCCACTCAGGCGAAACTAGTCAGGAATAAAAGTATTTCCCTCAGCCCGTGTTCCCTTACCTCCTATCCACGTAACACTAATGTTCATTCAAAGTAACACTAATGTTTCTCTAGCACAACACTATATTACTGCAACAAAACACTAATGTTACAAGAAAACACTAAGGCACTGTTCACACTAGCGGTTTTAACCGCCGCGGTTTGAACTGCGGCGGCTCGAAATGTAAATCAATGGAGGCGCTCATTATTATCATTATCATCATTATCATCATTATCATCATTATCATTACTATTATCATTATCATTAATTTATTAATTTATTTGATTAATTAATTGATCAATTCATTTCATTATTATTTTTCTATTTATTTATTTTATCTATTTATTTATTTTATTCATTTATTCATTTATTTTTTTGCGTTAGGCTCAAACACTGCGAACGTGTGTTCTCGTGCTGTTTCAGTCCCGGGAGCCAATCAGCTTCATAGAGCCAGTCCGTTGTTACCAATTTCGTGTGTGTGTGTTTGAATGTATGCGTCGGTCCATACATATCCCATACATATGCATGTCCGCATCCCTCTCTGTCTATCAATATTTTCCATTGTGAATAGACGCATTCAAGAATCTCTCTCTCAACCCACTCCCTCCCCCTCTCTCTCTCTCTTTCTGCGTGTGTGTGTGTGTGTGTGTGTGTGTGTGTGTGTGTGTGTGTGTGTGTGTGTGTGTGTATTCACCTTGGTCTTTGGATCACCTGTTGGACTCGTGATCGACAGCTATTTCCCTCCCAGAAGAGAGCTCAGAGCTCGTATGACCGATTTATGGGTAATGCTATGACCTTACACGCACACACACACCCAATACCACGCCCACGAAAGTTGAAGTAACGACTCGAAGCGCAGCGATACTGAAATTATTTCAGCCCTGGGCAGGATTCGAACCCGGACCGCCGTAGTGCCAGTCGGGGATTCTACCAACCGCTCCACCGAGTGTGTGTGTGTGTGTGTGTGTGTGTGTGTGTGTGTGTGTGTGCGTACGTGTGTGCATGTGTGTGTGTGTGTACGCATGGATGTATGTGTGTGCGTGTGCTCCATATCAATCGTTTGGAATTTCTTTTCACAATCCAAATATATCTGAACTATACCCCATAGCATCATCATTCATGTAATCAAATCTCTCCTCTTTGAGAGAAAAAAGGCAAAAAATCACTTAAGCCCAGATTAGACGAATAAATTGGATGAAACAGCATTTTAAATACTGGATCCTATATAACACACATCTTAGGTACAGACTCACTGTTCTAACTAAACACGAACTTTGTTGATCAACTTATTCCTTAATTACTTCACGGGAGATTTTGAACAAAGTTTTGATCAACTTGGCGTAGTAATCACCTGTGATAGTCTCCATGTAATAAGAACTCGATCACGAGAATTTCTTCAACACACCAAAGATTGATGATCTGATCTTTACTTTTACTTGGATTAGAAAGGAATTTACGCGTGAAAGAAATATGCAGGCATAGAAATTAACCTAACCTAACCTAACGCAACCTATCATTCGTTGACACATGTCAAAAATAATAACATCATTATATAGAGAACTACAACGTTAATCTAATCTAACCTAACTTAATCTAACTTACTCTGAAGTAACCTAACCTATATTAACGTAACAACTAGCAATCTAACCTAACTTAACCTAATCTAATATTCAATGACATAAGACAAAAATCATAACATTATTGTATAGACAATGACGTCATCAAGAGATGACGTCATCCGAAGTGGAATTGTTTTCGACCCAAACATCGACGACGGGAACTGCTGAGGACCAATTCTATTTCAGTCGTGAACCACGGTGGTTCCACCCTATATAACTGCCTTTTTGTATTTGATCGAAGTGGGGGACGCAAGTCTCCTTTATTGTTACAAATGGTCTGGTGAAGTCATTGGGTTAAACGAATTCTGACCAAAAGCTCGTGAAAACGGATCTTCCGAGGCAGACCCCTCCGATCTGATGTCAGCATCCGGGAAAACTATCCTGCAGATATCTTTTACTCATACTCAACTATATCTATATACATTATATATATATATATATATATATATATATAAATATTATACATATATATATATATATACATATATATACATATATATACATTTATATATATATACATATATTATCATATTTATATATATATATATATATATACATATACATATATATATACACACACACATATATATATATATATACATATATATATTATATATATATGTATATATATATATATATTTATATGTATTTATATATATATAATATACATATATATATATAATATTTATATATATATATATATACATATATATATATATATACATATAATAATAAACACATATTTTTTTTTTTTTTTTTTTTTTTTTTATATACCAAGCATTTTCCCCCTTCCAAGGGAGGTAGCCACAAAAGGAAAGCATAAAAACACTCCCACGCCCATTTCATCCCTAAATATACACTCCACACCCCTCCCCACCCTTCCTCTCATCTGAGCACCTCCTGGATGACGGGTCATACCCTGAAACCCTGCCCACACGCCCTGGGTCAGAAGCAGTGTCGCAATACACAGTACATCCATCAGCAAGGCCGCTTCATTTAATCGGGCGACCCCCCCTCTTCCGTCCCCCTTTGCATATAAGGAGAGGACGGGGAAGAAATCCCTTCGGGCTGCGTCAAAATTTACTCACACATACTACCCCACCCCCCCACCTCCCCCCCCGCCTATTCCTCCTCAATTGACGTCACAACATCATCCATATACAACCATTCTCCACTCACCTCTGTCTTCCGTCCTCTCTCCTTCTTCCTCAACAGTCATTCCCCTCTTCCCCAAAGCCCCCCTTCACCCCATCCATCCACCTCATCCTAGTAACGTACCCCTCATGGTTCACTCCCGACCACATCTGCCTTCCATACCTCTATTTACTAGTCTTATATATCGTCACTCATTCTTTCCATAGTGTCCAAACCATCCTAATATTCTTTCATCAAACCCTATCTCCCAAATCCTTTTTCATTCACCCCTGTTCTCCTCCTCACTCCACACCTCATCATATCTAACTATATCTAGCCTATAAACCCCCCCATCATACTTCTCAGACACCTCACTCAACACACCATTCAAACACATATCAAACTCCTTCTCTCTTCTATCACGTTTATGTTTCCACGTTTCTGCCCCATACAGTGGCTGTATGGCACAATCACTCCTTCATACAGTCTCCTCTTCGCATCATCCATTCCCCAAATGTCTATATTCTCATTACACTCTTTAAA
>NC_134804.1:33942746-33945246 GCF_046742065.1 Oratosquilla oratoria | reverse complement strand
AGAAGACGCTGCATGTAGCTGGGATAGAAGACGCTGCATATAGCTGGGATAGAAGACGCTGCATATAGCTGGGATAGAAGACGCTGCATATAGCTGGGATAGAAGACGCTGCATATAGCTGGGATAGAAGAAATAGTGACATCTGGGAGTATTTGGATGTTATGATTTGTGGTTCTTCAGGGCTTTTGTCTTTGTGGATATCGTCGCCCTGCTATCGAGCGTTATACCTGGAAGTTCTGATGGATTAATCGAGCGTAGGCCATAATCCCTTCATTACCAAGGATTGGGATGCCTTAAAGATGAATAGAATAAACCGAAGGCAGACAGAACAAATATGAAAATGCTACGTGGCACGGAAGATTAAACAAACTCACTGTTTCTTTATCAAGGGAGTGTAACGGAAATGAATAGAACAGACTAGCGGTAACCACAATAAAAGAGAGGTACCATCTACACTACAGAAACGTTCACAAGACGTTTCACAAGACGTTCTAGAAACGTTTTAGCCTTTCATTGTAGATCGGGGTTTCCTCAGTGGAATAAAATCGCCTGGCGACAGACAGAGGAAGTTCATAACAGATGAATAGCAGGGGAAATGTTAAACGAGTTCAGGCTAACCCAGTGACGGGGGTTAATCTTAACTGAATCAACTCGCCCGGCAGCAGGCATGACGAGTGGTACAAGTCGTGAAAAATAGTAAAAAGATGAATATACACTTCATATAAATCAAATTACATTGGTTATAAATAACTGAAATGGTTTCTACACTGTTAGAAAAACTCAGAAACACGAGTCGAGAAACACAAGAAATGTGGCAACACTGCCTCGAACTGAACATATCTCGTCGTATACGAGACATTAACACTTTAAACACGGTGACGCATGAAGATAATTTGTTTTGGATAAGACGATTTTATACAACTGCAGGCCCCGACTTTCGATCTTAAAGGGTCACGACCGAGCTAAACTTCCTTCAGACCGATGTCCACCCCTTCAAGATGCATAAGATCGAGATTATATTAGAGCAAGGACATGATCGTTTAAGGACGTCACCGTGATGAGAAGGTCAGGGCTTAATGTCGGGTTCATGACCGCAACTAATCGCTGGCAGTGGTACTCCGGGCCACTCGCGCGCACAGACTTTCGTCTCCAAATGTGCAGAGGAAAGGGGAAAAAAAAGGTAACTGCGACACAGAGGTGCCTCCGAATATGAAACATGATTTGGACACACAGGCAGCTACAAAAGTACGGACTTTTTCCCTAAAGCATATCAATACTTAGCTCTTAGACAGAGATAGAGATAAAGATAGAGATAGAAATATAAAGATAGAGACAGAGAGATGGAGATAAAGAGATATAGAGGTATAGAGATAGTGATAAATAAATAAATAAAAGGATAGAGTGCTGACGAGCTAGACAGAGGGAGAGTGAGAAAGAGATATAGATAGATAGATAGAGAGAGAGAGAGAGAGAGAGAGTGAAAGAGAGAGAGAGGCAGAGAGAAAGACACAGGGAGAAAGAGAGAGAGAGACAGAAAGAGAGAGAGACAGAGAGAAAGACAGAAAGAGAGAGAGAGAGAGAGAGACAGAGAGAGAGGAGAAAAAGAGGAGAGAGAGAGAGGGGGGGGAGAAAGAGAGGAGAGAGAAAGAGAGAGAAAGAACGAGAGAAAGGAGAGAAAGAGCGAGAGAGAGAGAGATTGAAAGGGGAGATGAAGCAAGAGAGTGGAGTGAGAGTTAGAGCATCTTTTTTCCCCCTCCCCAAAGGCGACCATCTACCGTCAACAACCAATGTGTTAAAATGTCATCTGGCGCCGGCGGGCCCACTTCGGTGGAGCCATCGAGGTCATCCCGTTGACCTCGTCCCTGGCGTCGTCTGTCGGAGGCGGCACCACGGGTCCAAGAGGAGAAGGAGTCGGGGAGTTCACGAATGTGTCTCTTGTGTCAAACTCTGTAGTCAGACATAAGCCCTCACTTTTTTTTTTTTTTTTTTTTTTTTTTTTTTTAGATGTTTTTACTAATTAGTTAATTGACCTATTAATAAGCCCTCCCACTTTTTTTTTTAGATATCTTTACTAATTAGTTAATTGACCTATTAATAAGCCCTCCCACTTTTTTTTTTAGATATTTTAACTAATTAATTAATTGGCTCACTAATAAGTGCTCTCATTTTTTTCTAAGTTTTACTAATTAATTAATTTACCTATTAATAAGCACTCCCAATTTTTCGATATTTTTACTAACTAATTAATTGAACTATTAATAAACGCTCCCACTTTTTTTTTTAGATATTTTTACTAATTAAGTGATCTATTAATTATATATTTACCTATTGATTAATTTATTTATTCATTTCTTTATTGATTAGTTAATTCATTTATTTATTTCCTTATTCATTAATCCACATATCTGTTTCCATCATCTTCATGAAATATTCCACATCGGGGATGACATCATTCCTCTCATGAAGAACTATGAGTTCATGACATATTCCACTTAATGGA
>NC_134804.1:33920246-33930246 GCF_046742065.1 Oratosquilla oratoria | reverse complement strand
CCAAAGTAAGGTCAACAAAGAGGCAAACGAATATGAAAAAAACAAAAGCCATCTAAATACACATATAAATGGATATAAAGAAACATAGAACTCAGATTAATTGTTTCGTAAGGGGAGAATTCCCTATCTCCATCTCTTTCTTGTAATCCTTATCTCCATCTCTTTCTTGGAATCTTATCATCGAGAAAGATTAGTCTAGCATTACATGTCACAGTTCACTCTCTCAGACCAAGTTAACTAATTAGTTGCTACAACTTTCCTTGAAGATGTTCTTCTTTCTGCCGCCAGACGATTTTATTCAAATGGGAACAGGAAACCATGACCAAGACGCTTAATGTGCAGATCTCTAACTGGCGCTTAACGCCTTCTTCGCTGTCTTGTCCGGAGCGTGACAGCTACGGGCTTTACTGACTTTAGCCTTCTCCTTGGCCACTCTTTATGGTACAAAGGGAAAAGAGAGAAAGAGGGAGAGAGAGAGAGAGAGAGACGGAGACAGAGAGAGACAGGAGATAGAGTCACACACACACACACACACACACACACACACACACACACACACACACACACACACACACACACACACACACACACACACACACACACACATATATATATATATATATATATATAGAGAGAGAGAGAGAGAGAGAGAGAGAGAGACAGACAGAGAGACAGGGGATAGAGTGAGACACACACACACAAACACACACACACACATATATATATATATAGAGAGAGAGAGAGAGAGAGAGGGAGAGAGAGAGAAGGAATAAAGAATGGATAGAGGGAAGGTTGGAAGGAAGAAGGGAAGGAAAATTATATGAATAGAGAATGTAAAAGAGTAATAAAGAGAAAAACGGAAAGGAGGAAGGATGGAGAGAAAAAAGGAAGAAGGAAAGAGAAAAAAGAGGAAGGAAGGAAGGAAGGTAGGAAGAAATTAAGAAAGAAAGAAGAAAAACAGATAAAGAGAATAAAAAAATGATGGAGAGAAGAATAGGAAGAGGGAAAGAAATAACAGATGGAGAGAATGAAAGGAGAAATAAAACAGAAAATAATGAAGGAAAGGAAGAAAGAAAAAAAAAAGAAAAAGATGGGAAAAAGGAGGAGGAGGAGGAGAAGAAGAAGAAGAAAAAGGAGAAGAAGAAGAAGAAGAAAAAGGAGAAGAAGAAGAAGAAGAAGAAAAAGGAGAAGAAGAAGAAGAAGAAGAAGAAGAAGAAGAAGAAGAAGAAGAAGAAGAAGAAGAAGAAGAAGAAGAAGAAGAAGAAGAAGAAGAAGAAGAAGGACAATAGGCAAGAACAAAAGAAGAAAGAAAAGTTCCCCTTCTCCAGTCTGCTTTTAGGTCTTATCTGCTTTATATCATTGCCTGCCCACCCCCACACCCACCTTCTCCCAATCCCCAATCATATCAAGAAGAGAACCTTCCCTATCAACAAATCATCTTTAATCTCTACTTCGCTCTCATCATCATCAACTTCCTATACTCCCCATCATTCTCAAAAAAAAAATAAAAAAAAAAAAAAAAAAAAAAAAAAAAAAAAAAAAAAAAAAAAAAAAGTTTCTTTACTTACACCCTGTGACGGGGACAAGAATACTGCCATCATGTTCCCTATGTGTAATACAAGACGACTAACTGGGAGCCGAGCAAGAGGACGAAGGAACCCCCCCCCCTTTACTCTTTTATTGTTTTTTCTCTTACAAAGAGTCAGGACATAAGTATACTTGGGTTTGGCCACCCTCCTTATGCGGTGGAATTAAGGTCTTTGTACTGTACATGTACGGGCACAAGTTCCCTCCTGGATTGACCACGGTTCAACAATTCACTATTTAGTAAAAGGGATAGACGGACCCCGGGTTGAATGGGATCTTGGTAGGTCGCGACCCCCTTCTAGTGGAGGCTCCAAGAACCCCATGGTCGAATAATAAAATCGTCAGACGCCCACCACGTTCACAACAGTCCAGTCTGTCTGCCTGTCTATCTCACTGCCTCCTCCTCCTCCTCCTCCTCTCCCTCTCTCTCTCTTCCCACCTCTTTCTCCCTCTCCTCTCTCTATCTCTCTATCTTTCTCACTTTTCTCTCCCTCTCCTCTCTCTCTCCCTCTTCTCTCTCTCTCTCTCTCTATCTCTCTCTCTATCTCTCTTTCTCCCTCTCTCTCCCTCTCCTCTATCTCTCTCTTTCTATATCTCTCTTCTCTCCCTCTCCTCTCTCTCCCTCCCCCCTCTCTCTCTCTCTCTCTCTCTCTCTCTCTCTCTCTCTCTCTCTCTCTCTCTCTCTCTCTCTCCTGTATCTCTTTCTCTATCTCCTTCTCTCTTTCTCCCTCTCTATCTCTCTCCCTCCTTTCTCCATTCCCCCCCTCTCTCTCCCCCTCTACCCCTCTCTTTCTTTCTTTCTATCTCCTCTTCCTCACCCTTTCTCTCTCACCACCTCAACACCTCCGACGCCCAGGACAGTTGAGAGGACAACCTTGATCCTGTGGAAGTAGCCAGGTGTTGTGTGCTAAGGGGTGGGAGGAGGAGGGGGAGGGGGAGTAGGCAAGGTGGATTGAGGCGGGAGGGAGGGAGGGAGGGGGAGATGGTGGGTAACGACAGGCTCTACCCGGTAAGCAGGTGCGAGACACGGAGGGGACCGGGGAGCGGAGGAGAATGGAAGGACAATATCCACGAGAGGTCATTCACAATGACACAGAAACTTTGATGGACGCAGACAGATACAGACAGGTATAGAGACACAGGTACACATACAAAGAGACTAAGAAAGAATGATATACGGAGACAGACACAGAGATAGACACAGGTAAACAGACACAGACAGGAAAGCAAACGAAGAGACAAATAGGTATTAAATCAGTCGCTACTTAGGAAGAAAGGTCTGGGATGAATAAAACTTACCGCTGTGTGTGTGTGTGTGTGTGTGTGTGTGTGTGTGTGTGTGTGTGTGTGTGTGTGTGTGTGTGTGTGTGTGTGTGTGCATGTGCGCGCGTGTGTGTGGAGGGATAAGAAAGGACAGTAGGTACGAGTGTTGGTGGAACGCAGGAAGTGGATGGGTGGGGCTTGCTGGGAGGTGGAGAAGGGAAAGGAAGTGTTCGTGTGAAACACGTATAAAGATAAAGATAGACAAAAGGTAAGAGAGAGTGCGCGTACGGAAGAGAGAGAGAGAGAGAGAGAGAGAGAGAGAGAGAGAGAGAGAGAGAAAGACTGTTTGTGATCACTATGGTCTTGGATCACGTGTTGAGCTCGTAATTGACAGCTATTTCATTCCTGGAAATGAGCTCAGAGCTCATATATGACCGATCTATGGGTAATGCTGTGATCTTACACGCACACACACACCCAACTCCCCGCCCACGAGAGTGAGAATTAACAACTCGCAGCGCAGTGATACTGAAATTGTTTCAGCCATGGACGGGATTCGAACCCGGATCACCGTAGTCGCAGCCGGGAACTCTAACCACTGCGCCACGAGATGTATCTGTATGTGTGTGTGTGTGTGTGATTCACCTTGGTCTTTGGATCACGTGTTGGACTTGTGGTCGACAGCTATTTCTCTCACGGAAGAGAGCTCAGAGCTCATATATGACTGATCTATGGGCAATGCTGTGACCTTACACGCAAACACTCCCCAAACTTCCCGCCCACGAAAATTGGAGTAACAACTCGTAGCGCAGTGATACTGAAATTAATTCAGCCCTGGGCAGGATTCGAACCCGGACCGCCGTAGTGGCAGCCGGGAACTCTAACCACTACGCCACGAGGTGTGTGTGTGTGTGTGTGTGTGTGTGTGTGTGTGTGTGTGTGTGTGTGTGTGTGTGTGTGTGTGTGTGTGCGTGTGAGCGCACATGAAGACAGATAAGGGTGAAGGTGAGCTGTGGGTTATGATTATCATGATGATAACAAACAACACAAACAAATTCGAGTGCAGGAATATAAAGACAACGATGACAGCAGCAGTGAGAGATGGAGAGCGAGAACATTTGTGTGCGTGCGTGCGTGGGCACGTGGTCGCGTGTGTACTAGCCTCTGTATTAGACAACTTGAGCGTCACAGTTTACTCACCGGAGCAACAAGAGCCGGTGTTGGCGGGTACAGTTTCCCTCCCGTGGTCACAAAACACAAAATGGCGTCCCGGGGGGGTGGGGGTGGGGGAGGGGGACGGGGGGTGGGGTGGGGTTGTCCTTCCCAGACCGTGAAAGTATTAACACCAAGGACCTCCTCAGAGCTGAACAGTGATCCTTGGGCAGTTTGTTATGAATGTAGAAGGTTTATTTCGAGTTTATGCTATGGGAATCCTGTGCAGTTCCCCCCCATGGGAAAATTTTCCATGTCTTTTCAGGTTATTTGTCCTAAGTGACACAAAAAGCAAAGGTGGTGGCTTAGTATGTGGGCTGGTAACTCTTAACATAAGCTCCTTATTTTTTACGCGTTTTATAGTGTTTATGGTGTCAACGAGTCCATTCCCGTAAGTGCGTGCGTCCGTGCGTATGTGTGTGCGTGCGAGCGCGCGGGTGTGTGTGTATGTGATTGTATGAGTGTGCGTGTGTGTATGTATGTGTGTATGTGTGTGTGTGTGTGCGTGTGTGAGTGAGTGAGTGTGTGTGTGTGTGTGTGACTGTATGTGTGTATGAAAGAGAGAGAGAGAGAGAGAGAGAGAGAGAGAGAGAGAGAGAGAGAGTGTGTGTGTGTGTGTGTGTGTGTGTGTGTGTGTGTGTGTGTGTGTGTGTGTGTGTGTGTGTGTGTGTGAAAGAGAGAGAGAGAGAGAGAGAGAGAGAGAGGAAGAGAGGGAGAGAGAAAGAGAGAGAGAGAGAGACAGAGAGAGAAAGAGAGAGAGAGTACATCTCGATAGCAAATCTCTCCAACTTTATCTCCTTCCCTCCACCACCTCCCCAACCCTCCGTATCTCTCCCCAATGACTTGCCTCCATTCTCTCTTTCCTTCATTCTCTTTCTCATTCTCTCATATACTCTCATCTCCCCTCTTTTCTCTTCCTCGTTTCCCCTCTTTGTCACTCGTCTTTGTTTCTGTGCCAATACTATTCTCATAAGCTTTCCTTCCGCATCCACCTCCTCTCCCTCCCACCCTCCTCCAGCTATCTACAATCTACCTTGATCTACTTTTCTCTCCCTCCTTTCATGTTCACCTTACCCTCTCCCCTCTCCCCTCTCCCCTCTCCATTATTTCTTTTATCTTCCTTTATCACCCGTTTATATCTTATTTCCTGCACCACTCTCAACGGTCTTCTCGATCTCGTTTTCGTCCTCTTTACCTCGAGATCCTCTTCGCCTTCCTCCCCCTCCTCCCAGACACCTCTCTTCAGTAAACACTTCCTCCCCTTTCCCCTCCCCTCTCCCCCTCTCCCCCTCCTCACCTCCTCACTTTCCACTAGCCTTTTCTTCTCTCCCTCTTCCCCTCTGCCTTGTTCCCCCTTCCTCTCCCCTCTTTCTTCAAAGCCATATTCTTGCTTTCCCTTTCCGAGTCTTTTCATACTTCCCCTCCTCCTCCTCCTCTTCCTCTTCTTCCTCTCCTTCCCGCTACTCCATGGCCTACTTACTCCCCCCGCCCCCAAACCACTCTCCCATCCATGGAGGCATTAAATACTTCCATGTAGGCAGCGCTCAAGTAGCCAGACTACCTGCCTAATCCCTCCCATGCCTTTCTGTCTTACCTTCCCCTTCCCCTTACTCTTCCCCCAATAATCCCCCAAACTACTCCTTGAGCTTAGTCTTTACTCCCCATCATAGCCACTTCCAACCCCACTCTCCCTTTCATCATGGCATCGAACCAATTTCTGCCTCGAGATCAGTAGAATTTGCTATTGATTTCGCTTTGCATAATGCCCTCGTTGTTTACAAACGAGCGTGTCTATATTCAACCCTGTGTTTACAAACGATATACGTATCATTCATTTTCAAGGTTTCATATGTATAAGGACTACAGTGAGTAGTTTCTTGTGAGCTGTAGCAATCGTATTCATGGCTTAGATTCATACATACACCAAAGGATTTTTCCCCCTTATAAGGGGGGTAGCCAAAAAACAAAGGCATAAAAGCCACTCCCACCCATTCCATCCCTATCATACTCCACTCCCCTCCACCCTTTTCCCTCCCTCTTATCTTGGCACCTCCTGGATGACGGGTCATCCCTACATCTCGCCCACTGCCCTGGGTCAGAAGCAGTATCACAAGACACAGTACATCCACAGCAAGGCCGCTTCATTAAATCGGCGACCCCCCCTCTCTCTCCCTCTTCGAGGTCACAAAAGACGCGTTCACTAGAAAATATCCACCACTTATTAGTGGAGCCAGTTGTACATTGTGGCCCAAAAGTCACTGAGGACTTGCAATTTGTGATAATTTCTTCATTAGTTCACCTTAGCTTCGATATGGGGTTCCTGCAAAATGGAGCAACTGCTCACACAACAAAAGAAACAATACATTTTTGCTGAGGCAACGTTTCTATATAGTATTAAGATTCCACACATGTTTTTGTAACGATGAGGCTGTTATCAAAAATTAAAACCACTCAACGACTTTTGGGCCACTCTGTACAAATGTTCAGAAACATATGTATACAAAGGCCTTTATCCTCCTTATAAGTGGGGTGGCCAAGACAAAACAATTTTGCTTTGACTATTGTTGGTAGAAAAAAAAATGCTGAAAAAGGCGGTGAGGGAACTCCTTGTCCTCTCGCTCTGACCAATTTGCTTGCCTTCTTACTACATACAAGGGATCACGACAGCGTTATTATTGTCCCCCACCACAGGGTATACCTACAAACATGATATTGTGATCAACAAACAACAAATGCATAAGTCGGGGTTAACTCCGAGCTCCAAGATCATAATAATCGTCTGACGTCACGCGCAACATTATCCATACAGTGCTCCACTGCAATGAATTGATTATTGCATAACCAAAGTATCCTCACTCCCCTCTGCTCCCCTTCTTCCATTTTCCCCCATAAACGAGACCCTTTTTTTCCCCTCTTTCGAGCTAACAACCCTCTCCCTTTCCCCTTCTTTCCTCCTTCCCCTTTCATCTGCTCATTCGCCGCTTTCCCTAATACATTTCTTAGTTTTTCCCCCTTTGCGTAAATCCTCTTTTCCTCCTCTTCCTCACCAAATCCACCCCCTCTCCTCAACAAATTCCCTTTGTCTGTCCCCATAGCTGAATAAAATCATCTGTTCTTAGACAGAACAAAAATACAAATGCCATTACTGGGCTTGGAGATGGTAGTTATATCATGTGACATTACCAAATTCTCACTCCACAAACATCCTCCACATTCCACCATAACTCTACTCCACTCCAAGAAAACTTCCCCCTCTTTCCACCCCTCCACCTTCCTTTCAATCCACCCCAACCTCTACACTACAGCATCCTCACTCAATCCACCTCTTTCCACCCCTCCCTCCACAAGATCCCTTCCTCCTCACTCAGCCAGCCGAAGGGGAAAATCCCTGAGCAACGAAAGGGTTTGGTCTGTTTTATATCGAGAAATACTCATACGCGTATGTCGTCAGGTGATTTTATTCACGTCTGTAATTTCCTTACAGTAAGAAGGGGGTGAATGGCATCATCATCATCATCATCATCATCATCATCATCATCATCATCATCATCATCATCATCATCATCATCATCATCATCATCATCATCATCATCATCATCATCATCATCATCATCATCATCATCATCATCATCCCTCCCTCCCTCCCTCCCCATCTTCCTTCCCCTCCTCTTCTTCCTCCTCATTACCCCTCTCTTTTCCTTCTCCCTATCTTCCTTCACCTCCTCTTCTTCCCCCTCCTCCCCCTCATCTTCCTACTCATCTTCCTTCTCTTCCTCCTCCTCCTCATCATCATCATCATCATCCCTCTCCTTTCCTTCTCTTCCCCATCTTCCTTCACATCCTCCTCTTCTTCCTCCTCGTCCTCCTCCTCCAACTCTTCCTCTTCATCTCCTCACTTTTTCTTCTTCTCTCCATCTTCCTTCACCTCCTCTTCTTCCTCCCCATCTTCCTTCACCTCCTCTTCTTCCTCCTCCTTCTCCTCATCTTCTTCTCTTCTTCTCCTCCCTCTGTCCTTCCCATCCTCTACCAACACTTCTCCCTCTTCTTCCTTTGTTCCCTTTTGACTCCGGGTCTGGGGAAGAAGAAGAGCAGAGAGGGAGGGAGGGGGGGGAGGAGGGGGGAGAGGGAGGGAGGGGGGGAGATGGCTTCCTCCCTGGTTCCCCTTCTTTAGTTGAGCACATACTGAAATAGTACACAAACCAGTCTCCCAAAGGAGCAAAAGCAAGGTAGGATGTTGAATACTTGGATAAAAACAGAAGTTGGTCTACGTAAAAGAGGTTGGTTGTTTGGCTAAAAACAACAGAGGATTGCTATTTGGCTAAAAGAAGCAAAGCTGGGCTACAAATAGCAAATTTTGTCTACATGGCTAAAATAGCAAATGTTGGCTATTTGGCTAAACGTAGTAAGATTTGGTTATTTGGAAGTTGATATATTGATTACATTAGCAAGGCTGAGTACTTGGCTAAAGGTAGCAAACTTTGGCTACTTGCCTAAAAGTAGTAAAATTTGGCTTGGCCATAAAAACAAAGGTCACGTACTTGACTAAAAGTAACAGATACTGGCTATTTTGCTAAAAACAAAAATTTATAATTTGACTAAAACTAGCAGTATTTGACTTATTGGACACAGACATCACAATTTGGCTTCTTGGCTAAAGGCCTTGGGCTACTTATTTCAAAACAGCAGATTTATTTGGCTAAAACAGTAGAACTCGTCTGTTTGGCTGCTTGACTATAATCAACATAGTTTAATCCCTTGGCTAACGTAGCTATGTTGAACTAAAAACAGCCCAGTTTAATTACTCATCTGAAACTAGCAACCCGTAGTTACTTGCTAAAGAAAAAGTATAGTGCATAGTCAGAAGTTAGCAAATGACCACAATCAACTGGCTCAGAATGACAGAATAACTCGGACAAATACCACTATTACACACAATTGTGACAACGTTATACAGTATGATTAACTTGTCGGCTACACTTGGCTGGCAGAAAACTTTATAGGTCTGCACATGCCATAAATAATTTTACAGGCCAAACAGGCTTGACAGACAAACAAGCCTCTTATGCGTGCTTGTCATATCACGGATACTCTGAAGTCTGAGTGCGGGTGAAAAGATGAAAAGCGTTTACAGACTCGTTAGGTAGACACGTAAGGTCACAGACAGGAAACGCCGGTAGTTAGGGTTCCACTGACGACTCTTCCAGAACCATGCGACGTAATAGGCTAAGTGGGGTCTGACTTGACGATCCCATCCAAGACCCACGCAAGAATCCCATTGACGTAGAAGACCCACAGGTTATCTTCCAAGAGGCACATGCCCTGAATGGAGGTACTAAGTCCATACATTTTATGCAGTCAATACATTAAGGGGCTTTAGTTACACCCCTACGGACCACACGCACGGAGTATCCTTTTATGACTTCTAATCTGAAGAAAAGTGCTGATCATTTCTGATTCTTTATATTTCCTTCTTTCTTTTACCTTCTTCTATGACTCCAATTCCTTAACGCGATATTGTTCCTAAGGCTGAAACCACTGGATTTCGGCCATGGAATACAATCAGAGCTTCAAGTGATGAGAAGCAAAGCCCCAAGTCACTAAAAACCCATTCAATGGGTTACGATGGTGCTCAATGACAAAGCACGTCGACAGATCCGATGGAGAAAAAAAAGTAAGCAAACACCAAAGTATGCAAAGAAAAGAAGTGACAGACATTAGAGCTTATTGATCAAACGTTCATGCAACATTCTATAGCCCATGAGAAAACGTGATCAAATTCACTGACAGCTTGCGACAAAGAAAACAAGCAAATATGAGTCAGACATTTATACAACATCCCATCACCCATGAAGGAACTTTATTCACTGACTAATTTAGATTAAATATACATCTTGACAGCTTGAGGCTATTATCTATGTTATCCAACAATACGGTGGTT
>NC_134804.1:33907746-33915246 GCF_046742065.1 Oratosquilla oratoria | reverse complement strand
TCTCTACAAAGTCCGTCATGCTTAGTCTACTCGCAGAGTGAATGATGGCTGAAACATATATATATATATATATAATATATATAATATATATATATTATATATATATATAATACACACACACACACACACACACACACACACACACACACACACACACACACACACACACACACACACACACACACACAGAACACGCGGCTTCACACTATTCACCTTGTCACAGTTTCATCACGGCTCGAAACCGTCCCGTGAGAATTTCTCACGCATCTTCAAACGAAACGGTTTACGCCAAACGGATCTTCATGACGAACTGTTTGATGCAAGAACTGCGCGAATCAGACACACGCGATTAACCTCTTCACGACCGAGTGGGGTGCCACGGAGATGAACAGAATATGGCAGAGTCAACCAGAACATAAGGAAACGTGTGAAACAGTTTCAATTTGTGACGGAAGAGTAACGTCATAAAGTGCGAGACAGGTTCGATGCTGGGGTCACGTAGTCCTACTTTGGGTATCACAAAAATTGCAGAAGATTCTCTGTCTGTTGGAAATATCTAAAATACAAAAATCTTCGGTACTTGGAACAGGAAACGTATTTCAAATATCCATAGAAATATTAGTAAAATATTTTTTTTTATATGTTTACTGGCTTTTCTAGACCTCGGACTTAGAAGTTCCTGGTAGAAAAAGAACTACTTGTAGAAGATCCCACGACACCAAAGACTACCAACATTCCTTCTTGCACAACCGCGTCCACTCCATTCTGCTGAGGTCCGTCTATTCCTGGCGCCATTACCTCGTTGGTTCTTTTCCTCGGCGGCGCCTTCTGCGGTCCCGTCCTTCGGCATATCCAATCACCACCCTCCTCGTGGACATCCTCGTTGCATCATCGAATCAATTGCTGAGAACGATCGAGGACCAGGGGGCAGATGATTCCATGGTACTTCGGGGCCCTTCCTCTCCCTTCAATTACTCGATGTTCTACATAGAGACGCCACACCAACTCTTCCACTACTATATATAGATGATGATGTTTTGTATATGCTGATGTGTCCCCCATTCTTTTACGTTGTCTTTTTAAAAACATTATTGTTTTTTATTGCACCTTTTTCAGTATTATTTCTTCCATTCCTATTCCTTTTCCTACATCATCCTTACTTACCTTTCCCTTTTTCCCTTTTTCCTTTCTTTTTTCCTCCTTCCACTTTCTATCAAATGTACTTCAATTTGCATCACAATTCAATTCCCGCCTAGATCAGGTAACTGTCACTTGCCCTGGCCATCTGAGGTTACAAGGTAAAGATGACAGCTTCATCCTATACAAGTGCTTCCTGGTACAAGCTCTCCAGTCGCCTCTATACCCATTCTATCACCAACATTTTATTCACCACTGCCACAAGCACCACCACTACCACCACCACCACCACCACCCGATGGGATCTTGACAAATTTCTCCCCTCGTGATGATGATATCTCGAGAAGCCCTTCTACTTCTCCCCTTCTATTCCCCTCTTTTCCTCACCCTCACCTTCCTCTCCACCTTGCTCCTCTTCCTTCCTGTCTTTCTTCGACTCTTGATACCTTCTTCTCCTGCTCTTACTCTTCCTTGTCCTGCTCCCCTTCTCCTCCACCTCGTCCTCTTTCCTTCCTCCATCTTGTCCATCTCTTCCCGGTCCTGTTCCTACACTTCCTTGTCTTCTTGCTCCTCCTCTTCCTTGTCCTTGTCACCGTCCTCCTCCTCCTCCTCCTCCTTGTCATCCTCCTTCTGTTCCTTGTCCTGCTCCCCTTCTACTCCACCTCGTCCTCTTTTCCTCCTCCCTCTTGTTCCCCTCTTCCCGTTCCTGTTCCCTACACTTCATTGTCTTCCTACTCCTCTTCATTGTTCTTGTCCTCTTCTTCCTCGTCTTCCTCCTCTTCCTCCTCCTTGTTCTCCACCCGCTTCAACTGCTCATCCTCCACCCGCTCTTGCTCCTTTCGACCAAACATCATATTGTACAATTGTGACCGTTCCATTAGATTAGAGGAGGCTGGCGAGCCTCGGCAGTCCGCGCTATTCGACAAGATAGACACAGTTGGGGCAGTGAGTTCTTCGATACTTCATGACGTACAGTCATGGTACTGTATTAGGTAACGAAGAATTGGAAAAACTGTCGAAGCAATTCCTCAAGAACGAACAGGGAAAGTCTGTTGCTTACCTGCTTCACGATTTTCTTAGGTAAATGTAATTTGAATTTCTTTTCTATCAATACATGCTGGTAAGGCGAAGAGCTTATTTGCTCAACTGCACGCGCTACCCATCTCTTAATTGGATAAAGAAGAATCTGCGCTCACGGGGAATCCCTCCCAGTCCTTCTACGTGGAAGAGTCTGTTTCTACTCGTCCCCCATTTGCCCTTACATCGTCTCCAAGGCCTTTCCTCGTTTCTGTCTTGATTTACAATTGCGGACACCCTAACCTTGCCCATGATCTAGTAATATATATTTGTTTAGAAAATTATTTTATTATGAGGAAATACTATATGTATAACTGTACTAAATACTTCACAGCGAAAGATATGTTCTTATTTTGAGCGGTTTAGGTCGTCGTTACTGAAGGTCGAGGGTATGGCGGTTCGAATCCTGCCACCGGCGAAGTTGAACCAAGGGCATGGTTTATTAAATTCCACGCTACAAAGCCCTCTGTGATGGGGCACCGTCCTAGCTTTCCGATAAGGGGAAGTTTGTGACGTTAAACCATATCATCACTATCAAATGTCTGTGAAGTTCCTGACGTGTACATGAGGTCCCGTGGCAGAGTACATGAGCTTGCTGGTGACAGCACAAGGTCAGATCAGGAAGCGCGTCGACCTCACGAAGGCAGGCAGATAAAGTGACCGCGGATGGTCCATCTCCCATCATACGCTGATCCTCATAGGCTCGCGTCTCACACGTAATTGACTCTGTCACACATTACCTGGGCCGATAGATTTGTATAAATAGCCTGTAATTTTGCGAATAAAGCATTCTGGATGCAACCGTTGTCTTTAGGGTCGTAGCCAGGAATTAAATTTGGGGGGCTTATTATGCTTTGGGGGTGGGGGGGAGGTGCCGCTGTACTGTGCCCCCATATATACAATACACACACACACACACACATATATATATATGTATAAATATATATTCATATATATAATATATATATATATATAATTATTATTGGTAATATTTGATATGCCTGTAATGATAGCTACAATTCTATATTTTATCTATATATATCATGTATCATAAATTCATCATAAACTTAACTTACTTTTTAAGTTTTCCGGTGTAGTGTATATATAATACTTTTGAGTAAAAATAAATTTGGGGGGAGCTTATTGGATTTGGGGGGAGGCTAACCCCCCCATAACCCCCCTGTGGCTACGGGGGGGGAGGGTAACCCTTCCCCCATAGCCCCCCGTGCCTACGGCCCTGACCGTACCTGTAGCCATGCCGTTACTTGTCCATAACTGGGCTTCGGATTTGGATTGTTCTCGGAAAAGTGAGCAGTTTAGCCAACTCGACAACAAATCACGTCTTCGCCTGTGCACTCGCAATAAGAGAACTTCGAATCATGACAAGAATCCTCGGACCTTCCTTCAAGAACCCTCCATTTCCTCTCCTCTCCTCCTTATCCCATACTCCTCCCTCTCTCCTTCCCTTCCTCTTTCTTCACCTCCTCCCATATTCTGACACTCCTCCATCTTCTTCTCTTCTTCTCCTCCTCCTCGTCTCTCTCCTCCTCTGACGCCGACGACAATATTGGACACCTGTGCAGTTGTTTTCTAATTAGTTAACCTTGTCGTCACTCCCGGAGGAGTTCTTTTCGAGCTCCAAAAGCTTCTAACCGGGTTCTTTCGCGTCTGACAAATTAGCCGCCTCGCTCACACAACATACTCCCCCCTCACTCCCTCCTCCTCACCCTCCCTCACTCCCTCCTCCTCCTCGCCCTCCTCCTCCTCCTCCTCCTCCTCCTCCTCCTCCTCCTCCTCCTCCTCCTCCTCCTCCTCCTCCTCCTCCTCCTCCTCCTCCTCCTCCTCCTCCTCCTCCTCCTCCTCCTCCTCCTCCTCCTCCTCCTTCCCCCCCCTCACTCCCTCTTGCTCCTCCAATCCTCTTCCTCCTCCTTCGCCCCCCCCCCCGCACTCCCTACTCCTCCTCCAATTCTCTTCCTTCTCCTTCGCCCCCTCGCACTCCCCCTTCTCCTCCTCCTCCAATTCTCTTCCTCCTCCTTTGCCGCCCCTCACTCCCTCCTCCTCCTCCAATTCTCTTCCTCCCCCTTCACCCCCAAACCCTGCACTATTTCCTCCTCCTCCAATTCTCTTCTTCCCCCTTTTACACCCCCCTCACTCCCTCCTCCTCCTCCGCCTCCCCCCCTGCACTCCTTCCTCCTACAATTTTCTTCCTCCCCTTCACCTCCCACACACCATCCCTGCCACGCACAAGTCCTTCGGGGAGTGGACAACGCTCTTTATGGGTTTTCTGGAAGCTTCTTTTTCGTGTTCCAATGCAACTTTCAAATTTCTAGCCTACATTTATCACTGACGCTCATGCAAACCCATGTTACATGTTTGTTTATGCATGCGTGTGTGCATGTATATGGGTTTGTGCGTGCGCGCTCTCCGTTCTGGACTACACTGCTGTAGATGACTTCTGTCTCAAAAATATTTTCACGTAAAAGATACGAGAAGTTTCACAACCATAACACGTTGTTTGTTGCTACATGTCTTCATTCGCCCGTCTCACTGTCACCTCTTCTGTCACCTTCCGTCAACAAACTTTGCATCTAAAAAGTAATGCATACACAATGGAGAGGGAGAAATTTAGTCGACCATGAACATAATCCTATCGACTGAAGCTTTTCCAGAAGATGGTCACTGCCGTTTTCTGTTGGCGAAGTCCAAAAGCAAACTTAAGGTCGTTCACTTCACTATAAATGTTCGCAGTGGCTCTGTCATGTCTGTATGAATAACCATCGAGGATATTTCAAGGGGATATGTTACACTTTGGAGGACGCGTCATGAGAAAACAACAATTAGAATATACGTGCATAACTGGAAAAATAGAAGGAAAGAGGGCAAAGGGAAGACCACGCAGAATATATGTAGACGGGCTAAGGACATTTGTACATACATACATATACCAAATGTTTTTCCCCCCCTTACACGGGGGGGTAGCCAAAAAGAAAAGGCATAGAAATGACTCCCACCCATTTCATTTCCTATAAATTCCACTCCCCTCTACCCTCCTCCCTCCCTCCCATCTTGGCACCTCCTGGATGACGGGTCATCCCTGCATCCTGTCCACTGCCCTGTCCTTTTATCACTTTTTCTTTTTTTCCTAAAAAAAAAAAAAAAAAAAAAAAAAAAAAAAAAAAAAAAAAAAAAAAAAAAAAAAAAAAAAAAAAAAAAAAAAAAAAAAAAAAAAAGGACATTTGTAGGAGAAGAAATAACAATGTCATCTTGTTAAGAAGAATCATGTGCAGACAAGAATAGAGCTCCATAGTGTCCAACGTCCAAGTGGAAACAGCACCCCGATGAGTGAGCTGTGTGAATTGACACCATCCTGTATGAATCAAGTACACATCAATCAATCAAATCAGCCATCCTGAGTTCACTGCTGAACAAAGGCCTCCTTCATAGCATTCCATGATTCACACGACCGCGCCAACCTCTGCCACGTCACTCCTGCAAACTTCTCAATCTCGTCTCTCCACCTCCTGTCTGGTCTCCCTCTTCCACGCTTCCCATCTCGCGGCGTCCACTCAGTAACACACTTGCTCCTTAGGTTTGAAACGTAAAGTTTACAATCAATGCATTAAGCCAGCAATAATCTACGGGTGTGAGACTTGGAAACTGGCGAAGGCGATGGAAACAAAGCTAAGAATCAATACCTAAGTCCTTATGTATTGGATGGTATTTGTTCCTCTACTTCACCCGCCACGCGTCTATTTTCCATTTTCTTCAGTTGTGTCTATCCTCTAGATATCAAAACGATCAATTCAACAGATCAATGTCATAACCTTTCACCTTATTGACATTCTGTCCATCGAATGATTAATCGAGTTGAAGTGTCAATTATTTTATTTTATTCTAATCCGATTAAACAATTCCATGTGTATTTTTTGCTTTGAAGGTGCCGCCGTGACAACTTTATTTGCCTGAGGAAAAAAACAAAACAAAAAAACTCAGTATTTAGTTACACAATCAAATACCTCATTTGACTTTTTCTTTTCTTATTCCAATTCCCGTCTCCTCTTTCTATATCCTCCCATTTCTCTCTCCTTTCCTCCCATCACCTCTCTTATCCCACTCTCTCCACCCTTCCTCAAATCTCTCCTCCATTCCTCTCCCCTCATTTTCCTTCCCTCTCCTCTCCTCCCCTCCCCTTCTCTCTCCTCTCCTCCCCTCCCCTTCCTCCCTCATCTCTCAGCCCCTCTCTCCCCCCTCTTTCCTCTCTCCTCCCCTCTCCTCTCCTCCCCTCCCCTTTCCTCTCCTCATCTCTCAGCCCCTCTCTCTACTCTCCTCCCCTTCTCCTTCCTCCCCTCATCTCTCAGCCCCTCTCTCCCCCTCGCTCCTCTCTCCTCCCCTCTCCTCTCCTCTCCTCCCCTTTCCTCCCCTCATCTCTCAGCCCCTCTCTCCCCCTCGCTCCTCTTTCCTCCCCTCTCTTCTTCCTTCCCCCTCCCCCCTCTATCTCCTCACGTCACCCAGGCTTGTTATCCTCTCTTAGTGAGATGGAGGGTCAATCACTCCTCTTCAGGCGAATCTTTCGAGTACCGAAATGGTATTCCCTAGCTCTGCCCCTGACTGCTGTAGTGCACCGTATGACTTCTGTAGTAAACCCCCATACGATCTTAATCATTTAAGGGATGAACGACCCCATCATAAACGGGGATTAAAAATTCCATTACTCATGTGAATTAAATCGCCGAGGGGTCTGTCTCACCGGCTGTTGCTCTTGGCAAGACAAATATAGAAGAACTTCATGACTGTCGATGTGGCTCAGCTAAAAACATTCTGATAGCAGTGGCTCACTTAACCAATTGGGACGATGAGGCGCCTGTGTAAACCAAGCCTGAAAAAGGTCTCCAAAAGGGGGGAAATCAATTGCACTTAACTAAAAGCATTAGCCAACCAAGAAAGGAGCTTTTAAAGTTGGCAAATATTCACGCGGGCGCGCGCGCAGCAACACAAGCAAATTGTACACGCGCACATACGCACACACTAACACATGCATATGCGTGAACACGCTAATACAGATAGACACACCCACATGCGTACACGTGGTAGGTTTTGGGAACAATCATTGTTTAGTTCTACATTTCAGTTATGAACACAAGACCAACCAACCACAAAAAAATTGGAGTAAAATTCTCAAGAAATCGCATATATATTCGTACACAAAAACTCCCTTTTACGTCAGGGTGGTTGGTCATGTAATCACTTAAGGAGCAAGTAGCACAAAATGCATTTATGATTTAAAGA
>NC_134804.1:33900246-33902746 GCF_046742065.1 Oratosquilla oratoria | reverse complement strand
CGGTGGTCCGGGTTCGAATCCTGCCTATGGCTGAAATAATTTCAGTATCGCTGTGCTTCGAGTCGTTACTCCAACTCTCGTGGGCAAGGAGTTGTGTGTGTGTGTGTGTGTGTGTGTGTGTGTGTGTGTGTGTGTGTGTGTGTGTGTGTGTGTAAGGTCATAGCATTACCCATAGATCGGTCATACGAGCTCTGAGCTCTCTTCCGTGAGGGAAATAGCTTTCGATCACGAGTCCAACACGTGATCCAAAGACCAAGGTGAATCACACACACACACACACACACACACACACACACACACACACACACACACACACACACACACACACACACACACACACACACACACACACACACACACGTACATTAAGGGATTAAGGGAGGAGAAACAACTTTAGAAATGATGTCACCTCTCTTCAGTCTGTCAGACAGTTGTAGTAGGAAAGTTTTACATTGCATGTCACTATAGGAACAAGAGCTAAGCTTTCTTCCTCACCCGTACCCCCCTCACTCTCACTCTCTCTCTCTCTCTCTCTCTCTCTCTCCCTGTCTCTCTTTCTCTTTTTCTCTCTTCTACGTCGGACAGTGGCTGAAAGGGACACAATATCAAATACATTTCTGCTCTTCAAAATCTTGAATATAGATAAACATTTTTGACGCAACATAGTTTACGAAAACATCTCCCCAAACGCTTCCTTTTCCTCATCGTTCAAACAAATGTATTCATGAGCATCGACAAGCGTCGTCTGCATCAACACAAGCCGATCATTGCTCGAATTGCGATGACACTTATCTAAGAGATGTTTGTCATCACTGATGGAGTTATCAGTTGAATTTTTTTTCCCTTTCAAGGTGAGGAACTGCATTCGTATCTATCAGAAAGTCTTCATTTACGCCTTAATTCTCCTGTGTTCCTTGTCCAGAGAATTGCTTCTGCTTAAATACAAGCAACTACATTCAGGTTGAGGGGTATCACTGTAGCAGAATAATCTGTATAAACAAAGTATATGTAACTTGGGGTTACATGAAGAATTGTCACCCCAGAACTCTCACATGAAGAATTGTCACACCATGGGATCCCACCTGATGAATTGTCACCCCAGTATGCCGAATGTCAACAATGAAATAAATATTAGGTTAGGTTAGGTAGGCTAGATTAGGTTAGTTTAGGATAGGTTAGGTTGAATGAGGGTTATGCTTATTGTCATCAACTTACAGAACCGAACAATCGTAAACCCAGGATGGCCCACACATGAAGAAAACGAGTAAATAGGTTAATCTAATTAATTTGTTTTGTTATAATTGTCTGTTTGTTTATCATTATTTCCTTCACTCACATTTATTACTAGTTATATGTCAATTTATTATTATTGACTATTTATCTGTTTGTTTATTATTCAACTATATCTAAGCATTTCTTTATTTTATTTCTTATCATTTATATTATTATATTCTTGTTTATTTATAATTATTATTTTTTTCGCATCCGACCTAGTTATGGACCAAAAGGTCTCCTGTCGGCATGCTCCGCCTTTGTAATCCTTTGTAATTGTCACCCTAGGATAGCCCACATGAAGAATTGTCACCCTGTCCAAATCTAGGGTGACGATTCTACTTGCATCACTATCGATTCCTAAAGGCCTGTCTACACGAGCGGGCCTGATCGGCGGGCTTGCCCGTTAACGGGCATATTTGACGGGCAAACGATCAAATTGCCCGAAAGGCCGCCGAGCGAAATCACTGAGCTGGTGCCCGGAAGCTGGAGTTTCTACCCTGCCAGACGCAAGATAATATCGTGAACCCACAGCGGGACTTCATCCCACATTCCACGGCATAGTAGCACAGTGAACATTTAACGATGGCAGCCCAGGATAACTCTAGTGAGCCACCGACAATGCTAGGCACCATGGTTCTCGTACAGCACTCCACCCGCTACTGGCAACATCGTCGGGCAGGCCCAGCTGTTCATCACTTCGGTCGTGTGGACAACATTCACGGGCAGGCCCGCGAGAATTTGCCCGTTAACGGGCAAACCCGCCGATCAGGCCCGCTCGTGTAGACAGGCCTTTATAAATGGCTACCCCTGTTGCTGAGAGTCGAACCTTGGGCTGAGTGATTGCGAATCCACATTGGAATGACTTACCCGCGGTCGACGAAGCAAAGAGTAAGCGGTGTCTTACATTTCTAATTGCTTCATCGTGGGTCCGTAAAGACTCTGTCCAAAGTTCTGGTCTCAGCAGCTGTAGCCATTGATACAATTTGGTTTTCTTTGTAGTAGCTCAGAGCTCTTGCATGACTAAGCGCCGCCCAGGGGCAAAGTTCTCAGGGCCTTTCTTTTCTACTGCCCCCTATCCCCCTCTGAATAGCTACACTATTCCACCTTCCTCTCCACATGGTGTGTCTTAGATAAACACCACTGCATGGGCTCAAACAAAGCCCGTGGGAGTGATACCTCACTCCCCCCCCCCAAAAAAAAAAAAAAAAAAAAAACACGCCCCCCT
>NC_134804.1:33887746-33890246 GCF_046742065.1 Oratosquilla oratoria | reverse complement strand
GGTTCGAACTCTGCCGCAGGCGAGTTGAACTAAGATCATGTTTCATTAGATTCCACGCTACAAAGTCCTCTGTAAGGGGCAACGTCCTAGCCTCCTGATAAGGGAAAGCGTGTAACATTAAACCAAATCATCATTAATCATCACATTTGTATATTCACACATAAGCGTATTTTTATTTCAGCCGTTCTTGGTTTGAAAACAATGCATTCGTCGGACCCCAGTGACTTAGTCTGCGTTTACACCAAGCGAATCGTATCGATTCAATTCATGAAGAATCAACACGATTCATGAATCGTGTTGATTCGCACACACTAGTTTCAAAGTAACCGTTTACTACGCCAGGCGAATCAAGTCAGTTCGATTCGCCTCGCGTAGTAAACGGTTACTGTGAAACTAGTGCTGTAATGACTATCATTCATTTATCTTATATTATTTGTTTATTTGTTTTGTTATCATTTGTCCGTTTGTTTATTATTGTTTGATTCTCATTTATTATTAGTTATGTCAATTTATTATTATTTACTATTTACCTGTTTATTATCTAACTATACATATACATTTATTCATTTTATTCATTATATACATTATTGTTTTTATTTATTCATTTATTTGTTTATCATTATTATGATTTTTTTCGCATCCAACCTAGATATGGACCAAAAGGTCTCCTGTTGGCATGCTCCGCCGTTGTAATCCTCAGTAGCGTGGCCAATCAACATGATTCATTAATCGTGTTGACTCTTCATGAATTGAATCGATTCGCTTCGTGTAAACGCAGCCTTAGGACTGTATCGACATGATTCCATCACGCGTTGAATCTAGTGGGACTCGAACCACTGAATGTATAGACTGTCGCCTCCAGAAGCCAGCTACCTAGTTTGCTTGGCCATGCCTCCCAACCTAAACTACATCCAACACAATTACATATACTCTATATCGTATTCAAAATGGACTGACATGGAGATTTATGAATTTCTGTTTTCTTTTATAACGAATATTTTATTTGACGTTTGAGAGTTACTATAACGAGAATACTTTCATCACGTCTGTTCTCAACCTGACACAGCCATAGTCGTTGTGTGAAGTAATTTTTAGAGTGACACAATTGGAGTTACGGATGATGCCGAAGGACTACCATATCAAAGAAAAGCATTTGCTAGGATGAATTTCATTCTAAATGGTTCAGATTCAGATCACTTCAGTACACCCCCGCGTTTAAACACTATCGACATCGAACCCGGGAACGTAGAAAATTGTAATGACGTCTGACAGAGGCACGGGTTCAATTAGCAATTGAAATCACGGCCACCACACGACACCACGATCTTTGATCCAATGCGACGGTCACGACGGAATTCGAGTTAACACGAAATTAAACATTTCGAAGGTATATTTTTTATTAATGCAGAATCAAACAATTTCAATCTCGAGTGTACATTTCGTTCCGAGGAGTGATGAAAGGTAACGATGTCACGTCGAAATGAGTCAAGGTCACGGACAAGCGATGAGAATCTTTTAAAGGAAATGTACTCGGAGCATTTGGGATGTACATACCTGATCTGTCAATGTCACACATAAAACTGAATCTTCTTCATACGACTTCAGAGTGTTAAAACAAGAAAAGAAAGTAATTTTGTATTTGGGCATTCTTACAGATGTATTATTATATATGTATATGTATGTATTTATGTATGTACTATGTATTAATGTGTGTATATGCATCTACGTGTCCACACACACACACACACACACACACACACACACACACACACACACACACACACACACACACACACACACACACACACACACACACACACACACACTATACTGTATATATATATATATATAAATATATATATTATATATATATATATATGTGTATATATATATATATATATATATCACGTGAAAACCACTGTTGAAGTAAAAAAAACTGGAGACGGGGAATCTATATATTTCGATTGCAAACTGCAATCCTCTTCAGTAGAGTGATTACATTTTTCACCCGTAATATATATATATGTATATATATACATATATATATGTATATATATATACATTCATGTATATATATGTGTGTGTGTGTGAACATGTATGTGTATGTATTATGGATTTGCGTGTATATTATGCATATATGTATTATGCAATTATACATGCATGTACTATTTATATATGCATCAGCTATGTATTATGTATATTTATTGTGTATATATGTAACTAAACCCCTCTGTACTGTACCGACACTATCCTTCTAATTTGGCTGCTACCAGGTTATTTTATATATCTTTTGATGTCAGAGGCATTGAGAATAATATCAAGTGTCCTAAGGATTCTCGAGTTGAGTATTTGACAGAAGACAGCAAAGTTCTTACAGTGAATCACCCAGGATCAAACTGAAGACTAATGGAGCTTAAACAGTTCCAAACTGACTAAAAGTATAAACAAGAAATCTCAAGAAAACAAACAAAAAGAAATCGTTCTCTGATCCATGGGGTCA
>NC_134804.1:33880246-33882746 GCF_046742065.1 Oratosquilla oratoria | reverse complement strand
GAGGTGGATGCCGGGGAGACAAGAGAGATGATTTTGGCAAGAGGATAGGGGTAAGGGGAGGGGTAGGAAGGAGTGTGGACGAAGGGTTATGAGAATGGAAAGTGGAGAGAGTGGATCATGAAGAAAATATGGATAAGTGGATGTGGGAAAGGGAATGAAAAAAAATTCATCCATTGAATGCTGACTTGCCCAGCCGTTGATGCTGATGCTGCCGCTGCTGACGTTCCTGCTGCGTCCACGACCATGGGAACAGCCCGCTCTGAATCAGCGAGAGAGGGGAAACACCCATTTCCCCTCACCCGAGCCACCAGAAAGACATGGACGAGGGATGGATTCCACTTTCGGAGTCGTTAATCGACACTTGGCCTCAGCTTTTTTGAGTCACAGGACACACACACATACACACGCACGCCTACACCTCCTCTTCGCCTTCTTGAGGAAGTCCTTTTCCATGCGCCTTGGTCACAATTACGAGGATTTTCCGTTTATCCTACACCAGTTTCCCCCGTTCCGTTTGTTCGAGGGTCTCTCTCGTTTTCTTTACACACATTTCTTTTTTACCTCTTCCTACCCTAGACCGACAGCGTTCGACTTACTTTAGTATGATGAAGGGAGGTGGGGAGGTGTGGGGGGGTTAGACGTGATGAAGGCACTGAACCCCAGTGGACACTGCCTCCCACGCCTACAGCTCCAAGTTGACTGAGGGGAAAGGACAGGGAGGGAGTGAGTGGAGGAAGCAGTAGCGCTGGCGAGCTGGCTGGCGCGCGAGAACTCTCTTACTCTGGCCGCTTCTCGACTGGGTGGTGGTGGTGGTGGTGGGGGGGAGGGGGAATCTTGAGTTCAGCCGGGTGGTGGTGCCTGGCAACTCGTCGTAGATTTTCAAGCTTAGCTGAATTGATGAATCACTATAGTTACACCGCATTGACGGCTGTCACGGGTCGGAATGCATGTTGTGCACGGCGAACGTTCGAATACTGTTAACGTGCATTTTGAGCGCTATGGGTCCGGCCGGCCGGGATAGCGGTATCGGAGGGAAAACAGAGGCTCCAGTACTAGTGGAGGAAAACCTTTCGTACGCGCGCACACCACATGGCGACCCTAAACACCATCTCGGGTTACACTGCGATCCCAGGGAGATGCTGAACAAAAAAGAACAACGACGGCGAGGATTCACACAGCTCCAAGATTGCGTCTGAACATGATTGCAGCATGGCCGAAACTACTTTTGTTGTTGGTCGTGTCGAATCAGTTGTGTGGTTCCGTATGTAGCCGTGTTTGTGATGAAGCTTTCTTTAGATTGTACAATTAGGGATCTTTTTACAAAATTTGTCTATTGGCATAACTGCGACAAATCATCCTACTGAATGAGTTGGACTCCATACCACATGTGTGTTCATAGTGTGTTGCCAGTTGAACATTGTGGAATGTTGCACACAGTCACAACAAAGGTAGCTTCGAATCCATTGTTTGCATAGATTGGTTGAATCAAATTCCGTCGATTGGAGTGCGAGTCATTTTGCACTGCTTGGTTATCCGAACTGTGGATCGTACGTCCGCCATACTTCCAAAAAACTGCTTATCAATAAACTCGTTGACACGTTCCTTGATGCAAGATAACTTGCTATCATCGTAACGTCGCAAGTTGCACTGAATCCCAAGGTTGGCGAGTTTTATGCTTCTTATCAAAGACGTTATAAGTAATAACAGGGAAGATGCTTCTGAATCCTTTTCGAGTATAAAATCCTACTTGGTGGTATTTGGCATGTTGGGTCTCTCCGTGATCAATAAAGACGACCGACCTCAGGAGCCTGACAGTGGTGGCCTGAATGCACGACAACTGAACACCACGTGCAACAACCTTACCGCTACTTAATTATAAGTCATGGAGAAGTAAATTAGAAACTATCTAGAAGGAGTCAAATTTCATTTATAACAACATGGAAGGCGTCGCAAGCTGCGAAAACAAAAAACTACTAACAACAAAGGCTTGCAGGGCATGGTACAGATGCAGACCAATAGATTTTGTTGTCCTGTCGATGGTCAATGTGAGACCTGATCGGGTCCTTGCTACCTGAATAGTCCCCCCCACCCCCACCCCCCACCTCGATACCTCTACAGGGTTATCATAAGTTTTCCACTCCTAAGTCTCTGGTCGCCATACTTCCGTCCGGGAAAATGAGATTTGTTACCGGAGATACAGGTGTGTTAGGAGTACCAACAACCCTACACATTGACGACCAGTTGCAAATGTTCTTGTCCACTACCCTTGTTCGATCGATTAATAAAAGCTGTAACTAATCCACTTCGTGCACGTGAAGATAAACCTGTCCATCATAGAGCCAGCATGAATGCTTTGGATTCACATGAAGAGTCACAACTTTGAGTTGGAAAAGAAAGAATGGGAGAGGGCATTTACAAAGGCGAAACCACGATCAAGGTATATGTGGTTGGAAAAAAAACATTGTTTACAACCATAGAGCACGTACGTGTGTGTGTGTGT
>NC_134804.1:33850246-33875246 GCF_046742065.1 Oratosquilla oratoria | reverse complement strand
CACCCATTTCATCCCCGAAAACACTTCACACCCCTCCACCCTCCCTCCCATCTTAGCACCTCCTAGATGACGGGTCATCCCTTCACCCTGTCCACTGCCCTGGGTCAGAAGCAGTGTCGCAGGACACAGCACATCCACAGCAAGCTCGCTTCATTAAATCGGCGACTCCCCCTCTCCGTCCCCCCATATAAAGGAGAGGACGGGGAGAAATCCCTTCGGGCTGCGTCAAAAATTTTTGCTCACACACACTACCTCACCCCCATTCCCCCGTCCAATCCACCTCATGCATCACAGCATTTTCCATATACAACCATTCTCCATTCACCCCTGTCTTATGTCCTCTCCCGTCCTTCCTCAACCGACATTCCCCTCTTCCCCAAACCCCCCTTCACCCCATCCATCCATCTCATCCTAGGACGTCCCCTCATGTTCACTCCCTCCACATCTGCCTTCCATACCTCCTTTACTAGTCCTTCTTCACTCATTCTTTCCATGTGTCCAAACCATCCTAATACTCTTTCATCCACCCTATCTCCCAGCTCCCTTTCCACCCCTGTACTCCTCCTCACTTCCTCATTTCTCACTCTATCTAGCCTAGTAACCCCCATCATACTTCTCAGACACTTCATCTCAAACACATTCAAGTTCCTTCTCTCTTCCTCTTTCATGTTCCATGTTTCTGCTCCATACAGTGCTGTTGGCACAATCACTCCTTCATACAGTCTCCTCTTAGCATCCATTCCCAGATTCCTATTCCTCATTACACTTTTTAAACCACCAAGGCATTTACTCGCTTCTCTCAATCTACATTCAATATATGAATGGTATGGTGGTGAGTTTAAACGCCAAGAATCCGTTGAAGTTTTATTGCTGACGTTTCGTCGAACTAGGACTTCTTCAGAGTGTACACATATAAGACTTTGGCAACTTATATATTCACGCAGCTCACCCCGTTCCTACTCGGTCAATGTTGTTATCATCTCGTTTTCGTCTGGCATCGTGGAGAATTAGGCTAATTGCTACCCTCGCTAACTTGACAAAACCGTCCCGATGATTACTACATGGGAGTGAGGTAATGTACGCTGCCTCAATTGTCCTCCCTTCCTTTTTATCAAGTCCATTATGGAGCAACTCTGTTTTCTTCCAATCCGGCAGGTGGTCAAAGTTGTCAATATGTATGATATATATATATATATATATATATATATATATATATATGTATGTATGTATGTATATATATATATATCGCAGAAAAACACTCGGTAAATAAGACACTATGATCCAAACGTTTTTGTCTATTCAGACATCTTCAAGGAATTCCCTGAAGATGTCTGAATAGTCTTAATTCCCGAGTGGTTTTCTGTGAAATATTACAGTCACGCGTTTTAGTGAATTGTTGTGTATATATATATATATATATATATATATATATATATATATATATATATATATATATATATATATATATATATATATATATATATATATATATATATATATATGATGTGTGTGCCTGTGTGAAAATATATACATGTCCCAATACATATATACAGAAACACGATAATTAATTTTGTTCTATATCATTCATACTATCTTTCGCAAACATACATACCAATCATATTTTTTGTGTTTAAGCAGGAGGAGGAAAGTAATGTATCATTTATCCAGATGTTACAAGAGCTGGTCGCGTTCCTCTGTGCGTTACTAAGTGTCCTGAGCAAAGCCATACCAGTCAGGACACCGAGAAACGCGTCTAGTAACGCAGCAAGGAACGCGCCCAGCTCTGCATATGTAACACCAATCTATGCCTCCGACTATAGAGAGGGCAGGTCATCTACCTGTAGATACAGTTCTTCTAGTCACCTAATAATTTACACCAGCATCTACATCTACATACACATGTGCGCGCACATATGCAGATGCAGTTTTACACACTTGTACACCCAAAACACACAAACACAAACAAACAAACACACACACACACACACACACACACACACACACACACACACACACACACACACACACACACACACACACACACACACCATACTCGATTGCGCAGTGGTAGAGTTCCCGGCCGCCACTACAGCGGTCCGGGTTCGAATCCCGCCCAGGGCTGAAATAATTTCAGTACCGCTTCGCTGCGAGTCGTTACTCCAATTCTCGTGGGCGGGGAGTTCGGTGTGTGTGTGCGTGTAAGATCACAGCATTATCCATAGATCGGTCATATAATTATGAGCTCTGAGTTCTCATCAGGGAGGGAAATAGCTCGCGACCACGAATCCAACATATGACCAAAGACTATGGTGAATCACACACACACACACACACACACACGCACACACACACACACACACACACACACACACACACACACACACACACACACACACACACACACACACACACACACACACACACACACACACTCTGAGCTCACTGCCGTAGGGTGGTGTCTGGCTGTCTCGACAGAGACTGCAGCAGATCCGAGGTGAACACACACACACACACCTATTTAAGGAGGGTAGTTGGAAATATCCATCAAGTAGAGTTTTAAAGTCTTTAACAAGTGTTGTCGGAAAGAAATTAGAGAAGATGATTAGAGAAAGATGAATGGATCGCTCCTGAGATTGGATTCAAGTTTAATAGAATAAAACGAAAGAAAAAATATGATGTAGTTACAGATGTGTTCAGATGGAATAGAAAAACAACTCAATCGCCTGAAATCATCTATAAACAAGTGCTTGAGTCAAGAATAACGGTTAAAGTGTTAACTAAGAGGAGGAGAAGGAGAGAAGAAGAAGAAGGAAAGAAGAAGGAAAGAGAAAGGAAAAGAAAAAGAAGAAGAAGGAAAGAAGAAGAAGAAGGAAAGAAAAAGAAGAAGAAGAAAGAAGGAAAGAAGAAGAAGGAAAGAAGAAGGAAAGAAGAAGAAGAAGAAGAAGAAGGAAAGAAGAAGAAGGAAAGAAGGAAAGAAGAAGAAGAAGGAAAGAAGAAGAAGAAGGAAAGAAGAAGAAGAAGGAAAGAAGAAGAAGAAGGAAACAAGAAGAAGGAAACAAGAAGAAGGAAACAAGAAGAAGAAGGAAACAAGAAGAAGGAAACAAGAAGAAGAAGGAAACAAGAAGAAGGAAACAAGAAGAAGAAGGAAACAAGAAGAAGAAGAAGAAGAAGAAGGAAAGAAGAAGAAGAAGAAGAAGAAGAAGAAGAAGAAGAAGAAGAAGAAGAAGAAGAAAGCAGGAGTCTGGGAAAAACCTTCAAGACTGTTTATACAAAATCCACAGCTTGATATGATTCAGATGCATCAGAAGGATTTAGTACCGAGAGAATATCTTTACAACGAAGGTAAATCCAAACCAAAAGTGTTTCCAAAGGAGATTTCGGTGGCGAAGTAATTAAGAAATCGGTTCTAGAGAAGAAGTTTGGAGAGACTATGGGTGGAAAATTGGGTCCTTGGGAGGATCGTACTTAAAGTTTTCTTTCAATATTCGCCATAACGAAAAAGGTCAACCTACAACCACTAACCTGCTGGAAGTGTGTCGAGGTCTGTCCCCATGAAGGGCGCTTTCCGTAAACAAACATAATTGCATGTTGTCTGGCGTCCAAAACTGGTATCTTTTAGGCCAGACTTTTTTTTCATTATTATGATTATTCATTAGGTTACTTACAGATACTTACAGAAGGCTTCTGGAAGAGGCTAATGCGCCTGTGGATCCAGCTCTTAATAACTATCCTCTTATGTCATAGTCTAGTGGTCACTGTGGTCGAGGTGGATATTAACAATTAACGCTTCAAATCATATTTCGCTTGTTTGCGAAAACGTCGTCATAACTCAAAAAACTGAATTTTTGAGTTATCTATACAGACATATTCATCTTCAAACACGGATTTTTTTTGGTAACAGTGTCATATCTGTAGCTCAAAAATTGACCGCTAGGGAGTGCTAAATGTCCCAACGACATAACCTTACATGTTCCAACTTGTTCCAACAAATATTTTAGACTTAGTAAAGATTATGATTGTTTCAACTTCTATAAACTTTAGATGCGTATTTGATGCTCCAAAAAATGTTCCACCTATGGTGTTTGAGGGCTTTTTATAGTATCGAGAGCGTTTTGAAACTTTGAAATGCCTCTCCTGAAAAATTCGATATTTTGAGTTATGACGACGTTTTCGCAAACAAGCGATTTCTGCTCCTGGTTCTTCCGCACTCGATCAAGCTTCCTCTCAAAATCCACCACTGACTTAGCATTCACCACATCCTGGGTCAGCTTGTTCGAGGATGTGGTGAATGCTAAGCAACATGGACCCTTCCCCTTAGGTCGGAAGACGAAAAAATAATAATAATGCCCCCCCAACACATTTATTTATACAAAGCTTTTAGGAGGCCATGTTAGGTCGTAAGATTTTTTTTTTTTTTTTTTTTTTTTTTTTTTTTACATTTGTTCCTTTTCACTGGCCAAGCTGATGAGCACGTTTTGTACAAACAGTATATAGGAACATAAGAATGAAGGAGACTGAAAGAGACCATGAGGCCTACACAAGGCAGTTCCATGTTAAAATAGGTCAACATTTTTTATACTTTGATCGTTATACCAGCGCTACTCGGCAGTTCGTCGGAAATGTAAAAAAAAAAAAAAAAAAAAAAAAAAAAAAAAAAAAAAAAATAATAATAATAATTTTACCTTTTTTCGGGTTTTCCAACGACGACGGGCCTGTAATCTAATGAACAGAAGAAGTCTGGCCGTAGCCAATAACTCATCAAGCACTGACATCTTCCACGAGCGTAAATATCCTTGAGGAACAAAGTCAACTGCAAATTACGAAGAACTCCACTCCACTAGCTTAACAGTAACGACATTATACGGGATTGAAACAACCGCCGAGCTAAATAGAATCGAACGTTTCTGTAGAAAGAGGGATTAAGCAACACACTTCTCACGTTCGTGAGAGTCAAACTGAAACTGTCAGACAAGTTCGAAGCACTGTTCGCTTCACGAAACGTATTCGAAGTACGTGCTATACGTCTCGAATTCGGTTCGCTGTTGCAGTCAGGTAACCATCGGGAACAATCGAGAGGCGACTCTTGTAGATAAATTGGTAGTTGTAGTGACATGAAGCCAAACTTAGGGTTTGATGTGAGACCATGACTGTGTGTGTGTGTGTGTGTGTATTCACTTGGTCTTTGGATCACGTGTTGGACTCGTGATCGACAGCTATTTCCCTCCTGGAAGAGAGCTTAGAGCTCGTAGGTCCGATCTATGGGTAATGCTATGACCTTGCACACACACACACCCCCAACTCCCCGCCCACGAGAGTTGGAGTAACACCCCTCAGCGCTGCGATACTGATATTATTTTCAGCCCCGGGCGAGAGTCGAACCCGGACCTCCGTAGTGGCAGGCCAGAGCTCTAACCACAGCGCCATGAGAGGTGTGTGTGTGTGTGTGTGTGTGTGTGTGTGTGTGTGCTCGTATATGTGTTTATGTATATATTCGTATGTGTTCGTGTGTACTGTCTCTCTCTCTCTCCCTCTCTCTCTCTTTCTCTCTCTCTCTCTCTTTCTCTCTCTCTCTCTTTCTCTTTCTCTCTCTATGTGTGTGTGTGTTTGTTTGTGTGTGTTTGTGTGTGTGTGTGTGCATGTGTGTGTGTGTTTGTTTGTGTGTGTTTGTGTGTGTTTGTGTGTTTCAAGATTAACCCATTCGGTAAATTTCCAATATACCCACTTTATATATCGCTGGACGAATGAAAATGAATAAATAAATAAATAAGTAAATAAATAAATAGATAGATAAATAAGTAAGTGAATGAATAAATAGATAAATAGATATGTAGATAAATGAATAAATGAATTAATAAGTAAATAAATAAATAAGCAAACAAATGAATAAGTAAATAAATAAATAATTAATTAATTAATAAAATGAAATAAAAAATAAAACTTGTCTCGTTTAATCTCGTTTGTTGCTTTGTTCTAGTGAAACTCATTGCTATTAACTCCTTATTTACTGGGTGGTACTGTCTCTTTCAAATCGGATGCCGTTAGACTATGTTATTCAAACATCTTTTATCGTAGAAGAGATTTTTTTTTAAATAATAATTAATTTAATAATAATGTTTAATGATAATTAAACATTTGCTACCATTCCGCTCCTGTATATGTAATTTCTGTTATTTAATTATCCGCCCTGTGGCAATTACTCCATTTTTTGTAAATCCTCCTGAAAATCGCAGATGATCAACGCAACGATGACGCCAGAGGCGGAAAGCTCATCAGTGTTGCGGAAATATCACGTATCACATGAGAGAGAGAGAGAGAGAGAGAGAGAGAGAGAGAGAGAGAGAGGGATGGTCGGAGAGAGGAATTACGAAAGTGGGAAGGTGGGAGGAAGAGACAGAAGGAGAGGATGGATGGGGAGGGGAAGGAAAATGAGGGAGAAAATGGAAAGAACAGAAGGTGGAATGAGGGAAGGGAGGGTGATGGAGAGGGGAATGAGGGAGGAGAGGAGAGTGGGATGAGGGGGGGAATGAGAGAAGGGAGAGGAAGGGGAAGGTGGATGAGAATGAGTGATGGGCAG
This sequence comes from Oratosquilla oratoria, assembly GCF_046742065.1. NCBI lineage: Eukaryota > Metazoa > Arthropoda > Malacostraca > Stomatopoda > Squillidae > Oratosquilla > Oratosquilla oratoria. Next base: position 33,868,672 of record NC_134804.1, on the reverse strand, counting down.
AGAGTGGGAGGGAGTGAATAAAAGAGGGAAGGGGGACGGAGCAAGAAAAAAGGGGAATGGAATGAGGGAGGAGAAGGAGAATAGGTGGGAGATGAGGAAGGAGGAGAGGGAGAGGAGGAGAAACTAGGAGTGAAAGCGTATGGAAGGGAGGAAGGGAAGGGGCACAAAGAGAGAAGGAGTGGTAAGTATATGGGGAGAAGAGAACAATAGCGATGAAAAGACCTTTGACTCCTTCCCCAACCTCACTCCTACCCAAACCCTTCTCCCCCCGAATTTTTTCTGTTTTTGTTTCTTTGTTGGTCAGTTAAGTGGTTAGTTGGTTAGTCAGTTAGTGACTTAACTATTGCTCTAACATTAAGGTGGTTATGGTTCTGCCTTTCTTCCATAAGTCCATGCCCATCTCCAACCCCATCCTCAGCCAGACCGACTCTTCCTGTGGTCCTAAAAGCTCCGTTGCATAATCTTTGTCCAGCCCTTCTGTGACTTCTTCAAAAGAATGGGGCTGGAATGATCCTCTGCTGGATTTTGGAAGTGTTGGAACTACTCACTGAAGACTGCACCGCCGCTATTGTTACTTCAAAAGAATGGGGTTGGAATGATCCTCTGCTGGATTTTGGAAGTGTAGGAACAACTCACTGAAGACTGCAACGCCGCTATTGTTACTTCAAAAGAATGGGACTGGAATGATCCTCTGCTGGATTTCGGAAGTGTTAGAACTCCTCACTGAAGACTGTGACGCCGCTCTTGTTGCTTAAAAAGAAAGAAAGAAGAAAAAAAAAAGTGGGGGGGGGGGGGCTGGAATGGTCCTCTGTTGGATTTCGGAAGCTTGGAGCTCCTCACTGAAGACTGCGACGCCGCTCTTGTTCTATATACATAAAAAAATATTTCTCTCTAAACCTTCCAACCTCCTACTCCGGAAATGAGTCATCACCGGAAGCACTAACTCCCGGGGACACATCTGACTCAGATGCCTGTAAGCATTCATAGAGGGTAGACGTGTCTTTAAGCTGCTCTCCGTGTGTTAATCTAATACGTTAATAATATTACTATGGAAAAAGAAAGTGGTGCTAACAAGAAAAAGAGAATCTTTACGGAATTCTGACAAAAGAATCTTTACGAAATATTAATGAGAAAATATTTACGAAATATTGCCAAGAGGATCTTTACCAAATGTTAACAAGAGAATCTCTACGAAATATTACCAAGAGAATCTTTACGAAATATTGCTAAGAGAATCTTTACGAAATATTGCCAAGAGAATCTCCACTCCACTAACATAAAAAAATATTTCTCTCTAAACCTTCCAACCTCCTACGCAAGGTCCAACCCGGAAATGAGTCATCACCGGAAACACTAATATTACCATGGAAAAAGAAAGTGGTGCTAACAAGAAAAAGAGAATCTTTACAGAATTCTGACAAAAGAATCTTTACGAAATATTAATGAGAAAATATTTACGAAATATTGCCAAGAGAATCTTTACCAAATGTTAACAAGAGAATCTTTACGAAATATTACCAAGAGAATCTTTACGAAATATTGCTAAGAGAATCTTTACGAAATATTGCCAAGATAATCTATATGCATAAATAAAGTTTTTCAGTTTTGAAAATTTCCTGGCGTTTTTATGACCACCTTCCGAAATTTTATTGCCTTTATGATTGACCTAACGAGAAAGAGAAACAGAGAGAGAGACGAGGGGAGAATTTGACGACAACGTCAGTAGACTTTGACGACTCCTTTTGGAGACTGAAGACTCCTTCGGGAGATTTTGAAGACTCCTTCGCAAATAGGGGAAGAAGAACCTGATCAATCCATCGTGTGCATTCCAAGATCAATTTTCAATAAGACAGAAGAAGAAGCCGTAGCCATGATTATGCCCGAAGAAATTTACACAGTGATTCTAAAGACCTTTCACTGAGGGACATCGTTAGAAAGAGAAGGAAGATTTGAATTTCCACTTACGTGTTTAATGTATTTTTCATGTACAAAATCGTAGTAGGTCTAAATAAAATTATGGAATTTATTGTTACTCTTTTATTTTCCCATTTTGGTACATTAAAACTGCCCGTAGGGTAGGGCGCGATGCCCTGCCCTACTAACAATGAAGTCACGCTTTCTGACACTAAAACCATTCCCACTAACATTGAAGCCCCGCCCACTAACACTAAACTCCCTCTTACTCACAATAAAGCCCTTCACACTAACACTGAAGTCTCACTTAATGATACTGAAGCCACGCCCACTAAACTTGAAGATCCAGTGGGACAAGTGTCTACAGTGAACTTGATCAGAACTGGGCGCGTTCCTCGGTGCGCTCGTGCGTGCGTTCCGCTTTAGTTTGGCCGCGGTTAGCGCTCCTAAATTATTGAAGCTTAAGAGACAGGTTCATACCGAAATAAAAGTCCGGTAGGCTACATACTATACCAAAGAAAAATTTCGTAGGCCACATCCAAAAGGTAGGCCACATAATATATCGGCACCTATATTGTTTTAATAGTTTGGGAGCGCTAACCGTAGTGAAACTCAGGCGGAATGCACCGAGGAACGCGCCCGGCTCTGCTCTATTACATGTACTCAGAAATATAGTCAAATGTTATGCCTTGAAATGACCGGAACTTTTTATTGTAACCCTATGGTTACACACACACACATGCAGACACACACACACACACACACACACACACACACACACACACACACACACACACACACACACACACACACACACACACACACACACATACAGACACACACACACACATACAGACACACACACACACACACACACACACACACACACACACACACACACACACACACACACACACGACTCGGTGGCGCGATTGGTAGAGTCCCAGACTGTCACTACGGCGGTCCGGGTTCGAATCCTGCCCAGGGCTGAAAATAATTTCAGTGTCGCTGCACTTCGAGTCGTTACTCCAACTCTCGTGGGCGGGGAGTTGCGGGTGTGTGCGTGTAAGGTCAAAGCATTACCCATAGATCGGTCATACGAACTCTGAGCTCTCTTCCGCTAGGGAAATAGCTGTCGATCACGAGTCCAACACGTGATCCAAAGGCCAAGGAGAATCACACACACACACACACACACACACACACACACACACACACACACACACACACACACATCACGTGGCGCATTTGGTAGAGTTCCCGGCTGTCACTACGGAGGTTCGTGTTTGAATCCCGCCCAGGGCTGAAATAATTTCGATATCGCTGCGCTGCGAGTCGTTACTCCAACTCTCGTGGGCGGGGAGTTGGGTGTGTTTGTGCGTGTAAGGTAACAGCATTACCCACTGATCGGTCCCATATGATCCCTGAGCTCTCTACGGGGAGGGAAATAACTGTCGATCATGAGTCCAACACGTGATCCAAGACCATGGTGAATCACATGTGCAGATACACAAACAAAAACATACATATACTCACATACGCACACATACGAGCGCATGCACACACACACACACACACACACACACACACACACACACACACACACACACACACACACACACACAGTCATGGTCTCACATCAAACCCTAAGTTTGGCTTCATGTCACTACAACTATAGTCAGCGCAACGAGAAGTGACCGCTAAGGCGGGGTTAGGAGATTTCCCGGTGTTGCCACATCTCTACAGATAACACGGCCCGCACGGCTCACACTGAATGCAGTGTGAGGGGGGCGGGGCCAAAGAATAAATGTAGGGCAACGTCGCTCTCCCTTGCTCATATGCCATGTCTGACTCGAGGAAACGAAACCTTTGTATAGAAAACATTGCTTTGATTTTTACCTCAGTGGTGGTGTGTGACAAAAAATTGGAATATAATTATATGTGGCAACATTATAAAAATATAAAATAAAATTATAGAATAAAACAAAATTATAAAATAATTATATGTGGCACCACAGGGGGACTCCCAGTGCTCCGCCCTAACGGTCATTTCTCAATGCAACGAGTATACCAATTTATCTAAACGAGTCACCTCTCGATTGTTCCCGATGGTTACCTGACTGCAACAGCGAACCGAATTCGAAACGTATAGCACGTACTTCCAATGCGTTTCGTGAAGCGAACAGTGCTTCGAACTTGTCTGACAGTTTCAGTCTGACTCCCACGAACGTGGTTAGTGTGTTGCTTAATTCCTCTTTCTACAGAAACGTTCAATTCTATTTAGCTTGGGGTTTTTATCAATCCCGTATAATGTCGTTGCTGTTAAGCTGGTGGAGTGTTGTCCTTTGTAATTTGCAGTTGACTTTGCTCGTCAAGGATATTTGCGATTGGGAAAGATGTCGGTGCTTGATGAGTAACTGGCCAAGGCTAGACTTTGGGTTACAGGCCCGTCGTCGTTGGAAAACTCGAAAAAAGATAAAATTACTTTTTTTTTCGACGAAGTGCCGAGTAGCGCTAGTATAACTATCAAAGTTGAAAAAAAAAAAAAACACTGAAGCCCTACTCTCTGAACAAAACGTGATCATCAGCCTGACCAGTGAGAATGTATAATTGAAACAAAAATGAAAATAATATTTCCACTGACCTGAGAACATGGCCTCCTAAAAGCTTTATATAAATAAATGTGTTTTTTTCTTTTTCGACTTCCGACCTAAGGGTGCCCGTAACCCCCCCCCCCAAAAAAAAATAAAAAAAAATAAAAAAAAATAAAGGTCTGGTATAAAAGATATCAGTTTTGGACGCCAAACAACGTGCAGCTCTTAGTGTTATGTGCAATTACGTTTGTTTACGGAAAGCGCCTTTCATGGAGACAAACATCAACACATTTCCATCAGGTTAGTGGCTGCAGATTGACCTTTTTTGTTATGGCAAAAATTGAAAGAAAACTTGATATTTGTTCAGTTGTACACAAATACGGGATATAGCATTAGAAAATTAAATACTAATTTTGTAAATTATAATACATAAACATAATATGCGATTTGCTTGACGGAAATAAAAATAAAAAGTACCTTGCTACAAGCATAAGATAATTAAATAATAATTTTGTAAATTATAATACACGAACGCAATATGCGATTTTATTGGCGGAAAAAAAACCTTGCCACATGCAAATATACTAACGAACGAAGTCGCTAGCATAGGATCGGGACGCCATCTTGTCGTTTGTCAAGTGTTTGCTGTCTGCCCGGTCCAGCCTGGTGTACGCCCTTAGTACTTCCTCCAGTACCTCGCGAGGTACTGACGGGCCCGTAACGCAATGAAGTATATTCTTGAAGGAATGCTATGGAGCTGAAATCCATGCATTCCTTCAAGCTATGAGAAACCTATATACCCCGCATTCAGAAAGAGTGATTGAACAGGATGCCAACATCCGTGACGACGACGACGATCCGGATGACCTTAGATTACAGGTACCGATTTACTAAATACACATTAGGTTAGGTTAGGTTAGAATAGACGAATTTATCATCCTTTCATTTCTGCGACGATGGCATCTATCTAAAAAACATGGCGTACCATTCGTCCGGCGTGACTTCGTTACTTACGAAATCTGTTTTAGCAACTTTTTTGTCATTTCCCCCGTGAAAATTACATATTACGTTGATATATTATTATAATTTACAAAATTGATAATAAATTTTCTGTTGCTATATCGCATAGTTGTGCACAACTGAACATTAACCTCTTTTCATTATCTGCATTTTATGTATATTGATGCAATGCCAAATAAAATTACTATAACTGACTGTTGATATATCTGTACGTCTTTAACTATCAACGATCTTAAATATTTTCCACCTTGATATTATCTTCCTATTTTCAATGTCCATGAATGATAAACAGAAAACGTTTAACATTTAGGGAGTGACTTCAAAAGAGTGACAATCGTTTGATCTGTTCGCTGTGTCCGCTGGACTTAGTAGTTCATATTTACCTTTCCTATTTCTTACGTAAAAATATCCTTCCATATTCACCACTCTTTCGATTCTTAGCTTATATTTTCTGTGAGACATCATACCAAAATTAGACCCACAACATTTTTTTAGGGGCCGAGTTAACTCAGAATGAGTCCAGCTTTTGTTATTTATATAGCAACTTTACAGTCAAAATCAGTAGAAAAATTAGTTTACTTTAGAGTCAATTGATTGGTATAAAATAAAACACTGCATGATATATTTATTCTATGAGAGAAATAAGAACTTGTAGCATGTAGTTCACATTGTCAGCGTCTCGCTCTAGAGTGACCTCTTCTTGTAGAAAACACCTTACTAAAATTCAACATAAGAACATAAGAACAACATAAGAATGAAGGAGACTGCAAGAGACCATGAGGCCTACAATAGGCAGTTCTATGTCCATTACAACCAGTCATCCCCATCCATAAAGTTGTCTAACCGTGTCTTAAAACAACTGATAGATTCAGCGCTCACAACATGGTTACTAAGTCTATTCCATTCGTTGAACACCCTATCAGTGAAGTAGCTTGTTCTAGAAAAATCCACAATTAAGCAATTTATCCATAAACATACATCATTCATACTTGTATACAAATATTTGAAATGAAAGCCAGCAGATATTGAGGGCCAACATACATACATACATACATATACCAAGGCTTTTTCCCCCTTCCAAGGGAGGTAGCCAAAAAGGGAAAGGCATAAAAACACTCCCACCCATTTCATCCCTAAATACACAGAGTTTTATTTTATCCCTAATACAACACAGCTGGGAGGATTCCTAGGTGCATTCCTAGGTGCGTTTCGCTTTAGTTTAACCGCGGTTAATGCTCACAAACTATTAAAACAACATAGGTGGTGCCGGTATAGTATGTGACCTACAACATTTTTCTTTGGTATAGTATGTGCCCTACCGGGCTTTTATTTCGGTATGAACCTGTCTCTTAAGCTTTAATAGTTTAGGAGCGCTAAACGCGGCCAAACTAAAGCGGAACGCACAGAGGAACGCGCCCAGCTCTGAATACAACCACATAATTTTCACTTTAATTTTTTATCTTATTTTAAAACCCTTGTGTTATCAAGAAATTCTAGGAATAATTTCAGGCTTATAAACGCTTGAAACTTTCATAAGACTGATGAACTCCTCTTACTGAACATGGAATTTTCCGTGAATGAATAAAAATATTGGCAGAAGTCAGTAAAAGTCGTCATTAGCAGTGGAATAGGTTTCACTCTGTTGATGTAGAGAGATTGTTTTCCTCAGGTGGTTAGAATCGCCAGATGTCATGAAAAATCATACTGTGGTGATTGGTTTGACGACGGCAACATCACTAGTTGATACTAATTGATTTTAGACCAGAGGTGGAGAAAATGCGGCCTTCCTGGCCATCAAGTGCGGCCTTCTGCGGCCTTTGATATACATATTATTTAAAAAAAATTATATTATCTATTATTTAAAAAGTATATTATTTATTATAAAAAGGGATAAAATAAAACAAATAAAAAAAACTTCAGTGCGGCCTCTATGTGGGACGATGAATTGTAAGGTGGCCTTCATGCACAAAAAGGTTCCCCACTCCTGTACTAGACAGTGATGCTAGTCGATACTAGTTTTCGTCTTCGCATCGCGCGCGGGGCCCCTTCTCGAGCCATGAAAACCTTCTCGGGCCATAAACACCATTTCTGTCTTGCTGAGGTCGCATTTTATAATGAACACGTGATCTCCTCTGACCCCGAATAAATCGAGCCCTGTCTGAGAAAGGCAAGGATGTTTACGAAAAGGCAGATGTCCCATTGGCCAGTAGTAATATACAGAGAGAATCGTAGCCAATCAAAATTAGTTGTAGGAGGAGCCTATAGCATCCAGAGGTTTCCTCCTGGCCAACAACAGAGTAAATTGCCGTCTTCTCTGACACTCTAAATTATTCAGTTTAAAGCTAGTCGAAGGGTTTAAATGGTAAAGTACTCGAGAAGTTAAAGTCTAGTCGCGTCTGGCGTTCGTGAGTCGTGAACCTGGAAGCATCCTCGCAAATCAGAGGTCAGTATCACTTAAATAGTTCCAGCCTCCCACACCCGCACACCCAGCACACATTTAAAACTAAAATAATAACATAAATAAAAGTCACATATTTAGGAAAAATTAGTCTCATTCAACACCTCTATTTTGAGAGTGATAACTACATGTGCATACGCCTGCTCGTGTTCCCTTGATTTAACCATTTTGGCCATAGCTACCACCTATTTACACTCGAAATCAAGGAGCACGACAATACAAGTCATCGTAAATAGTAAAAGGATTTACTACCTATATAATTGAGATGTTTCGTTATCTGCACGTCCTAGTTAGGTTCTGTCAAAGTTTCCCGCTCATGACTCTGTCGTTATCAAACGGGGAGTGTTTTATAGTAGGTGGTGATGAGTATACGCCGGGAGGCGCGTAGCTTCAGCCAAAACCGTCACCATAGCCCTATGCGCTTGAACTAGTGACTCAGGTAGAAGTCACTGTTAGGAAACGGAGAAGATTGCGGGATTTGAACCTACAACTGTGTAAATGCGAGACCAGCACGCTTTCTGTTACGCCAACATCGTAATAGTAGCGGTCTTTCTAAATAGATGTAATTCACTGAAACCTGTCTTCAGAACCAAGTAGTACTCTTACCTGCTCGAGGCGCTATCATGAGATACTGGCTCGGACGGGCTCTAGCACCTTTCACTCACTCACTCACTCACTCACTCACTCACTCACTCCGATGGTCCTTAGTCTTCTTGCAGAACCTTGAACGTTGACACAAGCTCTCGCCATCTTTCTCTGTCTTATGCTATGGCCTAAGACCTCTATCAACTTTAACCATTTTCTCTTCAATTATTCACATAAGGAGACCTGACAACCGGTGAGCGATCCCTTTCTTCTCCCCTTTTTCATCTTCCCGCAAGCCAGTGACAAAGGCATAAACCCATGTGTATTGTACTATCCCATCAGTAAATAATGTTTTCATAGAAATGGTGAGGTGAATGTAAGGTGGGTAGCAGAACGGAGAAAGAGAGTAAGAGAGACAGAAAGAAAGAAGGAAAGAAAGACAGAAAGGATAAATGGAAAAGATAGAAGAAAAGGAGGAAGAGACAGGAGAGAATAAGAAAAATGAAAGAAGAAAAGAAGACAAAAATGAAAGTAAAGAAAAAGTCGTGAAGAGAAAAAGAGAGAAAAAAAAGAGAGGAAGGAGGCAAGTAAGACAGGAAGATAGGAGAAGATTAAAGGAAAAAAAAAGAATAAAAGAGAGCGACAAAACAAACATGAGAGGAAGAAATTTTCGGAAAGGAAGAAATGAATAGAAAAATTAACAAAGAAAAAATACAGAAAAGAAAGACAGATCAACAGAAGGGAAGTAAATCACGTTCATGAAGTGTCACTCCACAACAGACATTATTTCATCCATATCGTCATCGATGGGCAAACTACAACCCATTCAGCGTTGATGATATGCCAGTGAGTCATAGGTCACCACGCATAAAATAGAATAACGTTTTAAATCTATAGATAACCATTAAGAGATGAAAAATAACCATTAGGACTTAGTCGTGGGCATATACAGCTATACTACTCAGAGACCTGGACCAACCCGTTTTCAGTGACAAAAAAAAAAAAAAAAATAATAATAATAATAACAATAATAATAATGATAATAATAATAATAATAATAGTTTGAATGTAATCTATATGAGTTGCGGTTATGTACACATACAATCAGTTCATATAATTTTGTTTTAATGGCTAGAAATAACGACAGAAAATTACGTTGCAAAATATGTCTGTAAATAGTTTGATGGGTATTTTGGATACAAACATTGTGATGAAATATTAACACCTCTCCCTCTTTTTTTTTTTTTTTTTTATAACCAAGAACGGTCATTTACTTGCTTTTTCAGGCTAAAGAATTGCTCTCCAAGATATGATAATTTTGGTAAGCATGTTCCAGTGCAGGTTTGAGGATATATGCTATGCATCATATAGAAAGGCAAATCATACATTATTTTTGCATGACCTTGAACAAATGTACTACAAAGTTTTGTTATACAAAATATCTTTAAATTCTCCTCAAGTTCAGCATTTTTTGACAGTATGTTGAAATGTTGTCCACACAAGAATGTTCATTTTGGTTGACCTTTCAATAATGATTTGCAGTAACAGTATTTCCTGTACAGATCGTCCTTAATACAAGAGCTCTGATCTTTGTACTTGTTTATTCGGCTCACTTCCCCTTCTATCCTGAAATTATGCGTCACGGCGTTCTCGACGACTGTTGCCTCCATTAGCGCATTACCCGGAGACGTCTGGAACTGGACTACGAAAGCTTTGTCGATACCAAGTCTGCCTTCCCAGGCTTTCCGGACGATGTGATCTTCAAACTGGACGCATTTTGGAAACCTCTTGAGGCCGCGATTAAGGAAATCTAGGACAAAATGTGAGGCCTCAAGCACACTTAAACTTTTCAGTTGTAGAGTTGTACAGTAATGCAAAGGAATGCCGGCTTCTAAGCAATTTCTTGTGGCAGGAATCACGCGAAACAGACTCATGCCAGGTGGCATTGATTCTGAATATTTGTGTTCCTTACTGATGTATTCATTATTGCTGTAATTCTGCTGAAGAATGTCCCAAAAGGTAGCATGAATGTCAAAATGTGAAGTAAGTCTCCCTTGATTTGTCACAAGGTTTCCATATGCTAAAGGGTGTTTATTCTTAAAGTCCTTTGGTGGTAACACAAACGCAAAGGGAAGACTCTCTTCCATCTTTCCAATTTTGGTTTTCCGAATACCCCCGAAGCGCATTCCATGGTCACTCATGAAGAAGAAAAATGTGTTCTTAAAGTCGCCTCCTTCGCTCACTTGCCGGATCAATTCACTTGCACTTCGGTCTACAAGTGAGGCATAATGGTTCAAGTCGTGTGTCAGACGAGCCGTCCAGAAGAGACCAAAATGTGGACGACCGCCCATTGCTCGCTCTACGTCCAGGCAGTAGTCTCTGATGACGTCAAAACTCGATCGTGGCCCTTGGCAGTATTCTCCACTAGCCTTTCTACCTCTGAGACCACCGTGCCCGATGTATTTTTCAGAGGCCAGGAAGAACGGGCGGAGGTACAAATGTGTTGGTTTATGAACGAATCCCACACGATTGTAATGAAATATACCCATGGCTGGCGCATCTTCTCCATAGGCAGTTAAGTAGCCACGACGAGAGAAATCTTTCCAGATGAAAGGGCAGTTATCATAAGCTCTAGATCTCTGATGATGTATGCAGTTCTTATCCATCCAGCTTCCTGATTTTCCAGACAATACAGCCACGAGATTAGGATACGTGTTATCGGCTACTTTGTTGAACCCCCGAAGATCAAGGGCTCTTTTGTTCTGTAAAAGTCTGAAGGTTTGGGGCATAAAACGACGCATGTTAGACCTGGACATCGAGTCTAACCCGAAAATAACGACACTGTAAGGGATCTTCTCGGCCTCTTCGCTGGAGTTTCTTCCTTCGCTTTCCTTTTCTTTATCAGGGAGCTCCGTTTCTCCAAAGGACTTGTCGTTGAAAACGGGACTATTTCCGTTATTTTCTGTAACGGAATTTTCAGAGGAGCCACTGCTACTCTTTAGAATGTTTGTATCTTCTTGACAAGTAATGCTTCTACGCAGATCAAAAACTTTCCATTTCGTCAAAATATGATTGAATGGCTCTTTATTGATGAGATGGTGAATGTTCTTGTAGACTGACTCGTTATTACTATAGCAATTTACCATAATAGAGTCATGAGGAAGAGCTGTCACGTCGTTATCAAGGCTGTAACAGGCACGACTTAACCTAGGGAATGAGAAAGTATTTATATTCAAAATAAAGGTAACAAGAAAGTACACTATACATGAATGCGAATACAAGCTAAGGAATATAAACCATGACGTAACCGAGTCTGACCTAGCTCCAGTATGTATGTATGTATGTATGTATGCATGTATGTATGCCAGATGGTGAAAGTGACGAAAGATCATGATAATGGAATAAAAAGACGTTTGGTAAGTATAATAAAATCCTGAGGTGCTCTTTATTTCTATGTTTGAAACGTAAAGTTTACAATCAATGCATTCTAACACCAATAATCTACGGGTGTGAGACTCGGAAACTGACGAAGGCGATGGAAACAAAGCTAAGGACTACACAGGAAAATGGAGAGATGGAAATAAGGCTGAGAGACCGAAAGAGAGCAAGTTGGGTGAGAGAGCAGACTAGAGTGAAAGATATTGTGGAAGCCGTGAAAGAGAGGAAGTGGAATTGGGCAGGTAAGTTAACGCGAACGACTGATGAGCGATGGAACAAGTGTGTTACTGAGTGGACGCCGCGAGATGGGAAGTGTGGAAGAGGGAGACCAGACAGGAGGTGGAGAGACGAGATTGAGAAGTTCGCAGGAGTGACATGGTAGAGGTTGGCGCTGTCGTGGGAATTATGGAATGCTATGAAGGAGATTTTTGTTCAGCGGTGGACTCAGGATGGCTAATTTTATTTTATATATATGTATATGTAGACACACACACACACACACACACACACACACACACACACACACACACATATATATATATATATATATATATATATATATGAGAAATTCACTAGTGAACAGCGACATCAATCAGATAATCTTTATAACCGTCGCGTAGAGGATTCGAACCAACTGCTCTGATGACAAGAGGCTCCATTGTCAGCTGCCTTAACCCCCTAAACCACTGATGATCTAAAGCCGTATGAACTCGAAATGCTACTGATTCCCGAGATTAGGAAAGGTCGCTAACTGACACCCAAACTTCCCTTTTCACCAGTGATGTTTCGAGTTCATACATTTTTAGACCATCACTGGGTTAAGGCGACTGACAATGGAGCCTCTTGACATCAGAGTAGTAGGTTCGAGTCCTCTGCGCCACGGTCATAAAAATCATCTGATTGATGTCGCTGTTCATTAGCGAATTTCTCATATGGTTACAATGGCGATAATCGTGAAAGTGATTCGTTCCGGTCCTTATCCCTGCTACGAGTGTGGTTATCTGTATGGCAAAAAAGGAAATTTGGGTGGCAGTTAGTGACCTTTCCTAATCTCGGGAACCAGTAGCGTTTCGAGTTCACACATTTTTAGACCATCAGTGGCTTAGTGGGTTAAGGTGACTGACAATGGAGCCTCTTGTCATCAGAGCAGTAGGTTCGAATCCTCTGCGCGATGGTCATAAAAAATATCTTATATATATACTAAGGGGACAAGTGTGAATGTAGTAATTTCAGAGGGATTAGCCTGTTGAGTGTAGTAGGGAAGGCTTATGGGAGGATCTTAATTGAGAGGATTAGGAGAGGAACAGAGGGAGTAATTGGTGAGGAACAGTGTGGATTTAGGACGGGTAGAGGTTGTGTAGATCAGATCTTTGTGGTAAGACAGATATGTGAGAAAGCTATAGGAAAGGGGAAGGATGTTTTTTGGGCTTTCATGGATCTGGAAAAGGCTTATGATAGGGTAGACAGAAAGGCACTGTGGGAGGTTATGCAGATTTATGGGATAGGAGGAAAGCTTTTGGGAGCTGTCAAGAGTTTTTATGAGAGTAGTAGAGCATGTGTTAGGATTAGAAATGGAGAGAGTGAGTGGTTTGAAGTAAAGGTGGGACTTCGTCAAGGATGCGTTATGTCGCCCTGGCTGTTCAACTTATACATGGATGGGGTGGTGCGAGAGGTGAATGCTAGGGTAGTGAGTCAGGGATTGGAGATGGTTAAAGAAAATGGAGAAAAGTGGGAGGTGAGCCAGCTGTTGTTTGCGGACGACACTGCGCTTGTGGCAGGGTCAGAGGAGGGATTGAGGAAGCTGGTGGCAGAGTTTGGGAGAGTATGTGATAGAAGAAAGCTAAAGATAAATGTGGGTAAAAGTAAGGTGATGAGATGTACAAGGGGTGAAAGTGGCAGTAGACTGGAAGTGAACATTAAGGGAGAGCGACTGGAGGAAGTGGATAGTTTTAGATACTTGGGTGCAAGTGTAGCAGGAAAAGGTGGAGTGAAGGTGGAGGTAGAATGTAGATTGAGAGAAGCGAGTAAATGCCTTGGTGGTTTAAAGAGTGTAATGAGGAATAGACATTTGGGAATGGATGCGAAGAGGAGACTGTATGAAGGAGTGATTGTGCCAACAGCACTGTATGGGGCAGAAACGTGGAACATAAGAGAAGAAGAGAGAAGGAGTTTGAATGTGTTTGAGATGAGGTGTCTGAGAAGTATGGTGGGGGTTACTAGGCTAGATAGAGTGAGAAATGAGGAGGTGAGGAGGAGAACAGGGGTGAAAAAGGATTTGGGAGATAGGGTTGATGAAAGAATATTAGGATGGTTTGGACACATGGAAAGAATGAGTGAAGAAAGACTAGTAAAAGAGGTATGGAAGGCAGATGTGGAGGGAGTGAACATGAGGGGACGTCCTAGGATGAGGTGGATGGATGGGGTGAAGGGGGCTTTGGGGAAGAGGGGAATGTCTGTTGAGGAAGGAAGGGAGAGGACGGAAGACAGAGGTGAGTGGAGAATGGTTGTATATGGATGATGTTGTGACTGCATGAGGAGGAATGGGCGGGGAAGTGGGGGGGTGGGGTAGTATGTGTGAGTAAATTTTGACGCAGCCCGAAGGGATTTCTCCCCGTCCTCGCCTTATATGCAAAGGGGGACGGAGAGGGGGGGTCGCCGATTAAATGAAGCGGCCTCGCTGTGGATGTACTGTGTCTTGCGACACTGCTTCTGACCCAGGGCGGTGGGCAGGGTGCAGGGATGACCCGTCATCCAGGAGGTGCTCAGATGAGAGGAAGGGTGGGAGGGGTGTGGAGTGTATTTAGGGATGAAATGGGTGGGAGTGTTTTTATGCCTTTCCCTTTTTGGCTACCTCCCTTGGAAGGGGGAAAAAGCCTTGGTATATGTATGTATGTATATGTATATACATATATATGTATGTATATATATATACATATATATATATGTATGTATATTTATATATATATATATATATATATATATATATATATATATATTGCAGTAATTCACAAGGCACACGTGAAAAATAATTTATAGGAAAAAAAACACTGGGAAATAAGAAACTTGGTCCATTATTTCCCATTGTTTTTTCTGCATATATATATATGTATATATATATATATATATATATATATATGTATGTATATGTATATAGATATGTATATGTATATATATGTTTATATATACATAATATGTGTATATATGTATATATATATGTATATATATATATATATATATATATATATATATATATATATATGCGTGTTTGTGTATATACTTATGTGTGTTTGTATTTTTTGTACGCAGACGCCGTTTACATACATGTTTAGCTTGACCTTTGCGATGGTATGTGCATGGGAGATTGGGTGTGTGGTTGGGTGAATGGCGCAGATGTTTGAGTTAATTTATGTACAGTGACATATTGAAAACTATTTTATTGAAAAAAATATCTTGCCTGTAAAGTTTGTCGGCATTCGAATTGTAATTACTTGGGTGTTGTTCGATTCGGTGGATTGTTTTGTAACAGCATCTTGTGATTTCATATTTCTTGAACAATTTCCTGTGGAGGTAGACCTCGTTCAAACAGGACGAAGTCAGAGGTTCCCTTCCCAAGGAGCAGTTGAGGTCCTTGTCAGGGTCGAGTGCCGGTTTGAGGAACTCCCGTAAGCTGGGATCCCATGGGTCGAGGTCAAGTATATTGGTGTTCTGGCTGCTGAGACCATCAAGCTCGCGAGACGTATTCTTCGACGCTTCGGGAGGGTCTGGTTGACCCTGGCGTTTGAACTGATCCTCAAGCGCCCACAGATTTCTGGCATATTTTCCGTCTGTCAACGGGGAAAAGCCAGACTGGTGCCATATCAACAGTGTAGTTGGGAAACTGGCTGTCACCATGATAAACAGCATTCGTCGTGACTTATCTGCGAGGAAAAAAAAGTAAGAAATAGGTGCGAAGTCGTGGAAACACACCCCATCTTTTAGTTATGGTTATAATATCACATTAGCTACGATGCTTTTGGTGGTGCAGGATCCCAACAGGAGATCTTTCGATTCATAGTTGGATCGAACGTAAAATAAATAAATAATTAAACAAACCCCTAAGCACCCAAGTTAAACAAATAAAACTGTGACAAGTGGCAGACCCCTAAATACCCAAGTAAACAAGTAAACTGAGACAAGTGGCAAACATTAAACCATGTTGCTTACGTGTTTAACCAACTGTATATTAAAACTTGAAACTATATCACGTTTCAAAACCTCTGCAAGAAGTTTATTCCATTCATTGACTGCATGGATTCTGAGAAGGTTCTCCGGAGACACACATCTCACAAACATGATTTGACAGCTGCTGGAAGAGTTAAAAAAAAAAAAAAAAACACAAAAAAAAACACTAGGAGGTATGCTTATGGCAACAAGAGAGAAAAAAAAAAAAGACATGATAATTTTATTCGGCGTATACCATAAGAACGTCAGAGACATATCCACAATGACAGGGAATTGCCAACAAACCTCTTAGCTGGTAGGCTGCGTAGAATACCATAAAACAGCCAAAGTTTATGGAATTGAAAGATTATAGAATGGGTTCCCCACGCATCAATACTCTTATCTACGTTATTCATAGCAAAAGATGTACAGGGTTGGAGAAAAGTCCAAGATAACAACAAAATTGAATTTAGAGATATAGTAAGACAACAGATGAAAGAAAAAACAAAGGACACAGTTATTAAAGTGACGAGACAGAAGGAGAATATAGTAAGAGGCTTAGTGGATAAAAAGAAATGTATAATTACACTAGGGATGGGAGAGAAGCATAATTCAAATAGGACTACAAGAGTAAAAAAAAGAGAAGGAAAAAGTAAACAATATATTAGAAGTAGTTCAAGAGGATGAACAAGAAAGAGGGAAAGAAATTGAAGAAATATATAGAATAGGGAAATACAATACAGATAAGACTAGACCAATTAAGGTTAAATTCAGGTCACAAACGACAGCAGAGAATATCTTAGCAAAAACAGGGAAACTAGCAGACAGTGAGCAACATAAAAAGGTATGGATAAAAAGAGAAATGAATAAAGAGGAAAGAGAGGATGAGAAAACAAAAAGACTAGAAGCTAAGAAAAAAAAGAGAAAGGAACAGAGTCAAAGAGAAATTCTATTGGAGAGTAGTGAGGAAATGGTTCATAGCAAAGAAAAACGGAAGGGAAACAGAAAACGGGATGGAAATGGCAGAAAATTAAAAGTGTCTTACACAAATATAGATGGATTAATAACAGGCTTGAACGAACTGAATGATTATCTGAAGGAAAAAGAACCGGACATAATGGGAATTGTAGAGACAAAATTGAAAGTTCCACTACCACCCAACAGCTTAGGACATGGTGCATATAATTGTTGGATTAGAAACAGAGAGGTAAAGCAAGGGGGTGGAGTTATGTTCCTGACTAAGAAGGATATAAATGTGAGGAATGTCACATGGAAAAAATAGAGTAGAGATGATTATGATGGAAGTGGAGGACAGGGATGGGAGGAGCAGGAAGTTTGTAGTAAGTTATGTGCCCCCTAAAACGGCTTCATGGGAAGAGAGAGAACACAAAAATACGTTAGAAGACACAATGATAACACTAAATAGATAATGAAAGATGGAGGAAGAATAGTTATAATGGATGACTTTAATTGTAAAGAAATCTGCTGGGAAGAGATGACAGTGAAGGGTGGAGAGCATACAATGATGCAATGGATACAAGAGAATACTAGGTAAAGAAATGAGTAAGAACCATCGAGACTGTACCTAATAATCACATCGGAACCTGAAATAGTGGACAAGATTGAATATGAGACACCAATAAGTAAAAGTGACCACATATTGGTTGAACTGGAACTAAGTGAGGAAACAAATATAGAAAAAAACGAACATTATAGAAAGGAAAGATTGATGTATGGAAAAACAAATTTTGGCAAAATAAGAGTTAAAAAAAAAGAAAAAGAAAAAACAGACTGGGAAAGGATACACAAGGAGGAAACAACAGTAGAAGGAAAATGGAATATTTTGACAAAAATTGATAAAGAAGGAGTGGAAAAGTATATTCCAAGACAAAAACAAGAAAAGGGAAATGTAAATTGTTGGTACAACAAAAAATGTAGGGAGTTAAAAGACAAAAGGGATAAAGCTTGGATAAAATGGAAGAAAGACAAAAGACCTGAAAAATGGAAAATATATACCAGTTATAGAAATCAATATGTACAAGTGTGCAGAGAAGAACAGAGAAAATACAAAAAAGATGTCATAGAAAAATGTAAAGATCAACTGAAACTATTTTATAGATTTGTAAACAACAAACTGAAAAACAAACAAGAATTAGAGAAACTACGACAAGGAGGAGTTGAATACATAGAGGAAATAGAAATTGCAGAAATTATGAA
>NC_134804.1:33822746-33845246 GCF_046742065.1 Oratosquilla oratoria | reverse complement strand
AAACAACAGGGCAGGACTCGCAGTAATGGGTACAAACTGGACAAATTTAGATTTAAGAAGAAAATAGGCAAGAATTGGTTTACTAATAGGGTGGTCGATGAATGGAATAAACTTAGTAACCATGTAGTAAGCGCTGAAACTATCAGTTGTTTTAAAAAACGATTAGACAACTTTATGGATGGGGATGACAGGTGGTGATGGATACGGAGCTGCCTAGTGTAGGCCTTATGGTCTTTTGCAGTCTCCTTTATTTCTTATGTTCTTATGTTCTTAAGTTTGGTGACAATTGAATTTAGAAACTTTTATTTTCTTTACGTTCGCTACTGATGGAATTAAAAGTTCAGAATATCTATTATCCAAATGAGAATTAATAATTTTCTCTGTGTTCTCGTTTTCACTGTTCAGTTCGTCTCATCTCTTACCTTCCCCCGTCCAATTGCAACTAAGCCGCCGCACTTGCCTGTGCACCGTCCAATGCCGACTGACGCTCAAATGCGATCTGAGTCTTGCGAGTGCGCAGTAAGATGACCAGCACTTTTTTCTTTCATTCATTTAAACACACACACACACACACACACACACACACACACACACACACACACACATATATATATATATGTATATATATATATATATATATGTATATATATAATATATATATATACTTATGTATATATATATATGTATTTATATATATACATATATATATATATATGTATTTATATATATACATATATATATATATATATATATACATATATCAAGGACTATTACACAGGACGTGCGCTAGCGGAGTCCATTGCTCTCTTTGTAACCTAACATTTTATATTGGACAAATATATCAAAACTAGAAACCTAACATTGTATATAGGACAAATATATCAACTATTGACTTATTCAGTGCAGTATAAGTTAATATAAACTTTTATAGTGACATAAGAAACTAGCACTGTTATGCTTTGAAATGCCAATGTTAGCCGGACTTAAAAGGTATATTTTTAAAAACTAATAAAAAAATTTTTTTTATTTAAATCAGATTTATTTGATTTAAATATATTTTTTTCTATAGATTTTAATATTGTGGGATTGCTATATGATATACGATGTGATTGCCAAAAGACATTTTTAGCATATTAATATAAGGAGCAGTGTTTTATATATATATATATATATATATATATATATATATATATATGTGTATATATATATATATATATATATATATATATATATATATATATATATATATATATATATACACACACATATATCAAGGACTACTACTGTATTACACAGGACGTGCGCACCCAGATCCCTGGGTCCGCTAGCGGAGTCCATTGCTCTCTTTGTAACCTAACATTTTATATTGGACAAATATATCAAAACTAGAAACCTAACATTGTATATAGAACAAATATATCAACTATTGACTTATTCAATGCAGTATAAGTTAATATAAACTTTTATAGTGACATAAGAAACTATTTTTAAGGCACTGTTATGCTTTGAAATGCCAATTTTAGCCGGGCTTAACAGGTATTATTGTATAAGGTTAGTGGACACCAGGGTTGGCGATTTTTTTTCTATCTTTTTAAAAACTAATAAAAATAGATTTTTTTTTCATTTAAATCAGATTTATTTGATTTGAATATATTTTTTTTTATAGATTTTAATAATGTGAGATTGCCTATATACGATGTGATTGCTAAAAGACATTTTTAGCATATCAATATAAGGAGCAGTGTTATATATACTTGCGACAAGTATACAAGGAACGGTATAAGCCGTATGTGAGGACGGTATGCTCAGGTTCACTCGATTCCTCCAAGAGTTTTCTCATCTAGGTGGCATTTGCTGCATTGTTTATCACAACACTTCCAATATGACAACCAAAATCTTGTTCAGCCTTCTTGATCGAATTCTGTGTAAGTTGTAGAAGATATTCAGCAGTGTGAGGTTTCTCTGATGTGTCTATTGTGTCAACTAGATAAATCTGACCAATGGATGTTGTTAGAGTGACACATTATGGGCTCATTATGGATGTTAGACCACCCATCAATTGAAAGACATACAGTTTCATTATTCAGTTCATCTGCACACGTTTTATATTCCTTTTCATACACAAGATCCAAGTACTTATAAGGAATATCTTTACTGGATGGAGGAATATAACCTGGCCTCAAGTTCTGAACCATCTTGAGAAACTGAGGATGCTGAACAAGACGAAATGGTGACTTTGTAGCATATATAATTCTTGCAACTTCTTTGTTGAGATTTTCCTTTTGAGAGGCTGAAGTTTTTATGATAAATCTGTCCAGAGATGTTGATGACTTTCTTTTAGATGAAAGGGATTTAGCAGAAGTGGCGCCTCCAGGAGTGACCTTTTTAATGGTGGAGTCAGTTTTGCAGATAATTCAAGTGGAGCCGATGATGAAGGGATTGAAGCTGTTGATACAGATCCTGAAACGGAAACAGAAATTTTTAGCATATTGCATATTTGATAAAAGAATGAGTACAGTGTGATTTAGGCGTCTTTTGAGTACAGTAGTTATTTTTTTAGATAATGATCATATTCACACAAGCCATTAAATTATTTGAAAATAATTAACAGGATATGGAATTCAGCCCACACAGGTTTCAGTCCATTTTTAAATTCACTAAATATAATGGGTTAGTTGGGTTAGGTTAGGCTAAACCCCTTTAGGCTGAATCCCATGTGGGCTGAATTCCAATGGTACCTATGAAATATATTACACAATGTTGAATGAAATGAATAACAATCATCTAGGTCCCAAAGTTGAGTGGATACAGTATATTATAGTGATATAGTCATTACCCAGATTTAAAAGTAATGAAGTTGAAGTATCATCTCTTTAGGCCTTCACATTTTTATTCCACATGCTCTCCATTGTTCACCAAATTTATATAGTTGCGTATGAAAAGGGAGAAATGCACACAATATAAGTAAAATTATTTACCTGGGTCATCAATTTCTTCTGTATGCTGTGGCTGACCTTGGCATTTATCTCTGTGAGATTTTAATCTTGACACAATGCCCTGTAATTCCTGGCTGCAGTCTTTGCATTTAGCTCGGCACTCTTTGTTAGAAGTTGTTGGTAGTTTTTCAAAATAATTCCAGACATGATAATTTTTTCTGCCTGAAGGAACCACTCTGCCAGGTCCAGAAGACATCCTTCCTGGTTGATTCCAAAGCAGCAACTGACTCGTGAGAAGCTGCTTACCTAGAACAAGTTTCAACAAGAATCTTGTTGAAACTTGTTGTGGGCTGTACAGTGATATATACTACATGTAGGCTTATACCGTTCCATGTATACTTGTGGCAAGTCTATATAACACTGCTCCTTATATTGATATGCTAAAAATGTCCTTTAGCATTCAGATCGCATATCTGATAGCAATCCCACAATATTTAAAATCTATGAAAAATATATTTGAATCAAATAAATCTGATTTTAATAAAAAAAAAATCTATTTTTTATATTTTCTAAAAAGATAAAAAAAAAAAAAAAAAAAAAATTGCCAACCCTGGTGTCTACTAACCTCATATAATAATACCTGTTAAGTCGGGCTAAAATGGCATTTCAAAGCATAACAGTGCCTTAAAAATAGTTTCTTATTTCACTATAAAAGTTTGTATTAACTTATACTGCCTTGAATAAGTCACTAGTTGATATATTTGTCCTATATACGATGTTAGGTTTCTAGTTTTGATATATTTGTCCAATATAAAATGTTAGATTACAAAGAAAGCAATGGCCTCCGCTAGCGGACCCAGGGATCTGGGTGCGCACGTCCTGTGTAATAATAGTCCTTGACATATATATACATATATATATATATATATATATATATATATATATGTATACATATCAATCAAATCAGCCATCCTGAGTCCACTGCTGAACAAAGGCCTCCTTCATAGCATTCCATGATTCACACGACCGTGCCACTCTCTGCCACGTCACTCCTGCAAACTTCTCGATCTCGTCTCTCCACCTTCTGTCTGGTCTCCCTCTTCCACGCTTCCTATCTCGCGGCATCCATTCAGTAACGCATTTGCTCCATTGCTCATCAGTCGTTCGCACCAACTTACCTGCCCAATTCCACTTCCTTTCTTTTACTGCTTCCACAATATCTTTCACTCTAGTCTGCTCTCTCACCCAACTTGCTCTCTTTCAGTCTCTCAGTGTTATTCCCATCATTGATCTCTCCATTCTCCTCTGTGCAGTCCTTAGCTTTGTTTCCATCTCCCTCGTCAGCTTCCAAGTCTCACATCCGTAGATTATTGCTGGTAGAATGCATTGGTTGTAAACTTTACGTTTCAAACATAAAGGTAGAGAGCCTCTCAGGATTAAAATTTTACTTACCAAACATTTTCAAAACAATTGTTATGCGTCTTTTTATCTCGTTTTCATGATCTTTCGTCACCTTCACCATCTGACCCAAATAATTATACTCTTCAACTTCCTCAAGACTCTCATCATCAATTACAATATCTTTACTTTGAACTTTCGTGTTGAACATTACTTTGGTTTTACTCTTATTCATTTTTAAACCTTTGATACTTTCTTTGTTTAGATCGCTCAGCATATCTTGCAAGTCGTCTGCTCTTTCTGAAATAAGAATGATGTCATCTGCAAATCTTAGGTGGTTTAGATATTCGCCATTAATCTTCAAACCTTTCTTTTCCCAACTCAACCTTCTGAAAATATCTTCTGAACAAGCTGTAAATAGTTTGGGTGAAATTGTATCGCCTTGTCGTACTCCTTTCTCGATTTTGATCTTTTCTGTATCTTTATGAAGTCGAACTATAGCGGTACCTTTCGAATAAATCTTTTCTAAAACTCTTACGATCTGTTCGTTTGTACCCTGTTTGCGTAGCGAGTTTAGTATTGCTATTTGTTCTACTGAATCAAAAGGCCTTCTCGTAATCTACAAAAGCTAAACGAAGAGGTATATTGTATTCTGTCGTTTTCTCGATTAGTTGGTTTATCGCCTGCAAATGGTCTAGAGTTGAATATCCGCTTCGAAAGCCTGCCTGTTCTCTCGGTTGGTTTCCATCTAAAACTTGACTCAGTCTATTTGTAAGGATCTTAGAGAATACTTTATGTACGTTTGATAGCAAACTAATCGGTCGATAGTCTCCTTTTTTATGAATCAAAATCACTATAGCATTGCACCACGCATCCGGAACGCTCTCTTGACGTAAGCACTGGGTGTACATATCTGTATATATATATATATATATATATATATATATATATATATATGTATGTATATATATATATATATACATATACATATATGTATATATATATATATATGTATATATATATGTATATATATACATACATATACATGTGTATATATATACATATACATATATGTATATATATACATATATATGTATATATATATATATACATGTATATGTATATATATATATATATATATATGCTGGTACATTGTGAGAAGTTGATGAAGGTGGAAAAAGAAGTTACGGGTCTAGTTCCGAGTTTCTGAGTTTATTCCTGACCGGTTTCGCTTTATGCTTCTGAAGAAGCATAGAGCGAAACCGGTCAGGAATAAACTCAAAGACTCGGAACTAGTCCCGTGACTTCTTTTTCCACTCTCATATATATATATATATATATATATATATATATATATATATATATATATATATACATGTATATGTATATATATACACATGTATCTATATATATACATATATATATATATACACATATATAATAGAGATATACAGTATGTATACATATATATATTCACATATGTATATATATATTTGTATATATACTCATGTATATATATATATATAGATATATATGTATACATATATGTATATATATAGATATATATATATAAATATATATATATATATATGTATATATATATATATATATATATATATATATGCAGAAAAAAAAACTGGGAAATAAGAAGCTTGGTCCGAACGTTTCCGTCTATTTAAGACATTATCAAGGAATACAGTGTATTCCTTGAAAATGTCATAGACGAAAACGTTTGGACTAAGCTTCTTATTTTCCAGTGGTTTTTTCTGCATATTATCTTCACGTGTGCCTTGTGAAGTACTGCAATTTATATATATATATATAGATATATATATATATATATATATATATATATATATATATATATATATATATATATCTCGCTCAGTAAAGTCATAAGAGAGACCAATGTTATACTAGAAAGTGTGTTGGATGATCAAGATCTTTTTCTCTTATCTGAACTGCTTTCAGCATCTTTAGTTTTTACAAATTACTACAAGAATTTGAACGCATCTCTATGAAAAGTGAAATGCTTATTTTTTTCACACTAACTAGTGGGAGACATGAGTGCGAATCAGGTCTCGTAAGAGGTAGATCGACTCTTATTGAATTCAGAAAGTAATTAAAATAATGAACCCACACATCATAAATTTTCAGGTAAAGTTATGCAATTAAGAGAGCTCCAATGCTATTACTACCCGTTTATTTGTGTTGTAGCTTGAAAAAGAAGCATATTTATCAAATATAGTGATCTACTAAAGAGTTTGTACTCTTGTACAATTGTATTTACGTCAAAGACGTTCTTAAATATATCAAGAGAAAAATTACCTACCGATATATAGCTGAACATAGATATATTAAAGTCACCCCTAAGTATAGTGAAAGAAGACTACAATAGTCATAGAAAATTGTTAAATGTAATTAATGTACTTTTTAATATGATAGACTGGTATATTAAGAAAAGAAAAATATCTAACAAATATGTATTGATATAATAGAATATATCATAATTATGCTGAAACTTTAGAACCTTAAGAAAAGGGCGTGTTATAGGTTTTAATATTATTTACATTATTTCATGAAGTAAGAGCAGCCGCTTGTTTGAATTAGAATGTTGACCTAACGGAGTAACGGGGCCTTGTCACAGGATTTGAATCCCACTCCTGATCTCGGAACTATTGTATTAATCTAATCTAACCTAACCTAACCTACTTTAACCTAAGTCAATCTAAACTGAACTAACCTAACCTATTCGAATATAAGCTAAACTAGCTTAACCTAATCTAGCACTACCTAACTGCAAGAAATGATAGTGGGTGATGTTGCCCAATTTTCTTTTTTACGGAAGAAAATTAATTTGCCATTGGCAATCCCTTTCGTAACTGCTATATTTTATTCATTTTTATATTCATACAGAAATATTTGGATTTGGGGTTCTCAAAGAACAAATTAAAATCTGTTCGCAATAGTTAGCTCTCTTTTATTAAAATATTTTTCCATATCAAAGAATACGTTTATTGAGAGTTGGCAGCTGATGATAATGGTAAATAACAATACATTTGTATCATCACTAATACTCGTGCATGACGCTGAAGTTACATGAGATCAACCTTTGCTCTGAAAGTAACAATAATATTACCTTAAGTCATATCATAGTCACGCAGACTTGTGGTAATAAATATATACAATAATTAAGTAAGGAAGGGCTTGGCTACAGACTCATAGCAGCACCTAGTTACAAATACAGTTATGGCTAACCTTTAAATATCTACTTTCCCCAAAGGCCAGTAAGATACACCCCAGATCCGAACACTTGCATTTTTGGTGTCTACTAAGGGTTCCCTTTGAGTGGTTTCTCTTTACTTGAGGTGTGTCATCACCCTCTAGGGGTGCTGAAATAAAATTTTAGACGATGTCTGTAAGTGTTGAATACATGGCGATGAAATATCATTTCGATGCTCTTTCCTTCTTCTCGGGTTTTCTTATTTCTCCTATGACTTCCTATTTACAGCATATCTTCATATATCTACATATATCATGTGTACCGTATTTTTCGGACTATAACCCGCACCGTTATATGACCCGCACCCCCTTACACCTTAGTGCAAATCCACACAAGACCCGCACCGCTGTATGACCCGCAGTCATATGGCGTGCGCGGCAGTGTAGATCCGACGATGTATACTACCCATGCATGGGTGGCCACAGGCACAGCTCACGGTGGTTGTTGTTACGGCCGGCCGTTGACGTGGTGATCAAAGTAATTTCAAAGCTGAGGCTTTCTAAATTTTCTGTCTCATCAATGCTTATGTGATTTATAAAAAAAATATATATGTTTTCCGATATTAACAGGTTTCTTGGTGATATCTTGCTTTTCAGGATTCATCACAATTTGGTTTCTGAAGCTGCCACTAGATGTAGTGGTAGCTTCGATGAAAGAGGGGTGATCCCGAAAATGTGCAACTGATCTTACGATGCCTTTGGGATGGGTCGAAGACGCGGCATTGCGATTCATGATCATGATACTAGTATTCCTCCAGTCCTATTTATTTCTGATTGTGATGAAGATGAAGAATAACCAACAAATTAATTTCAATATATTTTATTGCACTTATATATATATATATATATATATATATATATATATATATATATATATATATATATATTACAAAGAACCCTAAAGGTCAGATATCAACAGATATACCATTCGCTAAAAATCATCATATTGCTCGAAAAAGTACTTTTTAAAAGCATACAAATAAAGTTTTTACCTATTACAGAAGAATTTATTCAGAAAATTCACTTTTAATTGCGCCTCGCATACCACTTTTCCGAAGTCTAGTTATTCAGAATAACAATATTGTTTGTTTGGCAACTGTGACGTCACGAACGCGGAATTCCCCGAACCTTTCCCGAAGCGCACGGGCGGAATGTTTCGAATAGCAGACGACGCAGTGAAATGAAGACAAAACTGTTTTTTTGCCAAATTTGATAAGATGGAGATGGTGGAATTATATAGAATACTGTCAGTATGTTTTTTTTATGTACATTAAACTGTAAATACAAAAAGTTATTGAAGTCTTGATATCTGACCTTTAAAGGTCAGAAATCAAGACTACAATAACTTTTTGTATTTACAGTTTAATTTACATAGAAAAACATACTGACAGTATTCTATATAATTCCACCATCTACATCTTATCAAATTTGGCAAAAATCAGTTTTGTCTTCATTTCATTGCGTCGTCTGCTATTCGAAACATTCCGCCCGTGCGCTTCGGGAAAGGTTCGGGGAATTCCGCGTTCGTGACGTCACAGTTGCCAAACAAACAATATTGTTATTCTGAATATCTAGACTTCGGAAAAGTGGTATGCGAGGCGCAATTAAAAATGAATTTTCTGAATAAATTCTTCTGTAATAGGTAAAAACTTTATTTGTATGCTTTTAAAAAGTACTTTTTCGATGATTTTTAGTGAATGGTATATCTGTTGATATCTGACCTTTAATAAATTTGTGTAAATAATGCCATAAAACCCTGTTTGATTGTTTACCAGTAATTAATCAATTGGTTTATAAATGCCATACAGACACTGGTAATTAATTTTTGAACCAAACAATTTCCAATGGTTAGTTTTCAATAGAATAGAACAATAATAGAGCACATTACTGAACTGTTATGAACAGAGTCAATGGAGCACATCGTTATTACAAAAAAAATAGTGATCACAGACGACAGTCAATGTTTATGAAGGCGTATCATCGCTCACGAAGCCATCGAATTCCTCATCCTCTGTATCGTCATGGAAGAGGTTGTGGTATAAATCGGCCAATTCTAATGCAGTGACCTCATCCGTTTCCATTTCGATTTCGGATTCGTCCGATTCCTTTTCCGAGTCGTAGCATGCATCGAACATTGCAGAATGGCACGTTTCTGATTTACGGAAACCGTTCTGAATAGTCGATTCTTTAATTTTCTTCCATGCTTGAACGACCCACATGTAATGCACAAATTTAGCATTAAGGAATCAGGTACAGTTTGTAATTTGTAATTGCGAAAATGGCCGCCCGCTTGTTTTTGTTTGATCGCGACACAAGAGCATGTAAAGCGGGTAAGACAAATCCTACCTTCTCTTTGTCGTTTGTCTCGATCGTACGCGCTGTATTATGACTTTAATCAACTTTCATACGACGAATCCGGTCGGTACCCCCCGCAAATCCCCGATCCGAGAGGGCACCCAGCTAAACTAATCGTTCATTTTTTTTTTCACTGCGTAAGAGGGCAATTTCTAACCAGAATCCACAGATGACCCGCACCTTTATATCACCCGCACCCCCGAAATTTGGCCCTTTTCTGAGGCAAAAAGCCGCGGGTCATACACCGAAAAATACGGTACATGATTATACAAACCCGTAAATTATTATGATGAGTCATCAGCATATGTTCCGGGAGAAAGGAGTAGTGACCGAGGCTTCGTGTTATTGCGAAGACTACAGATGTTCCTTTACACAGCAGTGGCTCACTATGGTCCATATAAAGACCCACAGTACTTATCACATCAACTTATTTGTAAACATTTGCACGCAAACGAGAAAATGGATCACACACACACACACACACACACACACACACACACACACACACACACATCAACGACGAGAGGAGTACCTTTTTGTATTTATAGGAAAGGGGATAGTTCGTGGTGTAGTGGGAAGGCGATGAAAAAGGAGAAGGGGAGGGATTACTGAGGAGAATGGAAGGAAATGAGAAAGGAGAAGACTGGGTCCAGGAGGCCAGACGCCTTGTAAACAAATGGGGGCCGGATGATTTTGGTGAAGAAGGGATTAGCAAAAATGTAAAGAAATATAGACAAGAACAGCACAATGAAAGGTGAAGCTAATAATTTCCATGAATTTAATGGGGGGGGGGGGGGCCTACCAACCTCCCCCGATTAGCAAGCCTAGAGAAAAAAATTGAGAAAATGACCGAACATTGGGAGAGTAAGTTTGGTCAACTTACATGAATTGCGCAGAGTTGAAAAATTGACAGAATTAGAGAAGGTGAACAAAAACCTAACTAAAGAAACAGAAGAACTGAAAAGACAGTTAAAAGAAGTAAAAGATGAGAGGAATAATAAAGAGAATAAAGAGTCCATAGCAAAAGAAGCACAGGGTTAGAAGAAAATCCAAGAGAACAATAAAATTGTATTTAATAATAAAGTGACACAACAGATGAAAGAACTAACTGAAAACACAGTTATGAAAGTGATGAGGGAGAAGAAAAATATAGTAAGAGACTTAGCAGATAAAAAGAAGTGTATAATTATATTAGGGATGGAAGAGGAGTATAATCTAAATATGACTACATAAATAAAGGAGGAAAAGGAAAAAGTAAATAATATATTAGAAGTAGTTCAAGAAGATGAACCTGAAATAGAAAAACAAATTGAAGAAATATATAGGCCCGTGAAATATAATACAGATATGACCAGACCAATTAAGGTTAAATTCAGGTCACAAACGATAGCAGAGAATATATTAGCAAAAACAAGGAAACTAGCAAACAGTGAGCAACATAAAAAGGTATGGATAAAAAGAGAAATGAATAAAGACGAAAGAGAGGATGAGAAATCAAAAAGACGAGAAGCTAAAGAAAAAACAAGAAAAGAACAGAGACAGAAAAAGAAAAATTCTATTGGAGAGCAGTGAATATGAAAGTGAGGAAATGGTTCATAGCAGAGAAAAACGGAAGAGAAACAGAAAACACGATGGAATTAGCAGAAAATTAAAAGTGTCTTACACAAATATAGATGAATTAATAACAGGCTTGAACGAACTGAATAATTACCTGAAGGGAAAAGAACCGGACATAATGGGAATTGTAGAGACAAAATTGAAAGGTCCACTACCACCCAACAGTGGAGCATATAATTGTTGGATTAGAAACAGAGAGGTAAAACAAGGGGGTGGAGTTATGTTCCTGACTAAGAAAGATATAAATGTGAGGAATGTCACATATGGAAAGAATAGTGTAGAGATGATTACGATGGAACTGGAGGACAAGGATAAGAGCAGAAAGTTTGTAGTAAAGTATGTGCCTCCTAAAACGGCTTCATGGGAAGAGAGAGAACACAAAAATATGTTAGAAGAAACCAAGATATCACTAGGTAAGATAATGGAAGATGGAGGACGAATAATTATAATGGGTGACTTTAATTGTAAAGAAATCTGTTGGGAAGAGATGACAGTGAAGGATGGAGATGACCTATGGGGAAATTTATTACTTGATATGATTATTGAACATACAATGACGCAATGGATACGAGAGAATACTAGGTATAGAAATAAGGAAGAACCATCGAGACTGGACCTAATAATCACATCAGAACCCGAAACAGTGGACAAGATCGAATATAAAACACCAATAAGTAAAAGTGACCACATATTGGTTGAACTGGAACTAGGCGAGGAAAAATACATGAAAAAATGTACAATATAGAAAGGGAAGATTAATGTATGAAAAAACAAACATAGACAAAATGAAATAATTCTTTCAAAAAGCTGACTGGGAAAGAATACCCAAGGAAGAAACAACAGTAGAAGAAAAATGGAGTATTTTTTTTTTTGGGGGGGGGGGATATATAAAGAAGGAGTGGAAAAGTATGTCCCAAGAAAAAAAGCAAGAAAAAGGATATGTAAAATACTGGTACAACAAAAGATGTAGGGAGTTAAAAGACAAAAGGGATAAAGCTTGGATAAAATGGAAAAAAAAAACTGAAAAATGGAAAATATATATTAGTTATAGAAATAAATATGTGCAAGTGCGCAGAGAAGAAAAGATAAAATACAAAAAAGATGTCATAGAAAAATGTAAAGATCAACCAAAACTATTTTACAGATTTGTAAACAACAAACTGAAAAGCAAACAAGAATTAGAGAAACTACGACAAGGAGTCGAATACACAGAGGAAATAGAAATGGCAGAAATTATGAACAAGCATTTTAAATCGGTGTTTACAAGGGAAAACATGTAACCTAGAGATATCGACTGGGAGGAGAAAGTTCCTCTTATGAAAGAGATTGAAGTATCAAGAAATGAAATAAAGAAACACTTGAATAATCTCGATGTCAGAAAATCACATGGACCGGATGAAATTGCAAACTGGATTTTGAAAGAATGCAGGAATG
Organism: Oratosquilla oratoria; assembly: GCF_046742065.1. Taxonomy (NCBI): domain Eukaryota; kingdom Metazoa; phylum Arthropoda; class Malacostraca; order Stomatopoda; family Squillidae; genus Oratosquilla; species Oratosquilla oratoria. Next base: position 33,832,224 of record NC_134804.1, on the reverse strand, counting down.
AACTTTCTCACCTTTCTCACCCTACGCCTGGTAGGAATAATCCTGTCAGCGGCAGCTCTTCACTAGACTTCTCCATGCGTCTCTATTCTCATAGGTCTCTTTTTCTTTCACTTCTGGTAAGTTTGTGTCTCTTCTTTCTAAAGCCTCTTCAACACCTTTAATCCATCTGGCCCTGGGTCTCCCTACAGGTCTTTTACCTGTGGGTACCTATTCCAGCATTTGTCTTGGGTACTTCCAATCTTCCATTCTCAGACAAAATACATAGCATAATAAACAGTTCATTGAAAGAGGGAAAAGTTCCAGAAGATTGGCATAGAGCAAATACAGTACCCATATATAAAGGGGGAAACAAAGAAGACCCTACTAACTATAGACCGGTCTCTCTTACAAGTACGATAGCTAAAATCTGTGAAAGAATTATCAAAACTAGATGGGTAAAGCATTTGGAAAAAAAACATACTAAATTCAAGACAATTTGGATTTAGACAAGGACGATCATGCGTCACAAACTTAACGTGTTTCTATTCAAGGCTAATAGATGTAATACAAGAAAGAGATGGATGAGCTGATTGTGCATTTCTAGACCTGAAAAAGCTTTTCATAAGGTGCCACATAAGAAGTTACTTAATTATAAACTGCAGGAGAAATACAGGACAAACTACTGAAGTGGATGGAAGACTTCTTGAATGAAAGAAAAATGAGAATGGTGATAAGAGACAAGCAGTCTAATTGGGATGAAGTGATAAGTGGTGTTCTACAAGGAAGAGTTCTGGCCCCAATAATATTTGGTATATATATTAATGACATGGATGAAGGAATTGAAAGTTATATAGCTTCTTTGTGGATGATGCAAAATTGTTGAAAAAAGTGAACACTGAAGAAGATTGTGAGTCACTACAGAGTGATCTCAATAAAGTATGGGAATGGAGTAGGAAGTGGGAGATGGAATTCAATATCAAGAAGTGTAGTATAATGGAATTTGGAAGAAACAAAAAAAAGAATAGTGGGATCATATAAATTGGGAGAAGAAGTATTGAAAAAAGTAGAAAATGAGAAGGACGTGGGAGTCATTAATATGAATAATGTGTCCCCTGAGAAGCATATATATATATATATTTTTTTAACTTACAATTTAATAGGAACAATCAACGTGGCTTTTACATGCCTGGACGAAGAAATTGTGAAAAAATACTAGTTACCTTGATAAGACCAAGATTGGAATATGCAACGACGATGTGGTCACCAAGTACAAAAAAAATGTATAACAAAAATTGAAAGAATATAAAGAGCAATTACAAAGCTTGGACCAACACTCTCAGGACTATCATATGAAGAGAGACTAGCAAAACTTGAACTACAGACATTAGAACAAAGAAGAGAGAGAGGAGACTTGATAACTATTTATAGAATCATGAAAGGCATAGAATCTATTGATAGAGAGGATCTGATGAAATGGGATAGTAGAAATACAAGAGGACATGGAAAGAAAATCAAGAAAGACGGTTATAGATGGGGCCTGAAAAAGAACAGCTTTCCCCACAGAGTAATAGACATTTGGAACAAGTTGGATGAAAAAGTGGTGTGTGCAAAAACAATTCATGAATTTAAAAACAGTCTAGATAAAATGAGATATGAAGACGGGACACCACGAGTATAGCTCCCCTTCCCGTAAAATACAACTAAGTAAATACACATACGCCTCCATGGTGTGATGGTACCGGTCTGGTCCACTAATTCTGCAGTCCAGGTTCGGTTTCCTCCCAGGGAAAAAAAAAAAAAAAAAAAAAAAAGCATCGCTGCAATGCAAGCCGGCACTCCAGCTCTAGAGGGTAAGAACTTGTGTGTGTGTTGGGGGGGTCACAATTGTACTAATAGATCGGGCCATATACAGTATGGGCTCCAAGCTCTCATCCGGGAGGGTGATAGGTGTCGAATCCCATACACTGCCTTGTGTCCTTCGTGAAATATTAGTCCAAGTTAATCTTCCAATAACTCGTTGCAGTAACAGTACTTCCTATACAGATTATCACTAATGCAATCACTTTGTCCTTGGTACCTATTTATTCTGCTTATTTCCCCCTCTAAACGCATATGATTTGTTGCATTCTCTGATACTATAGCCTCCATCATCGCTTCGCCTGGAAATGTCTGGAACTGAATTTGGAAGACCCAGTTTGAATCTAGCTTACCTTCCCGGAACTTGTGGACGATGAACTTCTGGAACTGAACACAATCTGGAAACTCTCGAAGTCCAGTGTTGAGTAGATTGAATACAAAATCGGCTGCCCTTTGCACTTTAAGAGTTTTCAGGACCAGGTGTGGACAGTACGCTAAAGGAACACCGGCTTTCAGGCAGTTTCTGGTACTAGGAATCTCGCGGAACAGGCTCATACCTGGGGACGAAGTCGATGGCTCATATGTGTGTGGGTGGCTGAGATATTTGTCTTCTCGATATTTTTCGCGAAGAATGTCCTGTAGGGTCTCATGAATGTCAAAATGAGTGGTGAATCTCCTCTGATTGGTTAAAAGGTTTTCGAATGCAATTGGGAATCTTTCCTTGAAATCTTTAGGTGGTATAACAAACAAGAAGGGAAGACTCTCCTCCATTCTTCCTACCTCCGTCGCGCGAATGTCACCATACCGTATTCCATGGTCACTCGTAAAGAAGAAAAAGGTTTGGTCAAAGTCTCCCTTTTTGAGCACTTGTTGGATGAGCTCAGTTGCGCTACTGTCCGTGAGAGAGGCGTGGTTAACAAAATCGTGGGTAAGACGAGAGGACCAGATATAGGCGAAGTGCGGCCGTCCTCCCATTGCTCTCTCTATGTCCAGGCAATACTTCTTCACCACATCAAAACTCGTATGTGGCCCTTGGCAGTAGTTGTATCCGTCCTCCAACAAACCGGGGTGTGCAATCATCCTTTCAGAGGCCAGAAAAAACGGTCGAAGATATAGATCTGTCGGTTTCTCAACAAACCCTGAATAGCCCAGGTTGAAGATACTGTATTTAGCGAAATCCTCCCCGTAAGCGGTTAGGTAGCCACGGTGGGAGAAGTTTGTCCATATCAAGGGGCAGTTGTCGAAGGTTGAGTGCTCATCGTTATGAAGACAGTGTTCTTCTACCCAGGCTCCGGATCTTCCCGTGAGAACAGGGATCTGATTGGGAAAAGTATTGTCGCCGACTCTACTGAATCTTTTGAGGTCGATGGCACCGCCAGCTTGGAGGACTGAGAATGTTTTGGACATGAAACGGCGTAGGTTTGACCTGGACACGGAGTCCACTCCGAAGATGACGACGCTGTAGGGTACATCGACCTCTTTACGTGTGTCTTCCGCTGCTTTTCTTTCTTTCGAATCATCATGTATCATCACCTCTCCAGAAGAATCCATAACGTGGTCATGTTTTTGGATGACGTCGGGTCTGGTCATGACCGTGTCTTCACTGATATTAACCGACTTTCTCAAACTCGCTTCTCTCTGGCAAGTGGTGCTTCTGCGAAGATCGAAGACTTTCCATTTCTTCAGGCGTTGCTCATAAGGCTCCAGATTGATCAAGTGGTGAATATTCTTGTAAATCAATCTTTTCTTCTCGTAGCATTCCACCATGATGGAGTCGTGTTGGAGAACAGTTACTGGATCTTGAAGCTCTTGGCATTTTCGAGTAATGCTGAGGGGAGAAGAAATGATACTTCATTACCTCGCCAGAAAAAGTAACGGGTTATGTAATTTGTATAACATAAAATAAAAACAACACAAATTGCATCTAGCGAAATGCATTCTACAACCAATAACTCACCAGCTGAGAGGAGAAGAAATGATACTTCATTCCCTGGCCAGAAAAAGTAACGGGTTATGTAATTTGAATAACATAAAATAAGAACAACACAAATTGCATCTAGCGAGATGCATTCTACCACCAATAACTCACCAGCATTTCTATCATTGGAGATATTACAGCACCAAAAAGGAGGACCCATAGAGTCGGTGGAGATATTGAAGGAGAGTAGCAGAAACAATAAAAATAGGAATCAGCCTTCCTCTTTGAGTGGTGGTTAGTCATTAATCATAAAACGTAGCGTTGTTGTGTTCCTTGGGGGTGACAATATGGTATTAATATTCTCTGCATGAAATTAATCTCTCTCCTACGAAAATGTCCTCTAAAGATTTTAATCTCACTAACACCAAACAACTTTATCAACGTTGTGTGTAACAACCTATGCATTTATTTATTCATTATTGCCTATGCATTTATTTATGTATTTTATTTGTTATTTACATTATTATAGTTTTTATTTATTATTTTATTATTAATATGATTTTTTTTCGCATCCGACCTAGATATGGATCAAAAGGTCTCCTGTCGGCATGCTCCTCCTTTGTAATCCTTTGTAACTGGCAGTTGGCGACAAGTCTATTAAAGGAAACATCATGTGAAGACGGATTCTTTGTTAGTGAGGCGTTTCTCTTTTTACATCTTTATAAGCACATAATGAAGCTTTATCAAACACTTGGTAAAGCTGCAACAAGGGAGACGTCTCACTGATAGTCTCTGTCCTCGATAATGTCTCTTTTGATGAACTTCATTGATCCTTTGTGTAACGAAGTACTTTCCCCTTCATTCCGGTTATCATCGTCATTATGACCTAAGTACAAAGCGGTACTAGTCTGTCTCAATTTACTCTTATTATGCTGAATGACCGTTCCACGTTGTTCTGGCTCTCTTATTTATTTCCGTGTAACGCATTTACTAGTGGAGGCATTGAACTTAGGGAATATAAGAACGCAAGTTTTAAGATATAGAAGAGTCACAAAAATACATCAACCGTACACACACTCACACATACACACACACACACACACACACACACACACACACACACACACACACACACACACACACACACACACACACACACACACACACACACACACACATCACACACACACACACACACACACACACACATGACAGTGCGAGGAGGAGACGACTTGTGAGGTAATGTACTACTAGATATGACCATGGAATACACAATGACTTAGTGGGTCAGTGAAAACACCAGATACAGAAACAACGAAGAGCCGTCGAAACTACATTTAATCTTTACAATAGAACCTGAAATTGCGAATAAAATGCAATACAAGACAACAATTGGAATGAGTGACCATATACTCATTGAAACTGAACTAAAGGAAGAAATATACATGGAGAGAAATGAAAAGCATAGGAAAGGAAGATTGATGTACAACAAAACGGACTTTGCAAAACTTAAGAAATTCTTCCTGAAAGCAAACTGGGAAAAAATTTACATGGAAGAGACAAAAATGGAAGAGAAATGGAATATATTGATGAATAATTACAATGAAGGGGTAAATAAGCACGTACCAAGAGAGAAGCGAGAGAGAGTGTACATTAAATGCTGGTTCAACAAAAGATACAGTGAGGCAAAAGACAGAAGGGACAGAGCTTGGAAAAGGTGGAGAAAAGATAAAAAAAAAAGGAAAATGGCAAGTCTATATAAACTATAGAAATGAGTATGTTAAAGTGAGAAGAGAGGAAAAAAGAAACCAATAAAAGGATATTATAGATAAATTCAAAGAGCAACCCAAACTATTCTATCGATACATGAATGATAAACTTAAAAACAAACAAGAAATGGTGAAACTACGCCAAGAAAATATAGAATACACAGAAGATTTAGAAATGGCCGAAATCATGAAAAACCACTTTAATTCTATCTTCACTAGAGAGAAAACACTATATTGGAACGAAGGGATTGAAAGGCGATCTCCTCCCATGAGCGACATAACAATAGCACAAAAAGAAATATTAGAACACCTATCAAACCTTGACGTCAGGAAATCACATGGCCCGGATGGAATTCCAAATTGGATTCTAAAAGAATGCAAAGAAGAACTAACGGACAAAATACATAACATAATAAATTGCTCACTCAAAGAAGGAAAAATACCAAAAGACTGGAAAAATGCTAACATTGTACCAATATATAAAGGAGGAAACAAGGAAGAACCAACTAACTATAGGCCAGTCTCACTAACAAGCACTATTACCAAAATTTGTGAGAAAATCATCAAGAATAAATGGGTAAAACACCTGGAAGACAACAATATAATAAACCCAAGACAATTTGGGTTCAGACAAGGAAGATCATGTACCACAAACTTAATATGTTTCTACTCAAGATTAATAGACATAGTGCAAGAAAGGAATGGATGGGCTGACTGTGCCTTCCTGGACTTACAAAAAGCTTTTGACAAAGTACCACACAAAAAAATATTTAAAAACTCGAACATATAGGAGGGATACAAGGGAACCTACTAAAATGGATGGAGGACTTCCTGATTGGTAGAAAGATGAGAGTAGTGCTCAGAGAAAAATATTCAGATTGGAAAGAGGTGATCAGTGGAGTACCGCAAGGATCTGTACTAGCTCCAATACTGTTTGCTATTTATGTGAATGACATGGATGAGGATGTGAAGTGTTACATGAGCTTCTTTGCTGACGATGCCAAACTGTTAATGAAAGTAAAAACTGAAGAGGATTGCAAATCACTTCAGGAAGACCTGAATAACGTATGGAACTGGAGTCAGAAATGGGAGGTGGACTTTAATATTAAGAAGTGTAGCATAATGGAGTTTGGAAAAAGCAAAAACAGAATATCAGGACAATATAAAATTGGAACCAAGAAGGTAAAGAAGGAGAGATCCGAAAAAGATTTGGGTGTAATTATCTCAAACGACTTGTCCTATGACAAACAGATAAACAAAATTGTTGGAGAATCCTACAACTTGGTAAGATCAATAAAAGTGGCATTTACATATTTTGATGAAGAAATGATTAAAAACATATTGGTCACAATAATAAGGCCTAGACTAGAATATGCGGCGACATTATGGTCACCCAGTACCAAAAACAATAGAAAGAAAATAGAAAGAATCCAGAGAGCAGCAACAAAAATGGCACCTGTACTCACAAACTTGTCATATGAGGAGAGATTGGCTAAACCAGATTTACCGACTCTGAAGCAAAGAAGAGAGAGAGGTGATCCACTGACCATCTACAGAATCATGAAAGGCACAGAAATACTTGATAGAGAGGACTTGTTAAACTGGGACAGGAGAAGCACAAGAGGACATGGAAAGAAAAAAAAACATAGCTACAGAAGAGATCTGAAGAAAAACAGTTTTCCACATAGAGTGGTAGACACTTGGAACAAACTGGACAAGGAAATAGTGTGCGCAAAAACCATTCATGAGTTTAAAAGCAAACTAGACACTGCGAGATACAAAGGCGGGACACCACGAGCGTAGCTCCCCTTCCCGCAAAATACAACTAGGTAAATACAACTTGGCAAATACACACACACACAAAGGGAAATAACTTATGACTTACCTATATGTAAAATCGACCTTCCAATCATTAATATCTGGAGTTTTAGTGCCTCGATGGATAACTTTGTAACAGCACCTTCCGTTCCTGTACTCCTTTAGGATATCCTTATGCAAGAACACTTCATTCAGGCAAGACGACGTCAGGGGTTCCTTTCCCAAGGAGCAGTTAAGGTCCTTGACCGGGTCAAGAACCGGATCGAGGAATCTACGTATGGTTGGATCCCATGGGTCGAGGTCGAGGAGATCGGGGTCGATTCTTCCCACCTTAAAAAGGTTAACGAGCAGTAGGGTCGAGGCAGTGGTCACCATCGCCAGCAATAATACACGGTGGAGTTTCCCTGTAGAGGAAACAATTATTTAGAATACTTTAGAGGTTCCGGAAGTGTTATTGGTCCCCGTGACGATTGCATTGATCTTCGGTGCGATTCGAAAATGGGGAGTTCCTGCGTGGCGGTCGTTTCGAGCCCGACCAGGTGCGTGCAACTTTCCTGGCGTGAGCGATGGGCGTGGACAGACATATTGATTGGCCGTGTAGTAATTATAATTTCATTCGCCTTGATCATAAACTATTATGTGTGTGGGTGTCCTTGCGGCAACTGGAAATAAGCTCCATTTGTCTCAATGACATACAACTTGTCGGATGGATCACCATAATAAAGACGGTGAAAGATAATAGAAACTGAGCTAACCAAGTACTGTCGAGGAACAACCAGGTCGTAGTCCTTTTGTACGGTCCGGTTGGCTCAAAGCTATCGTCTTTGCTTCATAATAAGCAATCGCTAATGCAAAGGTTCGAGTCCTTGCAGTGGAGCTTATTTAATGAAGCGGCCTTGCTGTGGATGTGCTGTGTCTTGCGACACTGCTTCTGACCCAGGGCAGTGGACAAGGTGCAGGGATGACCCGTCATACAGGAGGTGCTAAGATAAGAGGGAGGATGGAGGGGTGTGGAGTGTATTCAGGGATGGAATGGGTGGGAATGAATTTATGCCTTTGTCCTTTTGGCTACCTCCCTTGTAAGGGGGAAAAAGCCTTGGTATATGTATGTATGTATATATATATATATATATATATATATATATATATAATATATATATATATATATATATATATATATATATATATATATATATATACAGATAGATAGATAAAAATATAAGCACGTTGTAATTTAGTTTTAGATTGCATTATGGATTCCAAGATCGACATGGAGTTCATTTTAGAAAAGATGACGCCAGAAGTGTCTTAGTTCGTCAGAAATATAATGAAAGCAGATGACTTTCATTTCATATAAGGATTTATATACTTTCAAGTGTTTCATGTAGAAGAACAAAGTAGAAAAGCAAGTTAAAACCCTTAGTACATACAACTTTAAGATAAAGACTGAAAATAATTGATGAAAGCTTCTCTCTTTGCGGGCAATGTTTCAAAGAAAAGTTTATAAAGGTGGTAAAGGAGAAATTTAAGGAGATTAAAGGAACGGTTCATAAGAAGATGAATGATCAGTGCTCCATTTTGAGTGTATATATATATATATATATATATATATATATATATATATATATGTATATATATGTATATATATGTATATATATGTATGTATATATATAGGTATATATATAGGTATATATATATATATATATATATATATACATATATATATATATATATATATTACAAAGAATTACAAAGGCGGATCATGCCGATAGGAGACCTTTTGGTCCATATCTAGGTCGGATGGAAAAAAAAATCAAAATAATAATAAATGAATAAAAATATATAATAATGTAAATAACAAATAAAATACATAGATAAATGCATAGGTATAATTCAATAATAAACAAACAGGTAAATAGTAAATAATAAGAAATTGACATATAACTAATAATAGATGAGAATCAAACAGACAAATGATAACAAAACAAAAACAAATAATATCAAATAAATTATAACCATTACAGCATCTTGCTTAGGTGTTTATCTAAATGATTCTTAAAGCTTCGAACTGAACTACATTGCACTGCCTCTGCAGGAAGTTTATTCCATTCATTAACTACACGGTTGGCGAAGTTGT
>NC_134804.1:33810246-33817746 GCF_046742065.1 Oratosquilla oratoria | reverse complement strand
TTTAGTATTACACTCACATTTTACGAAGAGAATGTATCCAATTTTAGTTCTTTGACGATGATATATAACACAGAGTTTATGTATGTTTTTCTTCCCAATATGGATGTCCTCACCTAGGCGAGGTTGGACGAACAATAACAGCTTTTATGGCGAAACATCTGCGTTTTGCCTGAGAACAGCACTTGTCGATGCTACATTGATAACCTATTTCAGTCGGACGTTCATATAGCTTGCCAGTAGATTAAGCCATACATTTTTATTGAACCCAAGAATTACAAATGCCGCTTTTTGATCAATAATAATATTTATTCGACTTAAAACAAGTTTTCTTTTTCTATTTTGTATATCGCTCGACCTTTGCCAATAACGAATAGAATATTTGGTCTCTCAGTCTTGTGACCACATTTTATCTTAAAAGAAAGATATTTTGGGATTAATGGTATTTTTCCGAACAGGTAATGTGGTTAATTCTGTCGTAATTGAAATTTTATATAACTTTTGGCTAGCGCCAAACGATGGTATACAACTATTTAGTAAAAGCCATACTAAATAGATGCATACCATCTAGAATGGAGAGATCAGTGATGGGAATAACGCTGAGAGACCGAAAGAGAGTAAGTTAGGTGAGAGAACAGACTAGAGTGAAAGATATTGTGGAGGCGGTGAAAGAGAGGAAGTGGAATTGGGCAGGTAAGTTGGTGCGAACGACTGATGAGCGATGGAGCAAGTGTGTTACTGAGTGGACGCCGCGAGATGGGAAGCGTGGAAGAGGGAGACCAGAGAGGAGGTGGAGAGACGAGATTGAAAAGTTTGCAGGAGTGACGTGGCAGAGGTTGCCTCGGTCGTCTGAATCATGGAATGCTATGAAGGAGGTCTTTGTTCAACAGTGGACTCAGGATGGCTGATTTGATTTGATTTGATACGTTGTATACTTTCTCGCCTCACATCTCTCTCCTAACATCCTGGTAGGGCGTCAGCCAGCTGGCCTCGTCCCAATGATTTTATTCCATTCCTCTCTACTCTGATATCTTTCCTCTACTTCCACCATTTGCAGATATTCATCTCTTCTTTCTAGCGTTTCCCCCCCACACCGCCAGACTTCACGGTTGGACACGGTAGGTGGCGGTTGCTTGGATAAGCTCTGCTACTGACCCCCGTTTTTCGCAAGATATACGGTGTTCCTATTATTCGGAGTTGGCCGGAGGCCGTGTTAAAACCCAGTGCATCGTACAGTGTTATCAGTGAACTTGATTATTGTGGAACTTAGCCGAAATAGTGATTTATACTCGGGGAGGGCCTCCCTGATCGAATTCCTCACATCTGCGCATGCGCAGTGCGAGGTGTTTGACACAGGTACCCACATCATGGCCACATCACTCACCTGGTAAAACTGCTCAAGTCACAAATACTGCAAACTTGCCTCGTAAAATGGAATACACAGGTCCCGGCTCCCTTGCAAATATTGAGATGGATCTTGCATTAAGTGAGGATGACGACCTGTCACTGAAAAACTGGCCTCGTCTCGATTATCACGATCACCGACAAATGACACCTGTCAATCCATCTCACCAGCCTATGGACTTCACCAACGCTTCCGCAAAGCGTCCTATAGATAGCGATTCCGATGCCAATAGCGAAGAGACATCTCCCGCTGCCAAGGCCACCAAGAGTGACAAGGCTCTGCCTCTACAAGATGCTACCATACCCATTCCATCACGACCTGCTACGCAGAATGCACCTCCCCCACCCCCACCCCCACCTTCATCTACTTCTCTTGCCTTTGCCCCCCGTTCCGAGTATGTCAAACTACAATTCAGAGGGAACCCAGGAGTTAATGAGAAACTGCGATGGCTTTCTGAAGTGGTAAGAATGTTAATCGAGAACTAGCCGAGGTCAAAATGTCAGCTGTCACATCAAGTTATGTCTACATATCGAGACGCCGACAGGACATCATAGATGAGGTCAAGGATGGGGCGATTTTGTCGTTATCTCTTGATATACAAGATTCTGTAGATAGACCGCACAAGTTCCCCACATATCTCATCACACGATATCCTGTAGATAGTGAACCAACTTTAGCTAAGGAGCTAACAGGGGTATATACTGTACGCCGTTTCCTGCAGAATAAGGTACCCATCAACAGACTTGTAATTACATGGAGCCTACCTAACCCGCCCCCATCCCACATTAACTTTTCCTTCCTTCCTTGCCTACCACCATGTGAACTCCGCAAAATGCCTGACGAAAAACCATGGTGCTTCAAATGTTGGGGTATTGGTCATATCTCTCGGTATTGCAATGCCCATGAAAAGTGTGCATGGTGTTCAGCTGAACATGACTCGCGTTTCTGCCCTCATCGTAGTCCTACAGCAACCACAGTACCTACCTCTACCTCGGCATCATCGACAGACTCACCAAAACCACCTACACCAGACAAATCGCAGTGGAAATGCCCGCGGTGCCAAATGCCCGGAGTTAATGTGTGGCATGGATGTACCAAACGAGTACGCTTGGCTCCGAGTACCCAAACTCCACCCCCACCGCCACCATCGCCGCCATCCACCGCTGCCGCCTCTCGGCAGATCATTACGCTCCAAGAGGCCGTAGAATCTCTCAAGTCTCAGTGTATCTCCCTTACAAATCGTGTTGCAATTATTGAAACTCGATTTGATAGCATCGAAGCTCGCTTTGATTCTCTTATGGCCGCCTTTGACTCCTTGTCTACACGACTATCGGTTAACGATGCAACACTCAAATCGCTCGTGGATGCCCAGCAGGCTAACATCGCGTCAACCTCTGCACTTACTGTTAAATTTGACTCACTCGCTACTCGTCTCGAGAAAATGATTGCCATCACAGTGGACGCCCCCTCCCGAGGACTAACAGGAGGTAGTGCCCGATCCTCTACTATCGTCTCACCTGGCCTCCGAAAGAACAGAAATAACGTTCAATAACAACGCACAGCTACACATCCTCTCTTGGAATGCCTGTGGTATAACCACACCCGCGAAGGTTGCTGCACTCAGGGCCTACGTCAACCATCATCAACCGAACGTCATCTTTATCCAAGAAGCTTTTGTTGGACGTCCCACTGGTGGGGGGGCAGCCCCATCCCTTAGTGGTTATATTCCATATGTTCACCACATTCGAAATGGGCTCCTTACTTATGTACACTCCACCGTCCAGCATCGACCACTCGGCACTTCCGAGGACAATGACACGACTTACCAACTTATTGAGGTTGCACTAGGAAGTGGTACAATTCGCCTCTGCAACGTTTATTCTGCCCCTGGTAAGCTGAATACTGCAGCCCTTCCTACTCCCACAACTCGTGGTATGATATACATGGGCGATTTTAATGCTAGACACTCGATCACATACTTACATGTGTCAAGTGCTTTTCGGTGCCTGTCCTCTTCTCAGATCACCATTCTCCCAACTACGTCTCCTTCGTATCTGCACACCTCCCCAAGTTTAATGTTGAATCTCCTGAAAAGTTATACAACTCTCTTGTCACCTGCACACACAACTTTTTCGATCGTTATGTACGTAGGCCAAATATCAAACGCCAGACGAGAGTACAGCCTTGGATGCTCAACGACCGTATACTAACAGCAGAAAGACAGGCAGAAGCAGACGGCCTTGCATATCAGAGATCTCCTAACCCCGACACTCTACGGCAATACCAAGAATCAAGTTCCGCCTTGGTAACCATACAACAGTGTGCACACAGACGTCGTTACATCGCACTCTTCGTCTGTCCGCAGCTATGCTAGAACCAGATGAGGAGGACAATATACCCATAACAAAATCCGAATTATGCCGTGCTCTTGCCAGCAGTAGGTCGACAGCTCCGGGTGATGATGGTATCACGTACTCAGTCCTCCGCCTTCTCCTAAAAGTACCAAGTGACCCCCTCCTCCGTCTCTATAATCTCTGCCTACGATATGGATATGTTCCACAAGCCTGGACGACCAGTCTGTCCTCAGTCCATTTTTATTCAATGTCCTCATGCATCGCCTTCTCTCTCTACTCCCTGATGTCCCAGGTACCCAAGTTACATGTTATGCAGACGACATATGCATTCATTCGACCTCCTCTGAAGATCTTCAGCTCTTTCTCCACTCGTTTTATGAACACTCATCTTCATGTGCGTTATACCACTCTGCACGCAGTATATCCCCCCCCACCGCACGGCAGCGTATTCATCCACTTGTTGATGACGTATTGACTCGACTACAACAACGCCTAACACCTCTTCAGTGGCTTACCAACAACGCTGCTGGGATCTCCATAGCAGTGGCAAGAAATATATACGTAGCATTTATCCGTTCAGTCATCGATTATCTCTCTCCTGCCTTATGTCAACTACCTAAATCAGCATTGAACCCCCTCGATAAATTTCAAAATAAAGCTATGCGGCTCATACTAGGTTGCCCAATCTCTACTCGGGTTGCCAACATGCTACAGGAACTACATCTATCCCCTCTGACGGAACGAATACACGCTAACGTAACATATTTCACTGTTAAATGCTTACACACCCCACATATTAGCCCCCACTACTCGAATGTCATCACAACGTCTCTCGACCCCACCGCACCTCGACCCCGACTCCAACCTGGTGGTTGCGCCCTTATTAGAACCATTTGCACAAACCTACAGAGTATAGGATTTCATATTCCTAGACAAGAAATTGTTCACAATCCGCCCCCCTGGAAGGTTCCGCTCCCCGCCGTCACCTATACACCAACATGCAAGACTGACCTGCCCCTACTACAGAAGCAACTAGCTCTAGAAACCATCGCCAAAGTGACCTCTTCCCTCCCAGTTGTTCATACAATATACACAGACGGGTCACTGCAACCGGACGGAAACACGGGCTGTGCCATCTACTCGCCTAGTATGGTTCCACCCCATGGAGGCTGGATTGGACGCCGACTACCAGGTTTCCTCAGCTCAACTTCCTGCGAGCTCCACGGACTCCTGGATGCTGTCAATCTACTGCTACGTATTGGTAGTAATGGCCTAATTATCTGTGACTCTCAATCTGCTCTCCGTGCCTTGTCCTCCCAAAAATCAGAATCCCATAACCTAGTAACTCTCATTCTATTTCAGTTAGCCACAGCCCTTGAGCACTCCCTTGTTATTCACTTCCTGTGGATCCCTTCTCACGTAGGAATAACTAGCAACGAGACAGTGGACCTACTCGCCAAGGCAGCCTGCGAACAGCCCTCACCTGCAACTGACGCTTCACCTGGTTCCCTCTCATTCTACAGACGCAAAATACGTGCTGCAGCTCATTTGCCTATCGTTCACCGTAGGAATATCGAACGACCTTCGAGTGTGACCATTCAGCACTATGATCACTTTGCCAATCGCCCCCACAAATATCGCCGCCGAGGACTCTTAGTTAGAAGACATAATGTGGTATCTGCTCGACTTAGATTAGGCTACAGACCAGTGTGGCAGGTGAGCGAGACAAGAGACATGCCTCAATTTTCTTCCTGTAAACTGTGTGACTTGCCCAATGCAAATAACCTTCAGCATTATTGCCTTGAATGCCCTGCAGTAACAGATTTAATCCCCCATAGAGAGTCTGTCATTGATGTATGTAAATACTTGCTTGCCGATAACCATTTAGAAACACTACTCTTACGTCACCCACACTTTGGTGGGTGCTAACTATCGCTGTACGACGTAATAATTCTCATGTATGATCTTGTCCACGACTGTCTCAATTATGTCAATGTCTCTTATATCATGACTGTGATATTGTACATACTTTTGTTTTGTATATACTGTTGACTGTGATTGTTTTATACATGCTGTTATTACCACTGATTATATACCGTGTCCACCACTGTGTCCCAACCTCTGAAATTTTGTACTTAACTACGAATTGCCACCTCAGTCGAACAGCGTGCCCTATGAGTCACGATCCTCATGTAAATAGCTAATTACCTATGTACTAGGCTTGCCGCTCTTTGAGCGTAATAAAATTATTCAAACCCCACACCGCCAATCCATCTCTTTCTGGGTCCACCAATTGGTCTTCCTGTGTTAATCTTCCATGTCTTGGCAGTCTCTCTTGCACCATTCCCAATACATGTCCGTACCACCCACGTCTGGTGCAACAAACCTCAATTGATTCTTTAAACGTCCAGAGAAGAGGAAATGCCTGTTATTTTCACAAAAAAGTAGTTGGCATTAAAAAAAGAAATATATATATTTTTTTTGGTAGAACATCGTATGGTTCAAAAGGATCTAAAGACAATGCCTCACTGTTGTCAACGTGTAAAGATGGTTGATCACTGTCTAAAATTGAAGATGGACATCAAAGGAAATTGTTCTAGTGAGTATTGTTTACTTTTAATGCACTGAGGGAAAATGTTGAAATATGATACTCTTTGTCTTTTTAAAATACAGGAAAAACATAAAATAAATTAAGCGCTCTTCATTTGTATCTTATTCTCCTTCTAAGTTAGAATTAATTATAAGAAATCAATTGTTTCTCTCTGATAGCAATTGAATAGTCTGATCTTATCATATTTTTCACAACAATTTCTTTACTTCCTTTCTCCTTCTTCTTATTTATTTTTTTTATTTTTTTCAGCAGCATAGAAATCTTTTAGAGATTTTGCTGAAGCAAAACCAAATTTTTAGTGACCCATTTACAATAAATATTGATAATATTAGATTAATCGTATTACTAGAAAAAAATAAGAAAACTAAATAATTCTTGTTCGATAATGAAAGTACAGAAGTGTCGAAGGTTTTATTGAATTTCATGAAACAAAACACGGCGTATGATAGACGAACAAGTGTATAAGGCCATTAAATTTGACGACTCCAATGTAAAACTAATCAAATTTACGTGTACAGCAATGAAAACTTAACATGAAATTTTTCATTGTCCCTTCTACCACATTCATAATCTTTACCTGCAAAAGACCGACTATATATATATATATATATATATATATATATATATATATATATATATATATATATATATATATATATATATATATATATAATTTTTTTTTTTTTTTTTTTTTTTTTCAGTATGATTTGATCTTTTATTATGTCAATCAACCCAGAATAAAAAAGCTTGAGAGGTTGCCATTAGACATTCGAATCAAATGTTCAGCAAAATAAAGGCCTACTTCGGTTGTAGTATGAAATTGAGAACAAAATTGCCTTGTGTTTGGATACCTCGAAGTTGAAAAAGAAAGAATGCTACATAGTATTTTAGGAGTTGCAAACCTAAGAATGCCCTATTCCTGATGCAAAACATTTTGCCACTGAAGGTAGGGCCAGGCAACCATTGGAACATGGTAAAAATAACGAGTTAGACAATGTATATGTACGAGTATATGTATATGTATATGTTGTATATATATGTATATGTATATATATATATGTATATGTACATACATATGTATATGTATATGTATGTATATGTATATGTATGTATCCGTATATGTATATGCATAC
>NC_134804.1:33782746-33805246 GCF_046742065.1 Oratosquilla oratoria | reverse complement strand
GTTTGAGTGGGATAATGGAAATTAGTGTGGAATAAACGAAATTAGGGTGAGATAACGGAAATGAGGATGGGGCTATTGAAGTAAGTGAAGGTAACTGACATGAGTGTGGGATAAGATAAATTAGGGTGGGGTAATTGAAATGAGTATACGTTAAGAGAAATTAGGTTGGGGTAAGTGAAATGAGTGTGGGATAAAAGAAATTAGGGTGGGGGGTAACTGAAATTGACGTGAATCAATGAAATGGTGTGTCATGGCACACTGCATAGACTTTACGATATAAAACGCCAGTTATTGTTATCTAGCTCAACCAGGACCCCCTCACCAAAGACGGTTATCAAAACTAAATCACAAAACCTTTGTTTGGGTGGCTGTAGAAGGAAGTGCGTGTCTGAAAGATCTGATATTCAAAAAGGGCTACTGCATTGATGAAGAGTGTCAATAGATAATGTATTGACACACAGTATATTGTTGTCATGAAATGCGTCATAGTGTATCGTTGTATTCCAATTTACTGGTTGGTACCTGTGTTTTGCTGTCGCGTCGTGGCGGTGGTAGATTGGTATGCGGTTTCCTGGTAAGTGTTGATAGCATTCGTTATGTGAGAATAAACACCTTGTGAGATCGAAACCTTTATTGGTACTACGTTTCGCTTGTTACAGCTTTTTCAAGTACAGACATGACACACACTCTGTACTTGAAAAAGCTGTAACAAGCGAAACGTAGTACCAATAAAGGTTTCGATCTCACAAGGTGTTTATTCTCACAGTCTTGTCGGCTTTTGCCATTGTGATTCATCAGCATTCGTTATGTCTTTCTATAAGTGACTGGTTATTTTCCCTATGCTGAAGTCAGGATTACCTAGTTTTGTGTGTGAATATAATTTGTCTTTCATTAAAGGTTTCCAGAAAATGGCAATCAATAATACCTTGATTTGTTTATTATATGTGACGTAATTAATGCTTGATTCCTTGGATCAGCGTTTTAAGCTTCCGCAAAAGGTCCCTAAGGGTTCCACAAGAATAAATGAGATAAGCTATTGCATTTTGATTTTTTTTTTATTTAATTTCATAAACGTAATATAATTAAACACGCACGACACATTCTTGGTTATTGTAATAATGTAATATAGACATCATCCCATCTAGCCTATCATTACGATGAAAATAAAATGAGAAAGATATGGTATATATATATATATGTATATATATATATATATATATATATTTATATATATATATATATATATATATATTCTGGTTGAAATCAACTGCACTAGTTGCTTTAACAATCTTCAAGACTGTATTCTTTAATCTGGAGAATACTTTCCTATTAGCAACTGAGAGGGACTGGAAGTAGTCATTCATGACTCTCAAAAGAATATACACAGTGTATGCCAACTGATATATTTTTGCATAGTAATAGTATTGAACAACTATTGACTCCACCGAAACTATAGTTTTTCGCCTCGTCGTGAGGCGTCTTCAGGGTGAGGACTGCTTTGTAGGATGCTCTGCTATATATTTGCGCAGGGTTTTCTTGAGACATGCAATTTATTTTAAAGGTTACGCAAGGGTAAAACGGTTGAGAAATGCTGTTCTGGATAGTTATGGGTGTAGTGTCCATCGTTAGCCTTTTCTTGAAGTTCCTCAACTCTATCGTCCTCGTGTTCCCCACGGAACCCCTCTTTTCGAGCATCTCTACTTACGGCGGGGGTCGAGGGGATGGCAGTTCGAACCCTGCCACCGGTGAGTTGTTCCAAGCAAATGGGTCTTTAGATTCCACGCTACAAAGTCCAAATAGGGAGGATTTGCGACGTTAAACGGGATCAATCAATTAATGACCTTCTTCCTACGACAAACACAGGAATATGGTGGATGCATTCTTAACTTTCCCGCTGGCAATGGAGCACGTAAAATGTGATGTCCTAGAAGTGATACAGGAACATTCGGAACGAGTGATAGCAAGAGTGACTCAGATCCGTAGGGGTACCCCTAAAAACCCTTAAATCATTGCCTGGAAATAATTATACAGTCAATACGCTAGTACAGACTTATTGTATAACAATTCAGCCGGTTTTTTTTTATCGTTTTGGTTCTTCCTCTTTGAATCTACGAAATGTTTATGCCCGATGTACAGTAGTTCACCAGTGTGTTTGCTAGAATCTAACTGAAAACTTATTGCCACTACCGTTATTGATTTAGAATTTAGACAATTCTCTAATTTTTCTAGTTTACATTCCTCAAATGCGCCCTTGAATATATACATTATGTTTTTCAACTTCGATGTAAAAAGTTATAGTTATCTCTAGTCTGTTTATTATATATTATGTAGATATCAGTGTATAGATCAAATTAGCTACTTGCTCACTCCTTTATTTATTGTTCATTGTATTATTTCAATTCACAAATTTATTGATCTATTCTTTCATTTATTTATCTAGTAATTCATTCAATTATTTGCTTGATTAATTTACTTGTTTAACTAAGGGTTATCGTTCTATTTATCTACCAATGTATAATATATTTACCTCTTTATTCTAATTATCTATATCGTTGTTAACTACACACTTACTCAAGTATCCATTTATCTCAAATTTAATTATTGATTTATCTGCTAATTGGTTTATTGATTTGTATATCTATTTATGTAGCAACAAGCACCCGGACCTGGCTTCGCCAGGTGTGCTTGGCCTACGGCGTACCTCGCTTCGCTCGCGAAGGAGTCTTCAAAATCTCCTAAAGGAGCCTTCAGTCTCCAAAAGGAGTCGTCAAAGTCTCCCGACGTTGTCGTCAAATTCTCTCGCTCTTTCTCTCTCTCTCTCTCTCTCTCTCTCTCTCTCTCTCTCTCTCTCTCTCTCTCTCTCTCTCTCTCTCTCTCTCTCTCTCTCTCTCCTACTCTTTTTCGTTAGGTTAATCATAAAGGCAATAAAATTTCGGAAGGTGGTCATAAAAACGCCAGGAAATTTTCAAAACTGATAAACTTTATTTTTTTATGTATATAGATTCTCTTGGCAATATTTCGTAAAGATTCTCTTAGCAATATTTCGTAAAGATTCTCTTGGTGATATTTCGTAAAGATTCTCTTGTTAACATTTGGTAAAGATTCTCTTGGCAATATTTCGTAAATATTTTCTCATTAATATTTCGTAAAGATTCTTTTGTCAGAATTCCGTAATTCCGTTTTTATGTATATAGATTCTCTTGGCAATATTTTGTAAAGATTCTCTTAGCCTTATTTCGTAAAGATTCTCTTGGTAATATTTCGTAAAGATTCTCTGAGTCTGAGTCAGATGTGCCCCCGGGAGTTAGTGTTAACGGTGATGACTCATTTCCGGAGTAGGAGGTTGGAAGGTTTTAGAGAGAAATATTTTTTTATGTATATAGATAGATATATATTTATCATGCATCAGATCCTACCCTGATATATAAATCAACTACCCACGCTATCTTTTGTCATTTCTTTAAATCTTTAATTTTGTAAGTATTGATCCTCAACGGGCTATGGATCTGTGTTAGTTTACGACTTGATTTATTGATGTCTATTTTCTTTATTTATTGATGTCTATTTTCATGATTGGTGATTTTTTTTTATTGTTAATACTCTTGTTCTTTGTTCCTGTATGTCAGTAATTTATTTGTTACAGATTTTTCTGGTGTCTCTTTGTAGACGAAACGTTGAGAATATATGAATAATTTTTTTTTGGCAATCTGGTTTATGTCCACCCCCCACATGGCCAAGTCCTTGTTAGAAAGCTTGAAAATACTCATAAGAAGATTAACAAACTCCTTAATGCCAATTTCTTTATATAGAATTGTGCATTTCAGCAAAAACAGTCCTCAACACTCCTCATCACTCATTCACGCTGACCGTTCGTACATCCTTGTCGAGCACTGTATATATATATATATATATATATATATATATATATATATATATATATATATATATTTATTTATATAAAAATATATATATATATATATATATATACATATATATATATATATGTATATGTATATACATATATATGTATATATATATATGGTTAAAAGATACAGCGACTTCTGTATTTATGATCTTCTTGTTGATACTCTCTACTTTGCGAACTGTAGATTTATGCGTAGAGTTGAGCACAGAAATACTATTACCGAAAGGCATAGTAAAATACAGTGGACTGTTAATATATTCACGATGTTTCGTTCACTTTGTACATTTTCAAGTGATATTGATTACGATAATAAGACATTTTTATATATTGGAAAAATATAGGTTTCATGGTGCGGGGTGAGGTCACGTAAAAATGATCAAGGGGGAGGAATGGTGGTGGAACTACGTGGGATGGTGGAACTCCGTGGGATGGTGGAACTCTGTGGGGAGGTGGGATTCCGTACAGTGGTGGATTTCATGGACGGAATTACGGCAAGGTCTCTTGATTGTAGATTTAATTTTGGAGACTTCTCTTTAATAAGAAGGGCCTCGAGAATTTGCAGGCGCTTGGTGTCCTGTTCTTGTCCAATAATTGTTGTTTTTCTCCATCATTTCCCTTGTTAGAGTGGTGTTGTGGCATGTAATAGTATGAGATTTTGGTGTACCATTTTGGAGGTGGAGAGTGATTCTTCTACTGAGTGTTGTTGTTGTGTATCCTATATATGAGGAGGGTAGGGATTCACAGTTCCCTATTTTGCACGAGTATTCATACACAAGATGACTCCTTTGTAGTTCTCGGATTTTCGTGGAAGGGCTATTTTTCATGAGTAGTGATGAGGTTTTTCTGTTTGTATAATAAATGACAACATATGGTGAAATCTTGGGGCTGGGTGGATTTGACATATTTTTTGATTGTTTGTTTTATTATGCGTTCATCTGTACTATAATCCGAGTGCATGAAGGCCTTGTAGAAGATTTTAATTCGTTCACCTTCTTTGTTGGTCGCATTATGTTGTAGGTACCATTTATCTATCTAATGCATAATAATCTTATTGATTTCCTTGTTAGGGTAGCCACTGTTAACCAAGACTTGGGTTGCTCTCTCTATTTCTAGATGAGTGGCACTCCAACTACTGGAATGAGTGAAGGCCCTTCTGATGAAAGCTCTAATGGTGGAGTCTTTATAGCGTTGGGGACACTCGCTCATTCCGTTAAGGCACAGCCCTGGGTTGGTCGGTTTTGTGTATACACTTGTTTTAAAGTAAAGGGGACTTTGTTGGACGAAGATGTCCAAGAAAGGAAGCTTGTTTTCTTGACTAGATTCTATAGTAAATATTCATATATATATATATATATATATATATGTATATATATATATATATATATATATATATATATATATTCAACCTAACAGCCCAGTGAATAAAAGCTTGCTG
This sequence comes from Oratosquilla oratoria, assembly GCF_046742065.1. NCBI lineage: Eukaryota > Metazoa > Arthropoda > Malacostraca > Stomatopoda > Squillidae > Oratosquilla > Oratosquilla oratoria. The sequence goes on along the minus strand of NC_134804.1, from coordinate 33,799,886 downwards.
AGTCGCGACCCATACTCTAGAGAATCTTCCGATACACTTAGTAGTCAGTAGTCATCGTCTCAACGGAACTTCACCACTCATCACCCATCTTTACCGTAAGCGTTGCAGGATGTATATAAAAGTCCCATATTTTTCTTGTAAGAGACCCACAAATCCCAGGTACTCGTTAACAACCATTGGACCAGCCCCTATGTTTCTTTAAAAAAAAAAAAAAAAAAAAAAAGAGAAAAAAAAAAATGGGTGTAGCTTGGATAGGGTAGTGTAAAATGGTGTTCGATGTCCTCTGTATGGTGGTAAATCTGGGATGTATTGTTTTTGTAGCCATGTCTATCGTGTGCTGGTACTGTTTTAATGCTAGATGGTGAGCTGAACGCAAGTGTGCCATTGATATTCCTGTTTACCTTGGAAAAGATTTTTCTGTGGGACTGATATGTGTATGTGCGCGCGCGCGCGCGTGTGTGTGTGTTTACCTAGATGTAGTATACAAGGAAGGAGCAACGCTTTTTGGGTCCTGTCTATTATTCTTTAATTTTCCAACTTAAACTATATCCTTCATTTTCAATGATCATATTTAGATTTTAACTCATGTATTGTTTGAGCTTTGGCTATATCACCTTCTTAGCTATTCCACATATTTATACATCTATATGCAAGGCTGTATTTCTTCACATCCTTTTGACATGTGGTTTTTCTCAATTTATTCCCTGACCTCTCAAAACCCTCCCACCGACCAATGCAATCTATCCCCTTTAGTGAGCTGAACACTAATCATATCACCTCTTTCTATTCGATCCTTCATGATTGGCAGACCCAGTACCTTTAGTCTTTCCTTATATGGTTTATCTGTCCGGCTGGGGACCAGTTTGGTTGCTGCCCTTTGTAATTTCTCAATCTTGCTGTGTGGGAATCATTCTACTGACGCATATTCCAGTCTTGGACGTATCAAGGTTTCGATGAGTTTTTTTTTTCATCTCTTTATTCATATAATGAAACGTCACTTTAATCTTTTGCAAGAGTCTATATGTCTCTCCCACAATCCTGCTGATATGTCTGTCAAGTGACAGGTTGTCTTTTATTAAGACTCCTAAGTCTTTCTCCTCTTTTGCTTTTGTTTTTGTAATGTGTCCGCTTCCCAAGGAGTAGTTTAAGGATGGCCGTTTGCCACTATTGCCCATTTCTTTATATTGAACTTCATTTCCCATTCTTGGCTCCATGCAAAAATAGAATCTAGATGTTTTTACAATATTCTACCGTCCTCCTCATTTTTCACTCTTCTCATGATTTTTGCATCGTCTGCAAACATGTTGGCATAACTTGTTTTTCTTTCCATCATATTAACATAAGCAAGAAACATTTTTGGTGCAAGCACTGATCCTTGTGGTACTCCGCTCGTTACTGCTCTCCAGCTTGACATCTTGTCCTTTAGTGCTATCCTCATGTATCTTTCCTTCAATAAGTTGTTAATCTATCTTAATAATTTGCCTCTCAGTCCTCCAACAGGCTCCAATTTCCACATATGGCGACCGAGAGGTACTTTATCAAATGCCATTTCTAGGTCCAGGTACACGCAGTCCATCCACTCATTTCTTTCTTGCAGCACATCAATCACTCTAAAGCAATTGACTGACAGGTTCGACACACACACACATGTGTGTGTGTGTGTGTGTGTGTGTGTGTGTGTGTGTATGTATGTTTGGAAATATTGAGTAAATATTTTGGCGGCTGGCCTTGAAGGGCATATCTTGTTATTTAAGCAGGTATGTATTTCTGCGTGTATTTATTATGCATTACAGGTGATATATTATTGTAGACGTTTGAGTAGCCTGTTGCTGATGTAGTATTTTTGTGTTGCGTGTAGTTGGTTGTGTTTATGTGATACAATGAGATGCGTGAGTCAGGTTGAGGACACTTGCAACAAACGGTGTCGCCATCATTTTCATGGGGAGGATCTTGGTTTCTGTATATATGTGTTTTTTTTTCTGGCTTGATATCGTTGTATCCTGTTATTAATCTCAATGATTTATTTTCAATAGTTTGTAAAGTGTCTATTGTTTTATTTTTCTTAAAGATTGCAAACTGTTTAAAGTTTCCTAATGTCCAAAGCCCTTGCATGGAATTTATATTAGTGTGCTTATTTTCTTGTTGATTTTCAGTAAGGTCTTTGATGTTCAGGTTGAAGGTCATGTAAGTATAAAAAATGAGATCTAGCATGTTTTGGGTTCTTTTCCAATGCAAAGGTTTAGCCATTCTATTTTTCTATTGTATTTCTTTATTCAAAGTTATTTGGGATGAGAAATGTTCCTGACGATTTCTGGGAGGTTGTTTCCATTCTATTATCACTGAGGCTTTGTTCTAGTTTGTCTAAGTAGGCTTGGTTGTTCATAGCACCTATTTTGTAGTTGCTATGCTGGGTTATCATGCTCAGGTTGTCTGCCTAGTCGAGTACTTTGGTGTTATGTTCTGGATCTGGTGTTGGGAGATCGTTTATAAATATGTTAAGTAACTTGGATGAGAGTAGCGATGCGTGGGAAATCCATTCTATAATCTTTTAATTCCATAAATTTTGGCGTTTTCATGGTATTCTCAACCAGCTAAGAGGTTTGTTGACTATTCCCTATCGTTGTGGATATGTCTCTGATTTTCTTACGGTATACGTCGAAAAAAGTAATCATATGTCTTAATTTTGTCTCTTGTTACCATAAGCGTACCTCCTAGTGGTTATTTTTTGTTGAATCTCTCAGGACAGATGTCAGATGATGCTTGTGAGAAGTGTGTCGTAGAAGTTTCTCTGAATCCATGCAGTCAATGAATGGAATTAACTTCTTGCAGAGGTTGTGAAACGTGATATAGTTTCTAGTTTTAATATGTAGTTGGTTAAACACGTAAGCAACATGGTTTAATGTCTGCCACTTGGCTCAATTTGTTTACTTGTTTTACTTGGGTGTTTAGGGGTTTGTTTAATTATTATTTCTTTATTTTACGTTTGATCCAGTTATGAATCGAAAGATCTCCTTTTGGGATCCTGTACCACCAAAAGCATCGTAGCTAACGTGATAAAGAATGATGTGTTTTCACAACTTCGCACGTATTCCATACTTTTTTTCCTTCGCAGATAAGTCCCGTCGAGTGCTGTTCATCATGGTGACAGCCGGTTTCACAACTACACTGTTAATATGGTACCAATCTGGCTTTTCTCCGTTGACGGACGGAAAATATGCCAGAAATTTGTGGGCGCTTGACGATCTGTTCAAATGCCAGGGTCAACCAGACTCTCCCGAGGCGTCGAAGAATACGTCTCGCGAGCTTGATGGTCTCAGCCAGAACGACAATATACTTGACCTCGACCCATGGGATCCCAGCTTACGGGAGTTCCTCAAACCGGCACTCGACCCTGACAAGGACCTCAACTGCTCCTTGGGAAGGGAACCTCTGACTTCGTCCTGTTTGAACGAGGTCTACCTCCACAGGAAATTGTTAACGAAACATGAAATCACAAGATGCTGTTACCAAACAATCCATCGAATTGAACAACACCCAAGCAATTACACTTCGAAGGCTGACAAACTTTACAGGCAAGATATTTTTTCGATAAAGTATTTTTCAGTGTCACTGTAAATAGATTCACTCAACCACACACCCAATCTCCCATGCACATACCATCGCAAAGGTCAAGTTAAACATGTATGTATAAGGCGTCTGTGTACAAAAAATACAAATACACATAAGTACACACACACACACACACACACACACACACACACACACACACACACACACACACACACACACACACACACACACACTCATACAAACACAAATACACACTCATACAAACACGAATTTTATATATATATATATATATATATATATATATATATATATATTATATATATACATATATATATATAATACATAGATATATATATATACAAGCAATCACATCACCGTGATACAAAAATGCAACATAACCACAGGAGAAGGGAAACTTGTAGACTGTAAGTACATTCGTATATTACATCTTCAGACTAAATGACAGGGATACATAGTTGTGTTTAAATGTAAGTATCAGGTGGCAACCATAGGGGGGGAAGGGGGGAGACAATACAGTGTGAAGAGGGGAGATGACCTTACCTCTATCGACCTGACCAACACATAAGGCTCAATCTGGCGGAAAGATCTTGGTGACCATTTGGGTTACCAATTTGTCACATTTAAAATGACCATAGCTTAAGTTTATATTTTTATCAAACGTACCTGATATTAAGCAGGATTCTATTATATTTCTTTCTTGTAGGCTTTTTTCCTTTGTCTAAAATTGTTGCCTTAGACCAATCAATATGATGGTTGTATAATGCTTTATGTTGAAATAACGCATTATTTTCCTGGGTAGATCTCACATTATATTTATGTTGAGAAATCCTTGTTTCCAAGTTTTTCCCAGTTTGTCCAATATAAAATTTGTTAAAATCTTGGCAAGAAATTTTATAGACCACACCGTTATTGTTAGGAGGGCTGTTCTTAATTAAAGTTTTTTAATGGTGTGGTCATATTTAAAAGCTACTTTGATATTCAATTTTTTTAGTAGATTGACAATACTAAGAAAATTTCCATGAAAAGGAAGAACAAGTGTATTAAGTTGTTTATGGTTTCCTTGTTCTTGATTGCAAGTTTTGTAAAAGCGTTTCTTGGCGGTATTGTGACATTGATTAAGAATATGAGTGGGATATTTTATCTTTTCCCCAATATTCCGGATAGTTCTAATTTCGTCATCAATAAATTCAGGATCTGAAATCCTGTAAGCTCTCAAGTACATGGAAATAATTTTTTTTTTTTTTTTTTTTTTACAATGATTTGGTGATTGGAATAAAAATGAACATAGGAGAGAATATTGGTAGGTTTTCTATAGACTTTTGGTTTCAGAGTACCATTATCTCTAATTATTTCAACATCTAAAAAGGGCAAATTATTGTTATTTTCTATCTCAAGAGTGAAGTTAATGGAGGGTACCAGTGAATCTAGATTAATAAGGAAATCATCAATAGATAGGTTATTAGGCCAGAAACACAAAACATCGTCTACATATCTGAACCAAATAACTTTTTCCTCTTTGATAGTTGGTAATAAATATTTTTCAAAACATTCCATGTAGATGTTAGCTAAAACCGGTGAAAGAGAATTTCCCATAGCCATCCCGAACGTAACGTTTCCCCTCAAAGACAAAAGAAGAATTATTTACTCACAGACTTATCAATTTTATCAAATCTGTTACCTAGAATATGTGGGAGAAAAGTTAAAAAAAAAAAATTAAATGGGACATGTGTAAAGATCACCATAAATTAAACCCCTAATTAAACCACTATTTTCACTCGAATGTTTTATATATATATATATATACAAGCCCCTGGCTTCGCCAGCCCGGCTGCGCCGGGGGGCTTGGTCTGCGGCGCAGCTCGCTTCGCTCTCGGGGTGCTACGCCCCACCTTCAAACAAAGGCTATAAAATAAACAACTGTAAATATTCACCTCCTTTATTTTCGTCATTTTCGTTTTTCAGAAGAATATTTTGGTGGGGTCCCGTAGATCCGCTGGAGTCCTCAAGATCCGCTGGAATCGCAAAGATCCGGTCGAGCCCTCAAGATCCGCTCGAGTCCCAAAGATCCGCTCGAGTCCTCTAGATCCGCCCGAGTCCCAAAGATCCGCTCGAGTCATCTAGATCCGCTCGAGTCCCAAAGATCCGCTTGAGTCCTCTAGATCCACTTAAGTCCTAAAGATCCGCTCGAGTCCCGCGACCGCGTATATGCGATTTATACCCTAACAGGGATGGCCCGTGTCACGGGGTCCATCATTGTAACCTTTTTGCCGGATCCCCGTTTAACTCGGTTAGGGACGTCGTGACATTGAAACATTTTGGAGAATTTTATTTTTTCGTCCCGCTCTCAGCCAATCAGCCGTCTCCGTTGCCGTGACGTCACCGCTCTCGGCCAATCAGTTGTCTCCGTTGCCGTGACGTCATCACTCTCAGCCAATCAGCGAGTTGAAACTCACCTAGGAATTTGCAAAGAATATTTTAGGACAAAGTGTCACCGAAATACCACCTGTCCCCGACGTCCACAGCGTTTTTTAGAAGAATATTTTTATCTAGACTTAGATATATATATATATATATATATATATATATACATATATATGTATATATATATACATATGTATATATATATATATATGTATATATATACTGTATATATATATATATATGTATATATATATGTATATATATATGTATATATATATGTATATATGTATATGTATATATATATATATATATATATATATATATATATATACATATATATATATATATATATACATATATATATGAAGGTGGAAAAAGAAGTCACGGGTCTACTTCCGAATTTCTGAGTTTATTCCTGACCGGTTTCGCTCTATACTTCTTCAGAGGAATGTGACTCTGGGGTGAAGCTGGCGGTATACATAGTAAGAATAGGACCACGTTCCCTCCTTGGAGTTGGGCTCCGTTTTGTTGAACAATAATTTACCATTTTTAATACAGTGTACAATAATTTATAACTTTTGTGATGTAGCTATTAAAATATAGATGTTAGATACAGCTCCGATGTGTGTGGAATGTTGACCGAGGGTGTATCAGTGTAAGTGAAATGAATGAGTGGTGTAAAAAATGTGGAAAACGCGAAAAGTGTTACAAGATAACTTATAAACAATGTAATATAATGATAACGTATCCAGACAAAATGAAATAGAATAAAATAAAATGAAAACAATGTGATAATTTGAATTGACGTGACGTCCTATGATAGTACATCGCGTTCTATTTAATTCTGTCTGGATATGTTATCATTATCTTCCACACTTCCTATCTCGCGGCGTCCATTAGTAACACACTTGTTCCATCGCTCATCAGTCGTTCGCACTAACTTACCTGCCCCATTCCACATACTCTCTTTCACCGCCTTCACAATATCTTTCACTCTAGTCTGCTCTCTCTCGGTCTCTTAGCGTTATTCCCATCATTGATCTCTCCATTCTCTTTTGTGCAGTCCTTAGCTTTGTTGCCATCGCCTTCGTCAGTTTCCAAGTCTCACACCCGTAGATTATTGCTGGCAGAATGCATTGATTGTAAACTTTACGTTTCAAACATAAAGATAGAGATCATCACAGGTTTTTATTATACTTACAAAACGTCTTTTTATTTCATTTTCATGATCTTTTGTCACTTTCACCACCTGGCATATATACATACATACATACATACATACATACATACATACATACACACATACATACATACATACATACATACATACATACATACACACATACATACATACATACATACATACATACATACATACATACATACATATATACTGGAGCTAGGTCAGACTCAGTTACCACATAGTATATATATTCCTTAGCTTGTATTCGCATTCATATATAGTGTACTTTCTTGTTACCTCTATTTTAAATATAAATACTTTCTCATTCCCTAGGTTGAGTCGTGACTGTTACAGCCTTGATAACGACTGGATATGTTATCATTATCTTCCACACTTCCTATCTCGCGGCGTCCATTAGTAATACACTTGTTCCATCGCTCAGTCGTTCGCACTAACTTACCTGCCCAATTCCACATACTCTCTTTCACCGCCTTCACAATATCTTTCACTCTAGTCTGCTCTCTCACCCAACTTGCTCTCTCTCGGTCTCTTAGCGTTATTCCCATCATTGATCTCTCCATTCTCTTTTGTGCAGTCCTTAGCTTTGTTTCCATCGCCTTCGTCAGTTTCCAAGTCTCACACCCGTAGATTATTGCTGGCAGAATGCATTGATTGTAAACTTTACGTTTCAAACATAAAGATAGAGATCATCACAGGTTTTTATTATACTTACAAAACGTCTTTTTATTTCATTTTCATGATTTTTTGTCACTTTCACCACCTGGCATATATACATACATACATACATACATACATACATACATACATACATACATATATACATACATATATACATACATACATACACACATACATACATACACACATACATACATACACACATACATACATACATACACACACACATACATACATACATACATACATACATACATATATATATACAGACATGCATACATACATATATACCGTGAGCGGACAATTAGCCGACAGACAATTGACCGACAGACAGTTAGCCGACAGACAATTCGCCGACAGGACAATTGGTCGATAAGACAATTGACCGACAGACAATTGCCCAACAGGAAAGGGAAAAAATTCAAAGCTAAAAACATAATATTCATGGTTACTATACTATACTAAACTACTTATTTTTAAAATCATTATACTAAACTACTTACTGTTAAGATTGTTATTCTAAACCAATTATTGCTGATATCGTTATGCTAAACAACTACTTTTGAAATCGTTATGCTAAACCACTTATTTTCAAATGCTTTTCCAGAACAAACTTTACTAAGTTTATTTTCCAAGCCCTTTAGTATCAGTCATGGAGTTCATCAAAACGGAACGGGTAGGCAAAAAGCTTTTTTTCGAGGGATACGCCTACATTACTGATAAAACCAGAGAATCAAAAACGTATTGGAGATGTGCTAATCGTAATAACTGCAATGCAAGATTGACTACGATCGACAAGGTAATTAGCAGAACTCCTTCTGAACACTCCCATCCACCAACTCCTATTGAAAATCGAGCTTTAAAAGTTAAAGAAGAAATAAAGCTTATTGCGGCCCGATCTGCGGAAATGCCGAGCTCTATTATTGATAGTGCAACTTCAGATATCCCTGTGACCATTGCTGTCACTGTCCAAAAAAGGACTCTCTCAAACGTACAGTGCGACGGAAGAGACCCAGTCTTAAAGAAGATGAGCTATATAAGACTCCGAGAGGTGATAATTTTTTACTCTTTGAAAATGAAGAGGTTTCTATTTTCGGAACTTTGAAAAATCTGGAAATCTTATCCAAGAAAAGTGAGTGGTTCTGCGACGGGACTTTTGACTCTGCACCTTTGGGTAAGCAGCTATACTCGATCCATGCGCTAATTACTGAAAATAAAACAGTGCCGCTACTTTATTGCGTGACAAACAGTAAATCTGAAGCGGATTATGATTTAATATTTAACTTCATTAAAGAAGGAAGAAATGTAAATGTGACCTCAATTACAGTAGACTTTGAAAAAGCAGCTATAAACTCCATTAAACGCAATTTTCCTCACGTTTCTATTTATGGCTGTTTTTTTCACTTTGGACAGTGTTTGTGGCGCAAGATACAGACTATGGGTTTACAATCGTGGTACAACGACCGAGAAAATGCATTTATTGTAAAACAGCTGCAAGCACTAGCTTTCGTACCACCTGATGATGTGCCTTTTTTGTATGAACAATCTATTAATTCTTTAGATGCACAAACTGATGAAATTTTGGAAGATTTCTTGTCTTATTTTGAGTGTACATGGTTAGGAATCGTGCAGCGTGGTAGACGTAGACGACCTTTATTCGACATTTTGTTATGGTCGTGTCACTACAGAGTGCTGAACGATCTGCCGAAAACCAACAACTCGCTGGAAGGGTGGCATCACGCCTTCAGTAGAAGAGTAAATGTCCATCACCCTAACTTATCAAAATTGATTTAAAAGCTCAGGATTGAGCAATCAAGCACAGAAATTCAAATAAGAAACAGGCATTTTCATGAGCTGATGTTTCAAGGGAAAACAAAAAATACATTCGTGTTAAGGAAAGACTGAAAAAACTTGTACTCAACTATGACGTCGAAGATGGTTTGCAATTTTTAAGAGCTTGTGCACACAATCTTATCAATTAAATCGTTTTTCTAAATTTTTGAGATGAATATTATGTTTTGATCTTTTAATTTGTTCCCTTTTATTTTGATCTTTTAATTCTTTTTTTTTTATAAATCTTTTGTACTTATAAAGTCTTTTTATGTAAGTTTTAATTTATTTCAATAAAGCGTTTATGTATTAACCTTTTTTTATATCCTTTTTAAGATGAACTCCATGACTGATACTGAAGGGCTTGGAAAAATAAACTTAGTAAAAGCAAGATGAAAGTTTGGTCTGACAAAGCATTTAAAAATAAGTGGTTTAGCATAACGATTTCAAAAGCAGTTGTTTAGCATAACGATATCAGCAATATTTGGTTTAGAATAACAATCATAACAATAAGTAGTTTAGTATAATGATTTTAAAAATAAGTAGTTTAGTATAGTATAGTAACCATGAATATTATGTTTTTAGCTTTGAATCTTTTTCCTTTCATTTGGATGTTTTTCTTTTTTTTATAAATAAATTTAATGTACGTATGATCGATCAATTGTCCTGTCTGTCGGCCAATTGTCTGTCGGTCAATTGTCTTATCGACCAATTGTCCTGTCGGCGAATTGTCTGTCGGCTAACTGTCCGTCGGTCAATTGTCTGTCGGCTAATTGTCTGACTACCCATATATACTGTACATGCATACATACATATATACTGGAGCTAGGTCAGACTCAGTTACCACATAGTATATATATTCCTTAGCTTGTATTCGCATTCATATATAGTGTACTTTCTTGTTACCTCTATTTTAAATATAAATACTTTCTCATTCCCTAGGTTGAGTCGTGACTGTTACAGCCTTGATAACGACGTGACTGCTCTTCCCCATGACTCTATTATGGTAAATTGCTATAGTCATAACGAGTCAGTCTACAAGAACATTCACCATCTCATCAATAAAGAGCCATTCAATCATATTTTGACGAAATGGAAAGTTTTTGATCTGCGTAGAAGCATTACTTGTCAAGAAGATACAAACATTCTAAAGAGTAGCAGTGGTTCCTCTGAAAATTCCGTTAATAACGGAAATAGTCCCGTTTTCAACGACAAGTCGTTTGGAGAAACGGAGCTCCCGGATAAAGAAAAGGAAAGCGAAGGAAGAAACTCCAGCGAAGAGGCCGAGAAGATCCCTTACAGTGTCATTATTTTCGGGTTAGACTCGATGTCCAGGTCCAACATGCGTCGTTTTATGCCCCAAACCTTCAAACTGTTACAGAACAAAAGAGCCCTTGATCTTCGGGGGTTCAACAAAGTAGCCGATAACACGTATCCTAATCTCGTGGCTGTGTTGTCTGGAAAATCAGGAAGCTGGATGGATAAGAACTGCATACATCATCAGAGATCTAGAGCTTATGATAACTGCTCCTTCATCTGGAAAGATTTCTCTCGTCGTGGCTACTTAACTGTCTATGGAGAAGATGCACCAGCCATGGGTATATTTCATTACAATCGTGTGGGATTCGTTCTTAAGCCAACACATTTGTACCTCCGCCCGTTCTTCCTGGCCTCTGAAAAATACATCGGGCACGGTGGTCGCAAAGATAGAAATGCTTATGGAGAATACTGCCAGGGGCCACGATCGAGTTTTGACGTCATCAGAGACTACTGCCTGGACGTAGAGCGAGCAATGGGCGGTCGTCCACATTTTGGTCTCTTCTGGACGGCTCGTCTGACACACGACCATAGCCATTATGCCTCACTTGTAGACCGAAGTGCAAGTGAATTGATCCGGCAAGTGAGCGAAGGAGGCGACTTTAAGAACACATTTTTCTTCTTCATGAGTGACCATGGAATGCGCTTCGGGGGTATTCGGAAAACCAAAATTGGAAAGATGGAAGAGAGTCTTCCCTTTGCGTTTGTGTTACCACCAAAGGACTTTAAGAATAAACACCCTTTAGCATATGGAAACCTTGTGACAAATCAAGGGAGACTTACTTCACATTTTGACATTCATGCTACCTTTTGGGACATTCTTCAGCAGAATTACAGCAATAATGAATACATCAGTAAGGAACACAAATATTCAAAATCAATGCCGCCAGGCATGAGTCTGTTTCGCGTGATTCCTGCCACAAGAAATTGCTTAGAAGCCGCCATTCCTTTGCATTACTGCACAACTCTACGACTGAAAAGCTTAAGTGTGCTTGAGGCAACTCATTTTGTCCTAGATTTCCTCAATCGCGGTCTCAAGAGGTTTCCAAAATGCGTCCAGTTTGAAGATCACACCCTCCGGAAAGCCTGGGAAGGGAGACTTGGCACCGACAAAGCTTTCGTAATCCAGTTCCAGACGTCTCCGGGTAATGCGCTAATGGAGGCAACAGTCGTTGAGAACACCGCGACGCATCATTTCAGGATAGAAGGGGAAGTGAGCCGAATAAACAAGTACAAAGATCAGAGCTCTTGTATCAAGGACGATCTGTACAGGAAATACTGTTACTGCAAATCATTATTGAAAGGTCAACCAAAATGAACATTCTTTTGTGGACAACATTTCAACATACTGTTAAAAATGTTTAACTTGAGGAGAATTTAAAGATATTTTGTGTAAAAATTTTTTTTTGTACATTTGTTCAAGTACGTGTGATGGAGATCATGTAAAATAATGTATGATTTGCCGTTGTATATGATGCATAGCATATATTGTCAAACCTGCACTGGAAAAAGCAAGTAAATGATCGTTCTTGGTAATGAGAGAGAGAGAGAGAGAGAGATAGATAGAGAAGATAGATAGATAGATAGATAGAGAGAAGTGTTAATATTTCATCACAATGTAGTTTCTGAAACAAATTGAAATGAACTATTTATTTTGATGTTTGTATCCAAAATACCTATTAAACTATTTACAGCCATATTTTGTAACGTAACTTTCTGTCGTTATTTCTAGTCATTGAAACAAAATTATATGAACTGATTGTATGTGTAAATAACCTCAACTGATGTAGATTACATTCAAACTATTATTATTATTATTATTATTATTATTATTATTATTATTATTATTATTATTATTATTATTATTATCATATTTTTTTTTTTTTTTTTTTTTTTTTTTTTTTTTTTTTACTTGGTCACTGAAAACGGGTTGGTTCAGCTCTCAGAGTAGTGTAGCTGTGTATGCCCACGACGAAGTCCTAATGGTTGTTTTTCATCTCTTAATGGTTATCTATAGATTTAAAACGTGATTCTTTTTTGTGGGAGGTAGCATATGACTCACTGGCATATCATCAACGCTGAATGGGCCGTAGTTTGACCATTGATGACGATATGGATGAAATAAAGTATTTTGTGGAGTGGCACTCCATGAATGTGTTTTACTCTCGTTTTGTTTATCTGTCTTTCTTTTCTGTATTTTTTTCTTTGTTAATTTTTCTGTTAATTTCTTCCTTTCCGAAATTGGCTTCCTCTCATGTTTGCTCTGTTTCTCTGTTTTATTCTTTATTTTCTCTTCATGACTCTTCTCCTATCTTACTTGCCTCCTTCCTCTCGTTTCTTTTTTCTCTCTTTCTCTTCCCGACTTTTTTCTTCCTCTCTCTCTTTTTTGTCTTCCTCTTTTCTTCTTTCATTTTTTCTAATTCTCTCCTGTCTTTTTCTCATTTTCTTCTTTATTTTCCTTTCTATCCTTTCTGTCTATCTTTCTCTCTTTCTCTCTCTCTTTTTCTCTTTCTCTCTGTCTCTCTTTCTCTCTTACTCTCTCCGTTCTGCTACCCACCTCACATTCACCTCACCATCTCTATGAAAACACTATTTACTGATGGGAAAGTACAATACACATGGGTTTATGCCTTTGTCACTGGTTTGCGGGAAGATGAAAAAGGGTAGAAGAAGAAAGGGATCGCTCACCGGTTATCAGGTCCCCTTATGTGAATAATTGAAGAGAAAATTGTTAAAATTGATAGAGGTCTTAGGCCATAGCACAAGACAGAGAAAGATGGCGAGAGCTTGTGTCAACGTTCAAGGTTCTGCAAGAAGACTAAGGACCATCGGAGTGAGTGAGTGAGTGAGTGAGTGAGTGAGTGAAAGGTGCTAAGAGTCCGTCCGAGCCAGTATCTCATGATAGCGCCTCGAGCAGGTAAGAGTACTACTTGGTTCTGAAGACAGGTTTCAGTGAATCACATCTATTTAGAAAGACCGGTACTATTACGATGTTGGCGTAACAGGAAGCGTGCTGGTCTCGCATTTACACAGTTGTAGGTTCAAATCCCGCAATCTTCTCCGTTTCCTAGCAGTGACTTCTACCTGAGTCACTAGTTCAAGCGCATAGGGCAATGGTGACGGCTTTGGCTGAAGCCACGCGCCTCCTGGCGTATACTCATCACCACCTACTATAAAACACTCCACATTTGATACTCGTAACGACAGAGTCGTGAGCGGGAAGCTTTGACAGAACCTAACTGGGACGTACAGATAACGAAGCATCTCAGTTTTATAGGTAGTAAATCCTTTTACTATTTATGATGACTTGTATGATTTTTCCTGACATCTGGCGATTCTATCCACTTGAGGAAAACAATCTCTCTACAGCAAGAGGGTGAAACCTATTCCACTGTTAATGACGACTTTTACTGACTTCTGCCAATCTTTCTATTCACTCACGGAAAAACTCCATATTTAGTGAAAAGAGTTCATCAGACGACGATGGAATATGAAAATCCAGGCAGCTGTGTAATGAAATTTCTTGGTGATGCTTACATAGCTCAACTAGTAAAAGAACCTAGAATACACGACCTACTCATCCTGGGCAGCAAAATTCGAATGACTTCAAGAATTCGGCTAACATATTGCATCTGGCGACTACAATCTGATTAGGTTTGTCATTTTTCCTGTGAAGAAACACTGGTCTCTTTGTTATCTCTGGTAAGTCAGTGGCAGGTTTATATGATTAGACAAGAAAAGCATTGGATAAGATTTAGAAAGCATTGCAAAGCATACTGCCTAGTGTAGGCCTTATGGTTTCTTACAGTCTCCTTCATTCTTATGTTCTTATGTGATTTATATTTATTTAGGGCCCTCAAGTGGGGGAGGGGGGAAGGGGGTTAATATGCCCTGGTGCGGCTCATTCAGTGGGGCGACAATTCTAGTCTGAACATGCCGTCAACAAAGCAGACAGAATAATCATAGTAATAAAAAAAGGCCCTGAATAGTTTACCGTAATATACGAATTTTGCGTTAGAATCAATAGAATAGGAACTATTTTTCCCTTATCCTTTGTACAATAGGGACATTACATAACACTTTTGAAATCTGTGTAATTGTTTCGCAAGCCAAGGGATAAAACAGGTTATAAGGGGTTGTGGTGATGGGGGACTGGGGTGGGGGGTGTTTTTTTTGGGGGGGGGGACGTCACTGAGAATTTTACCCCAGAGGGGGCACTTGGCATGCAAGGGCTCTGTAATTATGTTCCACTTAAAATAGGACATTCTACTAATCTATTCAGCCCAAATTGTTTTGATAAATATTCAGAGAAAGTTATTGCCATAGACGGCCTTATGAAAGTTTCAAACGTTTATAAGGCTGAAATTATTATTAGAATTTCTTGATAACACAGGGCTCTTAAAAGGAAATACAGAAATCACATTTTAAAGTGGAAATTGTGTGGTTGTATTAAGAGCTGGCCGCGTTCCTAGGTGCGTTTCGTAGGCCACATACTATACCGTCACCTATAATAATATTTTAGGAGCGCTAACCGCGGCCAAACTAAAGCGGAACGCACCTAGGAACGCACCAAGGAACGCGCCCAACTATGTTGTATTAGGGATAAGATAAAACTATGTTGGCTCTCAATATCTGCTAGCTTTCATTTCAAATATTTGTATACAAGTATGAATGATATATGCTTCAATATGGGTAAATTGCTTAATTGAGTCTTTTTCTAGGAGAACAGGCTACTTTACTGATAGGGTGTTCAACGAATGAAGCAGACTTAGTAACCATGTTGTGAGCGCTGAAACTATCAGTTGTTTTAAGAAACGGTTAGACAACTTTATGGATGGGGATGAGAGGTGGTAATGGACATGGAACTGCCTATTGTAGGCCTCATGGTCTCTTGCACTCTCCTTCATTCTTATGTTCTTATGTTGAATTTTAGTAAGGTGCTTTCTACCAGAAGTATTCACCTTTTTATTATGAGACGCTGACAATTTGATCTACATGCTAAAAGTTTTTATTTCTCTCATAGAATAAATACGCCATACAGTATTTCATTGTATAGGAATCAGGTGAATTATTGGAAGGAGAAAGCCAAAGCTGATTATTGTACTAAGATGGTGCACCAGAACAAACACGATCCAAGGAAGCTTTGGCAAACACTGAAGACCCTAGAAGTTCACACAAAGCCTAGTAACAAAGTAGACAGGATAGGACTCTTGATAAACGGCGAGCTTAACTCTGATAGGAACACCATAGCCAATCACTTCAACACCTTTTTCACAACCATTGCCACAAAACTAGTTAAATCCCTCCCCACAGGTTCTGGGAAGTTTCGGCTGAGGTACGTTCAGGAATATTATAAAGACAAGTCCTCAAAGTGTTTCAAACTGCATAAGACCACTCAAAAAGAAGTGTTTAAATTACTGACTAATATAAGTGCCAATAAGGCTACAGGGTTAGATGACATTCCTGCGAGGTTTGTTAAGGATGGAGCCTCAATTATTACTCCCCCAATAACCCACATAATAAATTTGTCTATTGGTTCAGGATTTATCCCAAGCGACATGAAAAGGGCTCGGGTAACACCTCTTTACAAGAAAAACGCAAAAACTGAGGCAGGTAACTACAGGCCTGTTTCAATTCTAGGTATTATTTCGAAGGTCTTGGAACGTACCGTATACAATCAGTTAGATACCTACCTCAGGGAACGTAATCTACTATACGGTATGCAATCTGGTTTTAGAACGAATTACTCAACAGACACCAGCTTAATATACCTTTACGATCTGATAAAACAGGAATGCGACAAAGGTAATTGCACGGGTTTAGTCTTGTTGGATCTTCAAAAGGCATTTGATACAGTGGACCATGATATTTTGTTAAAAAAAACTTCAGGCATTAGGAGTGTCAAATATTGGCTGGTTCAAGTCCTACCTTACAGGTCGCAATCAACTAGTACAGGTAAACGAAGTCCGCTCAGATGACAGAGAGATAACTTGTGGTGTACCACAAGGTTCAATTCTAGGACCGCTACTGTTCCTGATCTATATTAACGACATGCCAGGTGCGGTGAACTGTAAGTTACTGCTATTTGCAGACGACTCC
>NC_134804.1:33770246-33772746 GCF_046742065.1 Oratosquilla oratoria | reverse complement strand
CTGCACCTTTTACCTTTTCTTCTCTACTTGATTCGTCTCCTCTTCCTCTCTTAATTTCTTTCCAAAACATCTTTTTATTACTTTCAAAATTTTCTGTCATACTCTTACCCCACTTCACATCTCCTCTCCTCTTTGCAACCTTTACCTTTTGCTTTACTTCTCTTTTCTTTCTTTGTACCTCTCATATGACTCCCTCGTCCTATTTTGTAATCAATCTGTGAAAAGGAAAAGGAGAAGGAGTAGAAGAAGAAGCTGAAGGAAGAGTGTGAGGGAATGAAGGATAGAGTGGAGCTAGGTGTGGAGGAGGAATGGGGATGGTTCAAGGAGGGAGTCACAAAGTGTGCAAGGATGGTCTGTGGAACAAGAAGGACAGGAGGAAATAGAAGGAAGGGTAGTGAATGGTGGGATGAGGAAACAAAGAAGGTTGTAGAAGAGAAGAAGCGAGCTTTCACACACATATATATATATATATATATATATATATATATATATATATGTATGTATATACATATGTGTTTATATATATTATATATATAATGTATATATATGTATATATATATGTATATATATTTATGTATGTATATATATGTATATATATATGTATACATGTATATATGTATATATATATATGTATATATGTATATGTATGTATATATGTATGTATATATATAATATATATATGTATATATATAATATATGTATATATATATATGTATATATATGTATGTATATATATATGTATATATATGTATTTATATATTTGTATGTATGTATATATGTATATATGTGTACATATATGTATATATATATGTATATATATATGTATATATATGTATATATGTTTATATATATGTATGTATATATATGTGTGTATATATATAAACATATAATATATATACAAATATATATATGTACATATACACATATATAATATATATTTCATATATATATATGAAATATATATTATATAATATATATGTATGTATATATATACACACATATTATATGATATAATATATATTTCATACATAAATATATATATATATAAATATATATATATATATATATATATATATGCATATGTATATATGTACACACACATATATATAATATATATTTCATATATGTATATATATATATATATATATATATATATATATATATATTTATATTTACATATAATTCTATTTAAGAATAACACTGCAAGAATCTTACGGTGGTATTCTTAAAAAATATCCTAGTATAAATCTTTCTTTATATAAGTCTTGTATAAAGAAAGGAGGCACAGTTATGGTGGACTGGCTGGGGAGGTTATTTAATGTTTGTTTAAGAGAGGGTACAGTGCCGGAGGACTGGAGGAGTGCCTGTATAATTCCACTTTACAAAGGAAAGGGAGACAAGTGTGAGTGTAGTAGTTTCAGAGGGATCAGCTTGTTGAGTGTAGTTGGGAAGGCTTATGTGAGGGTCTTGATTGAGAGGATTAGGAGAGGAACAAATGGAGTAATTGGTGAGGAACAGTGTGGTTTTAGGACAGATATGTGAGAAAGCTATGGGAAAAGGCAAGGATGTCTTTTGGGCTTTTATGGATCTGGAAAAGGCTTAAGACAGGGTAGACAGGAAGGCATTGTGGGAGGTACTGCAGATATATGGGATAGGAGGAAAGCTGTTAAGAGCAGTCAAGAGTTTTTACGAGAGTAGTAGAGTTTGCGTTAGGATTAGAAATGGAGAGAGTGAATGGTTTGAGGTGAAGGTGGGACTTCGTCAGGGGTGTGTTATGTCGCCCTGGCTGTTCAATCTTTACATGGATGGGGTGGTGCAAGGGTAGTAGGTCAGGGGTTGGAGATGATTAAAGAAAATGGAGAAAAGTGGGAGGTGAGCCAGCTGTTGTTTACTGACGACACTGCGCTTGTGGCAGGATCAGAGGAGGGATCGAGGAAATTAGAGACAGAGTTTGAGAAGGTGTGTGAAAGAAGGAAGCTGAAGATAAATGTGGGTAAAAGTAAGGTGATGAGATGTACAAGGGGAGAGAGTGACAGCAGGCTGGAAGTGAGCATTAAGGGTGAAAGACTGTAGGAAGTGGTTAGTTTTAAATACTTGGGTCCGAATGTGGCAGGAAAGGGAGGAGTGGGGGTGGAGGTAGAATGTAGATTGAGAGAAGCGAGTAAATGCCTTGGTGGATTGAAAAGTGTAATGGAAAATAGACATTTGGGAATCGATGCTAAGAGGAGGTTATATGAAGGAGTGATTGTGCCAACAGCATTGTACGGGGCAGAAACATGGAACATGAGAGAGGAAGAGAGAAGGAGTTTGAATGTGTTTGAGATGAAATGTCTGAGAAGTATGATAGGGGTTACTAGGCTGGATAGAGTGAGAAATGAGGAAGTGAGGAGAAGAACAGGGGTGGAAAGGGAACTGGGAAATAGTGTTGATGAAAGAGTATTAGGATGGTTTGGACACATGGAAAGAATGAGTGAAGAAATATTAGTAAAAGAAGTGTGGA
>NC_134804.1:33755246-33767746 GCF_046742065.1 Oratosquilla oratoria | reverse complement strand
TAATGACGCGCCTAATGTAATGTATTATGTTAATATGCATTATATTTATTTTCTTTGGCAAGAGATTAAATGGAAATTAATTTAGTATTACACTCACATTTTACGAAGAGAATGTATCCAGTTTTAGTTCTTTGACGATGACGCATAACACAGAGTTTATGTATGTTTTTCTTCCCAAACTTGATGTCCTCACCTATATACGAGTATTCCACTCCCCTCCACCCTCCTCCCTCCCTCTCATCTTAGCACCTCCTGGATGACGGGTCATCCTTGCATCCTGTCCACTGCCTTGGGTCAGAAGCAGTGTCGCAAGACACAGCACATCCACAACAAGGCCGCTTCATTAATTCGGCGACCCACCCTCTAACTCCCCTCATGCAGAAAAGGAGATGACGGGGAGAAATCCCCTCGGGCTGGGTCAAATTTCTCATAAATACTTCCTCACCCCGCATCCCTACCCACTCCCCCACATGCATCACAGCATCATCCATACACAACACTTTTCCATTCACGCCTATCTTTTCTTCTCTCCCGTCCTTACTCAACAGACTTTCCTCTCTTTTGTGTATATATATATATATATATATATATATATATATATATATATATATATATATATATACACACACACACACACACACACGTAGATTCAATAAAGGTGGTAAAGAAACGACGGAGTGTTCACTTGTTCCCAACTTTTAATTTCACAAGGAAAATAACAATGTGTCTCACACTCTCTCACTCGTATGTTACTCGAATGCCCGCTCGTCTCTGTCTGACTGCGTGACGCTATTTGACGCTGTTCGCGTGCCCAAGGCAGTTGCTAATTCTAATTTCCCACAATTATTCCTTGTGCACAGAAGTTTACATTCATTCATATTTCAGTAATACAATAATTAAAATTTTGATGATATTAATAATCTATCTCATTTATTCAACTTTCGCATTACAAAATAAATGATAATTGACTATGTAGACAGAATGGCAATTTGATTGTTCTAGAAGATTCACTCCCGCTACACGCATGCACGTATATACATACACACTTCCAACTACACATCTACTTGTATCTCCTACATGTATACAAAGTGCTACAATCCATACACCTATCACCCTCCCGGATGAGAGCTTGGAGCCCATACTGTATATGGCCCGATCTATTAGTACAATTGTGACCCACCCCCCCAACACACACACAAATTCTTACCCTCTAGAGTCGGAGTGCCGGCTCGCATTGTAGCGATGCTGATTTTTTTGGAAGCCCTGGGTGGGAACCGAACTTGGACCGCAGAATTAGTGGAACAGACCGGTACCATCACACCATGGAGACGTGGGTATGTGTGTGTGTGTGTGTGTGTGTGTGTGTGTGTGTGTGTGTGTGTGTGTGTGTGTGTGTGTGTGTGTGTGTGTGTAATTCACCATGGTTCACCATGGTCTTGGATCACGTGCTGGACTCATGATCGACAGCTATTTCCCTTCCGGATGAGACCTCAGAGCTCAAATATAACTGATCTATGGGTAATGCTGTGATCTTGCACACACACACACACACACACACACACCCAAACACCCAACTCCCCACCCACGAGATTTGGAGTAACAAACCGCAGCGCAGCGATACTGAAATTATTTCAGCCCTGGGCAGTGTGTGTGTGTGTGTGTGTGTGTGTGTGTGTGTGTGTGTGTGTGTGTGTGTGTGTGTGTGTGTGTGTGTGTGTGTGTGTGTGTGTGTGTGTGTGTGTGTGTGTGTGTGTGTGTGTGTGTGTGTGTGTGTGTGTGTGTACTTTGGTCTTTGGATCACGGATTGGACTCGTGATCGACAGCTATTTCCCTCCCGGAAGAGAGCTCAGAGTTTGTATGACCGATTTATGGGTAATGATGTGACCTTACTCACACACCCACACCCAACTCCCCGCCCACGAGTGAGTGAGTGAGTGTGTGTGTGTGTGTGTGTGTGTGTGTGTGTGTGTGTGTGTGTGTGTGTGTGTGTGTGTGTGTGTGTGTGTGTGTGATCCATTTTCTCGTTTGCGTGCAAATGTTTACAACTAAGTTGATGTGATAATATTCCCGTACTGTGGGTATCTTTGTATGGACCATGGTGAATCACTGCAGTATAAAGGAACATTTGTATTCTTCGCAATAACACAAAGCCTCGGCCACTACTCCTTCCTCCCGGCACATCTGCTGATGACTCATCATGATAACCCATGTGAACAAGTTGCATAAACACGGCAAAGGAAACATGGACTGAAAGTGAAGCGTTTATTCCTGTCGTTTCGTCTACCGACTTTCTCAGTAGACGAAAGGTCAAGAATAAACGCTTCACTTCCAGTCCATGTTTCCTATGCCGTCTTTATGCAACTCATCATGATAATCTACGGGTTTGTATAATCATGTACACATAAAGATATACGTAGATATATGAAGATATGGTGTAAATAGGAAGTGATATACGTGACAGCCACCTTGATTCATATTATGTAAATTTTGTGTACATGTATGTGTATATGATGAATGTGTATATGTATGTGATATATGAATGTGTATAATTAGAGTATGCTGTATCTGCCACCGTAACTCATATTTTGTCAGTTTTATACGCAATTACGTATACGCTTGTGGTAAACACAGGAACAATAATCCACTTTTTCATATTCAGTATATATATTCTACGGAAATTGTTAATACTAAGAGATATACAGTCACAGTATACACAGACAAGTAATGAATATAAAATCATATTCCTAATTCATACAGGGGACAATAAAAACGTACATATATTTATGTTGTCTTTGTATAAGACATTATAAAACCTATGAGATCAAAGGTCTACACGGAACGAAGCTGTGTTTACTGTATCAACCTTTTTCTATATTAATCAGATTCATATTCCATCTACGGCCCAGTGATTTTCGAATGAGGGAAACCTTTCTAAGTCAAAAGATTAAGAAGTACTTCGAATGATTCTCTAATAATTATGTTCGACTCGTGGCTATTCTACCTTACGCCAAGTGGTTCTATTACTACGGCAGAGTTGAACTTTTTCTGACATTAGCACCCGTGTAGTTAGGTCTAGATAGTCTCGCACCTCCTAACTCTGGTTATCATCTAATTACTGGATTGATAAAGAAAACTGAGGTACTGCTTGATTATTTATTTTGTTGATTCTTCTAACCTAAAACCAACTGCCATATTTGTTAATAAGAGAAATAAGATAACCCGAGAAGAAGGAAAGAGCATGGAAGTGATATTTTACCGCCATGTATTCAACACTTACAGACTTCGCCTAAAATTTTATTTCAGGACCCCTAGATGGTGATAACACCTCAAGTAATGAGACACCACTCGAAGGGTGTCAGACACCAAAAATGCAAGTGTTCGGATCTGGGGAGTATCTTATTGGCCTTTGGGGAAAGTAGATATTCAATGGTTAGCTGTGACTGTACTTGTAACTAGGTGTTGGTATGAGTCTGCGTGACTATGATATGACTTAGGGTAACATTATTGTTACTTTCACAGCAAAGGTTGATCTCATTTAACTTCAGCGTCATGCATGTGTATCAGTAATGATACAAATGTATTGTTATTTATCATTATTATCAGCTACCAACTCTCGATAAGTGTATTCTTTGATATGGAAAAATATTTTAATAAAAGAGATCTAACTATTGTAAACAGATTCTAATTTGTGCTTAGAGAACCCCAAATATAAATATCATTGTATTTATATGAAAATGAACAAAATAAAGCTGTTATGAAACAGATTGCCAATGGTAAATTTATTTTCTTCCGTAAAACAGAATATAGGCAACATCACCCGCAATCATCGCCTGCAGTTAGGTTAGGTTAGCTTAGATTAGCTTAGCTTACATTCGAATAGGTTAGGTTAGTTCAGTTTAGTTTGATTTAGGTTAAAGTAGGTTAGGTTAGATTAGATTAGGTTGTTGTTGTTGTTGTTCCCTAGACTGTCTGTCCGAGCAGTCCCGTCTCCCCAAGGAATGCCACTGCCGAAACTGCGGTGCGGCCACCACCCAGTACTTCTAAGCTACCAGAAGAGGTTGGATGACCGCATTGTGAACAGCTGCCCAGGATGTAACACTTCACCCCATACCATACAACACATAATGGAAGACTGCATTATACACAATCATGCACGCAAACAACACAACATACACTCTATAAAGATTAAGTTGGTTGGTTGGTTTATAATTTTTTTGGCTAGTATACCAAGCGCCGGAGCCTGGGTCCATTCAGCGCATATATATCTACTTATTCCTTAAAACATTTACTCGTTTCAATTCATCCACTCAATTTCTGTAAAAACTTAAATATGGTAGAACAAATCTATTTCCTTTAAAAAAACATTTTATCCTATCTATGGAAGCGTCCTCTCCTAAAACTTTAGTGATGGTAAGCCCTTCTAGAAGATTGTTTCTTCTATCAGAGCTGAATTGTGGGCATTCCTTTAAAATGTGTTTTACTGTAAGATTCTTTCGACAAGTGGGGCAGAGGGGAGCCTGTCTCTCCGCTCCAGTCCTCAACAGGTACTTGTGGGTTAAAAAGGTGTGCCCGAGTCATGACGAGTCATGACGAGTCAGGCGAGTCATGACGATACCTGTCCTCCTGTCTCCCTGGAAATGACTCCAAGGGATGACAGAAGGTTTGATGGATTTGAGCTTTAAATTGTTATTTCCATTATTCCATTGAAGTTGCCACTGTTCTTGTGTAACTTCTAATGCGGTTTTTAAATCCATTTTGGGGATTTTGAGTTGGGAGATATGTGCCAGCCCAGCTGCTTCTTTAGCTACAGTATCGGCTAACTCGTTTCCTTTTATTCCCACATGGGAAGGCACCCAGCAGAAGTTCACAGTTATTTTCTTTCTGTTACTGAGGAGGACCAGCCAATCTTGTATTTGTACGATAATGGGGTTGACTAGTAATATTTTATTGATGTTAAAATGCTCTTACAGTCTGTATATATGACAAATGTTTTGGCAGATGCATTGTTAAAAATATAGATTAAAGCATTAAGAAAGGCCAGCAGTTCTGCGGTAAAAATTGAAATGTTAAAATTAGCTCTTTTTTTCTTATATAATAGATTGAGGGGTAATCACTGAGAAACCCATTCTGTCTGCAGTTTTTGATCCATCAGTGTATAGATTAGTTGCATCTGTGTGGGTCCTGCTGTGTTCAAGGAATTTACTTCTAAGTTCGGACTCTGGGCAGCTATTTTTCTTACACCAGAAAGTGCAAATGTTGATTTCGGGTCTACACCAGGGAGGGTATTTAGCTGGTAAACTTTCTTCGACGTGTAGAGGGGTCGGGTCTATGTTCTTGGCACTATTTTCCAGTCTAACTTCCAGCGGTTTGGAGAGCTTAGGTCGAGTTGGAGCTCTGTCTTTGGGTGTTCTAACAAACTTGTAGTTGGGGTTGTTTTTGGATGACAGTACTCTTGTTAGGTATCTCAATCCTAGTTCCTGCCTTCTAATTGGAAGAGGAGGAATGCCGGCTTCAACATTTAGGCTGTCTATGGGTGACGTTTTATATGCACCTGTGCAGATGCGTATAGCCATGTTTTGGATGATATCTAGTTTTTGTAAGGTGGTTTTACAGGCGGCCCCATAGATTTGGCATCCATAATCTATTTTGCTTAGGCACAAAGCTTGGTATATTCGTAACAGAGTTGTTCTGTCAGCTCCCCAGTTGAAACGTGAAACTACTTTTAAGATGTTGAAGCGTTGTTTCACGTTATGTATTATTTCATTAATGTGTGTATTAAAGTTTAGTTTTTTGTCAAGGCTTAGTCCCAGGTACTTGATCTGATCCTCGTATGGAAGAATAGAGTCTTCCAGCATTAGGGTTGGGATTTCTTCTCTTATCTTTCTTCGGCAGAAGCGGACTGCTTTAGTTTTCTCCGGGGAGAATTTAAAGCCTCTTTTTTCCGCCCATGCAGTGGTAGAGTTAATGGCAGTCTGTATTTTCTGGCTTGCCTCCAGTGCTGATGGTCTGCTACAGATTAGAACAATGTCGTCTGCATATGCCAAGCTATGCACTTCGATCGGTACTTGTTCTAGTAGTCCATTGATGGCTATGTTGAACAGTGTTGGGCTGAGGACACTTCCTTGGGGTATGCCTTCCTCCTGGGTGTAAGGTGAAGAGAGAGATGAACCTACTCTTACTTTTAGGATACGATCAGTAAGAAAATCTTTAATTGCAAAGAACATATTTCCTCCTACACCCCATTCGGCAAGTTGTTTTAGGATGCCACCACGCCAGGTGGTGTCATAAGCCTTTTCTAGATCGAAAAAGACTCCTATGGTTTGGCTCTGTGTGGCGAAAGCATTCTGAATTTCTCGGGTAAGAAATATCAGTGGGTCTATAGTGCTTCTGTTTTTTCTGAAGCCAAACTGTCTGTTTGAGAGGAGATTTTTCGACTCTAATATCCAGACAAGACGCGTGTTGATCATTCGTTCGTATATTTTGCATACACAACTGGTTAGAGCAATGGGTCTATACCCTTGAGGGAGACTGTTTTTTTTTCCTGGTTTTGGTATGGTTATAATGACCGAAGTCTTCCACGACTTTGGTGAAGATCCTGTAGTCCAAAATTTGTTCAGTATATTTAGGAAAAATTCTTTGGTGCATGTAGGAAGATGTGAAATCATTGAGTAAATTATATCATCCTCACCAGGTGAAGTTGGAGATGATAGAGGCATTGCGTACTCTAGTTCAGTTAGTGTAAAGGGGAGATTATATGCCTCCGTGTTTTTACTTTTTGGAGGGACAACTATTGTACTTTCTCGAATATTTCTGAAGAAGGGAGTGTAGTGGAGAGCACTTGAAATGTTTGTGAAGTATCGTCCAAACGTTTCCGCTACCTCAAGGGGATCAGAAACTATTTCATTGTTAATCTTAAGGATGGGTAATGGAGATGGTACAAATTTTCCCATCAGTTTTCGGATTCTATTCCATACTAAGCTTACGGGAGAGTCTTGTTTCAATTTACTTATGTATCTGATAAACGATTCTCTCCTTGCTTTTTTGAATGTTTTCTTTTGTTTGGCCAGTGCTCTTTTATAAATTATTAGGTTAACTGCTATAGGTCGTCTGTTGTACTTTTTGTAGCAAATTCTAGTGATTTTTCTGCTTAAGGCACAGGCATCTGTCCACCATGGAACTAGAGCGCGTCTAGGATTTCCTTGAGTTTTTGGTATAGACTTCATGGCCCCATTTATCATAATTCTCTCGAGATGTTCGTAGGCAACATAGGCATTTGGAAAATCTTCATTATTTTTGTCAATTTTTGTGAAGTCTTGGTATGTTTTCCAATCTCCCTCTTCAACTTTCCATTTTGGTAAACAAGGGGATGGAATATTTCTATTTAATTTCATATGGATAGGGAAATGATCGCTTCCGAATAAATTTTCGTCCACAGACCATTGGTATTCTGGTCTCAACGAAGAGGAGCAGATCGTGAGGTCGATGGCAGATTTAGAATTGTGGGTGATATCGTATCTGGTTGGGGAACCTTCGTTTAGTAGTACGATGTCGTTATTGTCTAGTAGGTTTTCTACTATATTGCCCCAACGATTACATGTTCTTTCTCCCCACAGCCTGTGTCTGGCATTAAAATCCCCCATTAAAATGAATGGTTGGGGTAGCTGGTATATTAGGTTCTGTAGGTCTTCCAGTTTTAGTTGTCGGTGATTGCCTAATTCATCTTGCAATCTGTTTTCTAGTGCAGGCTCTAGATATAATGAGCATAGAGTAATCCATTTAGTTGTATAAATCTGAATTGCACATACTTGTAAAGCTGAATTTAGGTGAAGGCTTCGATGATTCATTGACTTATGAACAATTATGCCTGTACCTATCCCTGGTCCTCCCTGTATAGGTACACCTGGAGGAGGTGGGGATATGTAGATAGCATATTCATGTCCTAAATTTGGGGAAGTGTTTCCTAGCATAGTCTCTTGTAAGCAAATGGCAGAGACTTTATGTTCTTTAAAAAGGATCCGAAGTTGTTCTAGGTTAGAGTTGAAACCACGTATGTTCCACTGGATAAGAGACATTATTTAGGTCACTACTTTACTGGGTCTCTGGTGGGGCTTGTTTTAGGTGTCTCTTTTTTTGGGTTTCCAGGTTTTGTTTTCTGAGTGGAATGGTCCCGAGTTGGAGTGATTGGATCTTTTTTGGCGGGCACCTTCAGGTGTTACTTGGGTAGGGGAGAGAGTTTGGGGTCTTTTCTTATAGGAGTTTTGCATCTCCTTGGATTTTGAGTTTTGTACTTTTGGTTGTACAAGGTTGTGACTTTTCTTGGTTAGGGTCCCATAGTCTGTTTTGTGGTTTTCAGAAGCAGATGGGGGGGGCCCTAGGGGGCTTTGAGGATGTTTCATGTGCCATCGCAGAAGCCAGAGGGGCCTCCGGTGTAGCCTGGGGGGCCTCCGAGGAAGCCTGGGGGCCTCCGAGGAAGCCTGGGGAGCCTCCGAGGAAGCCTGGGGAGCCTCCGTGGAAGTCTGGGGGTTCTCCGCGGGAGTTCGGAGGGCTTCCGAGGAAGCTTGGAGGGTCTCTGAGGAAGCCCGGTGGGTCCTCGAGGAAGTCCGGTGATCCCCCAAAGAGGGGGGATTAGAGGTTTCATCTGAAGGTCTGTGGTTTTTATCCTTGTTTGTCGAGAATGTTACAATGGTGTTGGGTTTGTTTGTTTGAAGAACTTCACTGTAGGTTGTTTTTAGTAACAGCCTCTTTGCATGTCCTATGCTTGTTTTTTCTATGGAAGCTTTCAGGACAGCTTCTTGCTCCTTTTTATATGTAGGGCAGTTTCTGTTTTTAGCGTTGTGAGTTTCTTTACAATTTATACATAGTTCTCGTTGGTCGCAGTCGCCGTGTTCATTTTGGGAGCAATTACCACAGACTTTGTTCCTTGTGCATTTCCTTGAGGGATGACCATAGCCATAACAATTGTAACACTGTAAGGGTCTTTGTTTATAAGGGCGAATATTCATTTTTTCCTTGTAGATTATAATATCATAAGGGAGGTTTTCATTGTTAAATGTGATAACAATCATGTGAGATCTTGGAATTTTATCAACTTTCCATATTGTTTCGGGGCACATTTCAAGAATTTCTTCTTCCGGCAATTCATGTAGGTCTTGGTTGAAAATAACCCCCTTGGCATAGCTAAAGTTGTAATGGGGTTTTATTTCTTTGATGATTCCATCAGGTTCGATTTTTAAGTTGGATATCATTGCTGCTTGAGTGGGAGACTTAGCATGTATTAAGAAACTTGTTCGTCCAAATCTTGTAACTCTGGAATTTTCCATATCTCCAGCTTTAACCTTTAATTGTTTCCTAAAAGTATACAAGTTTGCTCGTTCACCCTTGGTTGTTGCAATGAGCCAAGTAGCTGGCTTAGGTGTTCTTGAGATGTTTCCGTGTTGTGAGCTTTTATTATGCACTGTAGGGTAATATACATCTAGATTAGGTGGTACCTTATTGACCAAGGAGCATTTGATATCTTTTGCTATATTTTCTGAATAGGCCTTCTTTGCCTCATTGTGGGAAGAATATATTATCCACACTTGCCAATAGTTGGAAGTGTCTGACAGCCGTAGCCTAATTTCTTTTATGCATCCAAATTCACTGAATTGTTGTGAAATATTTTCGTAATTCATGTTTAAAGTTAGACTCTCAATATGTAAAGTTTTTTCATTGCCTTTAGAGCTTGGCATTTCAAATGGTTCTAGTGTGATCATTGTTGGTTTGGCGGTACTAGTGGAAACTGCCTTTTCATTCGAATCTTTATTCATATTCAGTCCAGGGTCTTTGTTGTCAAGATTTTCCTTTGCCTTGCGTGGGTCGTCAACTGGGTCAGAGGAGAGTTTATTTGAAAGGGTCAAATTTGTGGGAGTGTTCGTTAGTACTTTGGAAGGGTGATTAGGAGGAGAATCAGGAGGATCAGGAGGATTTGGAGGAATGGGAGGAGGTAAGATTTTAGGGTCTGCTGTAATTGTAGGTAGTGGAGTCTCCATTGTCAAGTTTATATCTCTTGGGCGTCACCATATATTAGAAATTTTTAGTTAATGTACATGGAAGAAGATACTGCAGTTGCTTGATGCCTCAAGCAATGAAAGAAGTAGTCTCTGTAGAGTCGGAAGGATCCAGAATACGATTATTTACAAACAGGGGGTCTCGGTCACGAGTATAAGCTTTCACAACCCTATTTGTCCTTTAGTTTTGTTCCATAGAGTATGGAGCCGGCGTTGCTACTCCCTGTGTGCACTGGAAGATGGATAGAGAGTCGGCAGTCAAAGGTAGCCTCTCTGCCCCTCCTCCACCAGCATACGGGGTTTTGCCCCTCGCAATGAGTAGGGACCTCGCGGTATATCCCATCACCCAGCTGGTTTCTGGTAGAGTTTCAGGGAAACTTTTAACTGTCAGAACCTCTCGAGTAGTAAAAGAAAAGGTTGAGAAAAGGAGATTAGGGTAGCGAATAAGAAGAAAAGGGATAGGGGAGTTCACTGGATAATGAGGGTGGAGGGTCCCCTATCTATTCGTTACCCCTGATATCTCACTCTCTGACAACTGTCATGGGGCGAGGGCGTCGAATCCAGAGAATAGTCCAGTTCATAATCAAGATCAGGCCGGGGTCATCTATTTATATTTGTCTGTTTGGCACAGTTTTAGTCTGGAAGCTCAGGATTGACTTCTCCAGCATGGTTGGACCTGGCTGGCACAGCTCAATCCTTCCTCGCAACACGCAAGCCCCCCCACTACTTCAAAGTACTGGGCCTCGGAGAGGGAGGTTAGATTAGATTAGATTAATTCATTAGTTTCGAGGTTAGGAGCGGGATTCAAAGCCTGTGACAAGACCCGTTAGGTAAACATTCTTGTGGCACAAGAATTTACCTAATGGGCAGCTCCTACCTCATGAAATAATGCAAATAATATTAAAGCCTATAAGAAGCTCTTTTCTTAAGGTTCTTCCAAAGTCTCAGCGTTATTGTAATATGATCTATTACATTAATACATATTTGTTAGATATTTTTCTTATCTGAATATACCAGTCTATCATTAACTATATTTAATAATTTTCTATGACGATCGTAGTCTTCTTTCACTAGACGTAGGAGTAACTTTAATATATCTATGTTCAGCTATATAACGGTAGGAAATTTTTCTCCCGATAAATACAAGAACATATTTGACGTTAATAGAGTAGTGCAAGTGTACCAAGTGATTGGTAGATCACTATGTTTAGTAAATATGCTTCTTGTTCCAGCTATAACACAAATAAACGGGTAGTAATAGCAATGGGATTTTTCTAATTGCATGATCTTAGCTAAACATTCATGATGTGGTGGCTCATTATTTTGATTACTTACTGGATGCAATAAGAGCTGACTTACCTCTTACGTTTTACGAAGCCTGGGTCGCACATGTATCTCCCACCAGTTGGTGTAAAAAAAATATATAAAAACACGTATTTCACTTTTCATAGAGATGCGTTAAAATTCTTTAACACGCTTTTCTAACAAGTTTGGTCGGTTATTGAAATATAGTTTGTAGTCATCTGTAGAAACTAAAGATGCTGAAAACATTTCAGATAAGAGAGAGAGACCCCAATCATCCAACACACGTTCCAGCATAACATTTGTCTATCTTCAGAATTTTGTTCTGGCTTGACTGAGCGAGCTATACATTATATATATATATATATATATATATATATATATATATATATATATATATATATATATATATATATATATATATATATATATATATACGTCCCTTATTTCTTTCTGTGTCACCGTTATTTGGGGGATCCTTCTTGGTAACCATCATACCACATTTGTGAGCTTTCAACTGTAAATACAGACTTTAAGTGTCTGGTCATTACTTCAGCTATTTTTTCATCTTCTATGTATTCTTTATTTCCTTCGCGCAGTTTCACTATTTCATGTTTGTCTTTTAGTTTATCGTTTACATATGTGCAAAATAGTTTAGGCATTTTCCTATTATATCTTTTTGATAGTTTCTTTTTTCCTCTCTGCGTATGTCTACATATTCATTTCTCAGTTTGATGCATGTTTGCCATTTAGTCACTTTTTTGTCTCTTTTCCATCTTTTCCAAGCTTTGTCTCTTCTATCTTTAGCATCGCTACACTTTTTATTATACATGTATATACACATATATCATACAGTATACATATATATACATATACATATATGCACACATATATATGTATATGTATATATATGTCTGTATATATGTATATATATATATATACATATAATATATTTATATATGCATATATATATATATATATATATATATATATGTATATGTGTATATATATTTATATACATATATATATATAAATACATACATATATATATATTTATTTATATATTTATAAACACATATATAAATATAATCACACACAAATAACATTACACACACACCATTACACACACACACACACACACACACACACACA
>NC_134804.1:33732746-33750246 GCF_046742065.1 Oratosquilla oratoria | reverse complement strand
CGTCCACATTTGGAATATACTGTTTCCGTATAGTCACCGAATCATAAAACATTCAGAAGATTTATAAAATCTATTTATAAAATCTTCTGAATGCTTTATGATTATATAAATAAAATCATAAAGCATTCAGAAGATTTCATAAATAAGATCAAAAGTCACCATATTCCGGGACGGAGTAAATTGTTAAGCCTAGACATAGTGTCTTTATTTACAAATATCAATGTAGCAGAAGTTTTGAAGTTGCTGGAAAATAGATTACAGCATTATCAGGATCAACTTCCCATATCAGTAAATAGAATGATCAAATTAACAAAATATTATATGCTGGCACAAATGTTTTTTCGTTTAATGATAAAAAAGATGGTGACTTTTGATCTTATTTATAAAATCATAAAGCATTCAGAAGATTTTATAAATAAGATCAAAAGTCACCATCTTCCGGGACGGAGTAAATTGTTAAGCCTAGACATAGTGTCTTTGTTTACAGATATCAATGTAGCGGAAATTTTGAAGTTCCGGAAAATAAATTACAGCATTATCAGGATCAACTTCCCATCATAGTAAATAAAATTATAAAATTAACAAAATCATGTGCTGGCACAAATGTTTTTTCGTCTAATAAATATTACAAGCAAAAATTTGGCTGTTCAATGAGATCTAATCTCTCCCCAGTGCTAGCAAACTTATACATGGAATATTTCGAGACGGTACTTCTGCAGGACATAAAACCCCACGGAATGTTTTAGTATAGATATGTGGATGACATCTTCACGATTTGGGATGAACAGTGGGGTTCCTTTAATGATTTCTTCAACAAACTCAACCTCCTAACTGCTAACATTAGATTTAAAGTGGAATGGGAAGTGGATAATAGTATCATGAGAGAGGTCGACGAAACAGCCGCTTTAAGACATTCTCCTTGTGTCTTAAGGTGGTTTTATTGAAATCCTTTTCGATGACATAGAAAAATTATCTAAAAGAGGCAAAGTACATGTAAAACTAAATTTCAGAAAAAAAATGTCACTGAAGCATCTAAAACAAGAGGAAATTTCAACAGTAAAATAATAGAACATAGACACATCATGGCAGCAAAACAATTAAAGGCAGACCCTAACATCACTATAAGAAAAGCGGACAAAGCTGCCTCTTATGTTCTCATGAATACCTCAGAATATATGGATAAAATAGATACCATCCTTAAGGATGAAACAAAATTTTAAAAAATAACAAGGGACCGCACGGAGGCCCTAAAGAAGAAACTAATAAACTATTATCGATAAATAACGCCGCAACCAACACCATCAAATTTACTAAGTTGACGGGAGACTATAGTATGGGATACTGTTATGGGAATGTAAAAACTCACAAACCAGGTAACAAGCTCAGACCCATCATATCTCAAATCCCATCCCCAACCTATAACATAGCTAAACAACTGTGCGACATATTGACCCCATACGTCCCTGCTACCTACAGCTTAAACTCCGCAACCGACTCTTTGGACATCCTGAAGGCAAATAGTGCCAATGGTATCATAGCTTCGTTGGACGTAGAAAAGCTATTCACACACATTCCATTTGATCGCACTATATAACTACATAATTGACCGTGTTAACCATAACGACAGTACTCCCAACATAGCCATCCCAGAATCTACACTCCGTGGCATGCTAATGTGTTACACAAAAGACCCTGTACCTTCCCACGCGGAGAAAATACCAACAAGTTGATGGAGTCGCTATGGGTTCTTCGTCTGGAATCCTATTTGCAAACTTTTGTATGGGATGCACTGAAAAAGTGTTTAAAAAAATCGAAAAATCTAAAATCTACTGCCGCCATACTGAAAAAAATCTTCTTAGAAACTACATGTAGTGAAGATATTGAAATACTGAAAAATTGCCTTCAAGACACCTCTGGGTTAACCTTTACGGTTGAGAACAGAATAGAAAGATCCATGTCATTTTTAGATATACTCGTTAAACAAAAACAAGAGCATTTCACAACTATTGTACACGTAAAACCCACAAACCCCGGACACTCTTAATACGGAAAAAGCGAGTGCCCACAAAGATACAAAGACTCCACCAGTAGCGCATACATATGTAGAGCATTCTCCCTTTGCAGCACGTGGGAACAAGTTCACACTAAAATACAAAGGTCTACACTAGTCCTATTAAACAACCTCCACACAGCACTACACCATATTATCAACCAGACACATTCTTACTGAGTCACATCTGCCATGGCCGCAAAGTAGGTCCGTAAGCTTATTCAACCGAGACAAAATAAATTCCAAAAGAACTGGAGCATGTCAGAATAACATAGTTACATACAAATGGCTTTCACGTCTTATAAAGGAGATGGGTGGCTGAGTCAACTGTATAGTCATCCCACATCCAGTTCACACTCATCCAGACGAATTCATTCTTTCATCCAAGCACCTCGTGGATTAAAGGTCATCCTTTTATCCCGCCATTCTGTTCAGGCACAGGCGTGGTACCGTTTTCTCCCATAGCTGTATTATATGGCGACCCCCTTCCTCACCCATTCTCTTGTTCCTCTATTTTCTTCAACAAAAACCTTCTGCTCCTTTTTCCTCCTTTACTTCTTCTCATTCTTCCCTCCCTCCCTCTCTCCATCACCTCTCCCTATCTATAAATCCTTACTTTACCACGCTTGTCCTCATCATACTCCTTGTCTTTCTCGTCATAATTGTCTTCCTGGTCCTCCTTATCCCACTGGTCATCATTGTCCTCTTTGCCCTCCTCTTCCTCCTTTTCCTCGTTGTCCTATTCGTCCTCATCGTCATTCTCATCTTACTTCTTCTAATAACACTCCTTCCTTTCTTCTGTGTACACACCTTTCTATTTCACTCCTCAGTTCTTCATTGTAGACATTTCGTGGCACTTCCTAACATACGTACAACCTTTCACCAAAATATCCTACCGGTTTTTACTTTTAACATTTCCTCTCCTTCACTTGTTTTCTTGTCCTATTTTCTTTTTACACACAAATAAATTACAATATTTTTAGATATCCGTTTCCGTCGTAAGAAAAATCTCGTATAAAGAATCATCCGTCTTTCTTTCTGCGGTCTAATAAAAGCTGTTGAAGAAAAAAAAAAAAAAAGAGAAAGATTATAATGATATCCTCCTGTTCCAGGTCTGGCGTCGGGTGTGATAAAGTTATTATGATTGGTTCAGAAAAAGAAAGTCCGGGGACAATCGGAAAGAGTCTGAAAAAATAAAAATTACAGTTCAGAGATTTTGAAACGTTAAAAGGGGTTGCTGAAGCCAAATACACCAGATACAAGAGTAAAAAAAAAAAGAAAGAAAAAAAAGGAAGCTTGAAGGCAACAAATGATACACGAAATTGTAGGGAAAAAATAAACACGAGTCCTAAGGTTAAAGACCAGGAAAGAGATCTCCCTTGCACAGGACATTGGCTTCCAAGTGGTGTTCTTTTCTTTCTGGAGTGGTCCTCTGAGTGAATTTTATACATTTTTATCGTTATTCCGTTTTATTTACACACACACGCACGCACGCACGCACACACACACACACACACACACACACACACTCTGAGCTCTCTTCCAGGAGGGAAATAGCTATCGATCACGAGTCCAACACGTGATCCAAAGACCAAGTGAATACACACACACACACACACACACACACACACACACACACACACACACGACTAGGTGGCGCGGTTGGTAGAGTATCAGACTGTTGGTACCTGGTTCGAATCCTGCCCAGGGCTGAAATTATTTCAGTATCGCTGCGCTTTGAGTCGTTATTCCAACTCTCGTGGGCGGGGAGTTGGGTGTGTGTGTGCGTGTAAGGTCATAGCATTACCCATAGATCGGTCATACGAGCTCTGAGCTCTCTTCCGGGAGGGAAATAGCTGTCGATCACGAGTCCAACACGTGATCTAAAGACCAAGTGAACACACACACACACACACACACACACGTATACTATTTAACCTCGCTGTTTGGAATATTGTATGTAGGTGCAAAACAATCCCTTCCGTTGAATTTTTTCTCATAGACCTGAGACGTGTACTAATTCAGCTGTTATTCACAAAGAGAAAGTTACATCCTGTTCCTCCTGTTCTTGCAATGGTTATCGTCAAAACTCTAAAACCATTCAGCTCTAAGAAAATAATAATGACGCTGTCAACCAAAGGTTTCTATAAATATATATCACGGCTCTGCAGTATATGTTTGGTTTCTATAAGCAACGGGATGAATTACTATGAAAATGGAAAATATGAGATAAAAATGACGTTATATGTACTCTTTCCCTTTAGGTAAAGATAGGATATATAACTATTATAAGGAACACAAGACGACGAACGCTATGGCTACCTATGGAGATTTGGACTAATATAGTACATCCCATCCATACAATACTTTTTACATATGCTGCTTCATACACAAACTCGTACACAAAATCACACGCATACGCACTCTCTCTCTCTCTCTCTCTCTCTCTCTCTCTCTCTCTCTCTCTCTCTCTCTCTCTCTCTCTCTCTCTCTCTCACACACACACACACACACACACACACACACACACACACACACACACACACACACACACACACACACACACACACACACACACACACACACACGTACACACACACACACTTGTAACCCCTTCCCTAATAACCATACAATAGTTTCTTCCCACAAGAGCTCTCGTATTCTCCCTGATCACAATTGGAAGCCACTTCAGCTTCAAAGTCAGTCATAAGCTATTTGATGTCCACTGCTGAACAAAGGCCTCCGTCGACCTCTCCACGAATCACCCGACTGTGCCAACTTCTGCCGCGTCAATCCCGCAAACTTCTTTGTCTTGTTTTTCTAACTTTATCCAGTCTCTCTTTTCCACATTTAACATCTCGTGGCGTCCAGTCAGTAGTATTCTTGCTCTGTCTTCCTTTTGTACCTTTCTGGCTATTTGTCCATCTCAGTTCCATCTCCACTCGTCTATTGCCGGTAGAATATATTCTATTTAGTTTTCTTACCCGGCGTGTGTGCTTTCTGTCTCTTACTGTTACATTGTCCTCCTTATTTCTTTTCTTTTCTTTCAATTCTTTCAGTTTTCGTATCTTAATCTGTTCCTTTTATGTATTCAAATCTCCGTATTTTTGTTTCCATCAGTATAATTCCTCTTACATTACGTCAGCGTTACTTTTCGATCTTTCTCCATTATCAATACTTTTTTTGTTCTATCTTCTTTCTACAGTTGTCATATTATTTCTTTTTCGTTTGTGTTTGTTCGTGTCCTCCAACCTTTTTGCAACTATTCCTCCGGTTCCTCCTGCTTCCTTCTTTACTCACGTCCGGGGATCATTTGATAACGTCTGGTATCTAGATGGAAAGTCTTTCTTGATGATGCATTCAGGAAAGCAAGTTACTACAGGTGATATGTTAAAAACAGAAGTTTCCGGATGGGTCCGTTGTAACAGGAAAAGTTGTGATTGGTGATGCCTCTAACGAGTCCTATTTTTCTCGTCGTCTTTTTGTTCCCATGGGTAACAGTGAGGTACCATTCTTCTGATTCTAGAAGGGGAACCTGTTTTGTAAATCATAACTAATACCACAGTCGGACGAAAGAAAGAGTTGGGTAAACGAAACTATATATTTCGATTGCTAACTGCAGTCCTCTTCAATAGTACAAAGTGGAAAGAGGATGTTGTCTTAAATAGCAACCTTTTACAAAGGGAAGGGAACTAGGAAAAGAAATAAGTATCACTACCCCAACCATTATGTGACCTGTGGATGACATGAGGTCAGGTCAGGGAAGAGGGATATTATCATGGACTACGAAACCTACCCCACAATACATCAGAACTACGTAATTCTATTTTTTCCACTTTGAATATCGGTTTCATTTATGGGAAACTAACGTTATAACACATTTGTAAATATACACTTAAAACCTACTATCGGAGAAATATCACATGTACAGGAGATCTGTATATTTCGACTACTATCTGTAGTCTTCTTCACTATTCTGCTGAAGAGGACTGCAGACAGTAGTCGAAATATACGGATCTCCTGTACTTCTGACATTATTTCTCCGATAGTGGGTTTTAAGTGTATAGTTTCATTTATGTAAATAGCATTTCTCTCATAAGTATTTTCATTTCAATAAAACTGTATTAGTGCAATAACAACAGTAGTTATAGTTGTCATATATCATGATTCTCCACAATAGCATTCTTCTGTAGTACTTTTCTGCAGCGATCACTGTACTATCATGTCCCATCATGTCCCCACAATAGTCTTTGAGGAAATCATCACGGACATAAAAGCCTGGCATTCTTGACGTTATCACACACACACACACACACACACACACACACACACACACACACACACACACACACACACACACACACACACACACACACACACACACACACACACACACACACACACACACACACACACACACACACACACACACACACGCGCGCGCGCGCGCGCACAACACACGCACAACACACGCACAACACACGCACAACACACGCACGCACACACACACACACACACACACACACACACACACACACACACACACACACACACACACACACACACACACACACACACACACACACACACACAAATGGAGGCAACCAAGATGATCCCAAAGGTAAATTACAAGACAAATGGGGCCTCTGACTCTCATCTGAACTTTCCTCTGTCATCGTCATTCTTCCTTTTTTTTCAAGTATAATCTACTCTTAGCCAGCTCTGTTTATTTCCTGTTTCCCAAAATGAACAAAAGCTGAGGACCACTTGCTCTGTTTATCTGTGCCGTACATGGACCCGATTTCTCGTCCATGTCTCATGAATTTATCCAAAATAGGTCTCCCTTTGTTTTCACCAAGACACATGATTGTCTGTAAAGAGCACTGGTATGTCCTATTTCTTAGCCAAGGTAGTCAAATTTCGAAGTTTATTTTCATGTGCTCTGATTTACATAAATCAAATAATTCCTTCTGTTTGATTTTTATTTCTGGGTCTAAGTAGTCACATTTTGGGATTTGTTCTTCAGATGTACATAAAGTAATTTTTTTTTGTACTGTACATCTGTAGGGACACAAAAGTAATTGAGTATTCTAACTATAAGTACTTGTACGAATAGAAACAGGTAGCTGCTCTAACTTTTCACTGCATAACGCGTTTCCATACTCTTTGGTTTTAAACTTTACCCAATCGACGTCATTCCTTTGCAAGGATGGTCTTCATTAAAAAGTTAAGATTCTTATCAGAAAGTACAATTGGGAAAATAAGTTCTTCGACACTTTGCTGGCTCGTATATTGTAACTAGAAGAGTTTCCAGTTACACAGAAAAAAAAATGTCGGGCATTGACAGCTTCGCTAACATAAATGCTACATATATCTAAATAATGACAAGTAAACATGATATTTTTTCTACGCCCTTGTTTCAGCATAACAAGCAAACACATTATCGTATATGGAGGAACTTGTCATTTCCATTGTATGGTCTTGCATGTTTTAAAAGTTCACCTTTGCAGTCAAAAGGTTACATGTTTCGACCTGATCACATTCTTGGAACGATTTTCATGTTTTTTTTTTCTACTAGGTGACACGTTTTAGATATTATGAGTTTATCCAACCGTAGTTGATCCTTGTATTAAAGGATTAGATCTTATATCACCTCATTTATACTTGTTTTATTACTCTGGGTCTTACGCTTCCCCGCTGAGGACACACAGAAGTCGTTCCGTTTACGGAGCTCTTCTGAATCAGCACTTGTCCGACTTTTCCTCCTCTCTCCTCCTTCCTCCTCTTCTCCTCCTCCTCCTCAGTCTCTTCTTCCTCCTTGTCCTATTTCCCTTCTCGTTTGCGCAATATTGTACTCAAGGATAGAAACGCTGGGGAATTATTGGCGACGAAATACAGTACAAATACTCTTCTTCTTGTCCTCCTCCATCTACTTTCCTCCTTTTCCTCCTCGTCCGTTCTCCCCTCTTCATCATCCTTCTGTTTCCTCTTTCCCTCCTGTCCTACACCTCTTCTTCCTCTTTCGTCCTCTTTACCTCCTCGTCTTCCTTTTTATCAACCTTTCTCCATTCACCTCCTCTTCCTCAGTCTCCTTTTCCAGAAATTTATCGTTTCCCTCTCCTTGTCCTTATACTTCCTATCTGTCTCCTTGACTTCCTCTCTTCCCCCTCTTTTTCTTTGTCCTCTTCTCCCCTTTGGGCGTCGCCCAACATCCGTCACGCCCGATAATATGCTCAGATACCTCGGAGGACGCTGGGTCCATCAAGCTCACATTTTTCACTTCACAATGGCCAAACTCAACTGTCCCTGCTCAGATATCAGGGAAAGTGATGATGCTGGGGCTGCGACACCGGTAGTTAGGAAGGTCATGTAACAACAGCGGTGGTAGTAGTAGTTTTAGAACAGTGATAGTGGTGCTGGTTGACAGTAGGATAAATGAACTTTTGTACTAGGCATTATTAAAAATAAATAAATAAATAGACAAATAAAAGGGTCGTCGACCACAGTCATTGGCGGGAGAGGGGCCAATGAACTGTGTCTGAGGAAGACAGATCCTGCTGCTTCCACCACACAGTTCCAATAGGATGGAGGTCGTATTTTTTGTATTAAAAAAAAGTAGAAGTAGTAGTAGTAGTAGTAGTAGTAGTTTTAGAACTGTGGTAGTGGTGTTAGTGGTAGTTGTGGTAGAAAATGTGATGATAATGGTGCTGGTAGTGGTAGTAGTAAAGATCTGGAAATGGCAGTGGTTGTGGTAGTTTTAATGGTAGTGGTAGTGGTGTCATTAAAGTACAACGGCGAGCCACAAAACTGATTCCAAATATCAAAAATAAATCATACGAAAATCGACTAAAACATATGAATCTGTTTTCCCTAAAGAAGCGTAGACTCAGAGGTGACTTGATACAGGTCTTTAAAATTCTAAAGGGAATTGACAACATCAAAAGTGACCAAATTTTAACATTGAATGAGAATCAGACAAGAAACAATGGTCTCAAACTGTCCGGAAATAGATTCAATTTGGAAGTAGGTAGAAACAACTTTGCCAACC
Organism: Oratosquilla oratoria; assembly: GCF_046742065.1. Classification (NCBI taxonomy): domain Eukaryota; kingdom Metazoa; phylum Arthropoda; class Malacostraca; order Stomatopoda; family Squillidae; genus Oratosquilla; species Oratosquilla oratoria. Next base: position 33,741,148 of record NC_134804.1, on the reverse strand, counting down.
GTGTAGTTAATGAATGGAATAAACTTCCTGCACAGGTAGTGCAATGTAGTTCAGTTCGAAGCTTTAAGAATCATTTAGATAAACACCAAAGCAAGATGCTGTAATTATGATTTATTTTATATTATTTGTGGGCGGTGGGCAGGGTGCAGGGATGACCCGTCATCCAGGAGGTGCTCAGATGAGAGGGAGGGTGGGAGGGGTGTGGAGTGTATTTAGGGATGAAATGGGTGGGAGTGTTTTTATGCCTTTCCCTTTTTGGCTACCTCCCTTGGAAGGGGGAAAAAGCCTTGGTATATGTATGTATGTATTTGTTTTTGTTTTGTTATCATTTGTCTGTTTGATTTTCATTTATTATTAGTTATGTCAATTTATTATTATTTACTATTTACCTGTTTGTTTATTATTTAACTATATGCATTTATTTTATTTGTTATTTATATTATTATAGTTTTTATTTATTATGATTTTTTTTCGCATCCGACCTAGATATGGACCAAAAGGTCTCCTGTCGGCATGCTCCGCCTTTGCAATCCTTTGTAAATATAAAAGGGTAGTCGACCACAGTCATTGGCGAGAAAGGGGCCAATGAACTGTCTGTGGGAAATAGATCCTGACTGCTTTCACCACACTGTTCCACGAGGATGGAGTTCGTTGAATAATGTATATATATATATATATATATATATATATATATATATATGTGTGTGTGTGTATGTGTGTATAAAGGTTAGTGGTGGTGGTAGTGGTGGTAGTGGTAATGGTAATGGCCTCAGCAATTGTAAGAATGGTAATATTCACAATTATGTTCGACTTCCACTAATTTCTAATGAGATTGGAATTTTATTAATTGTTGTTATCAAACCAGAAATTTATTGTTCCCTCAGCCCTCCAAGAGATCTCTCAGTGAACAAACGTTGTACTGCTGGTTATGTTGTGCAAATGTGAGGCTGCTTATGTCACAATCTTATAGTAGGATAAGGGGAATAATAAGTTCTCTTTATGCAAAAATGTAATGGAAGATGAGTGAGAATTTTTTTTTTTTTTTTTTTTTTTTTTTTTAATCCCGATTCAGGGACCAAGAGGCGGTCCTTCGTAGCTGGACTTCAGAATGGAAGGAAGAGTGATGATAACATAAGAACATAAGAATAAAGGAGACTGCAAGAGACCATAAGGCCACTCTAGGCAGCTCCGTATCCATCACCATCTGTCGTCCCCATCCATAAAGTTGTCTAATCGTTTTTTAAAACAACTGACAGTTTCAGCGCTTACTACATGGTTACTAAGCGGGGATGGAGACGGGAGACGGTAGACAGGGAGAAGATCACTGACGGCTGTTCCGCAGGGTTGTTTTGCCGGCCTTCTACAGAAGCCTTAGTTCCTAAACGCGTCACGGAAAGGCAAATTCCGTTTTCTCACAGACATAATTCATTGGCTCCACTCCAGATAATGATTAGGTTATCAACATTTTTTATTATTTAGATTCTACTTGCCTGTATCACATTTGATTCATGCTTTCTCGATTTTGCTGTTATTTACCATGTATTTACTGTCAAGGTTATTTATCGGCGTTGCTTTGAAGCAAGGTGATCTGGTACCTCAGAGCCATAAAAGAGTCGATGTTAAAAGTGAGAATGAGTCTACACCTACACATCTATCTCACTACACTCAACCTTGATTTGTTTTTCGACTTTAATTTCTACGAGTCGAATAACATTCCCTATGAGACCCATTCATTGTGGCAGAGCGAAAAAAAAAAAAAAATCCGGAAACCTCTTGCGCTGACATTCGCTAACAAGTCACTTAATGTGTTCAGAGTTAATTGATCGAAACTGGTTTGATTAACACTTTTTTATCTCCTTAGGTCTCATACAAACAATTCTTGCTTTTGACAGAGAATATTGCGTTTGGTGTGTGTATGTGTATATGTGTGTGCGTGTCTTCGTTTGCTTTTATATGTCTTACTGTGTCTGTACGTCTGTGTCTGTGTATGTGTTTCAGCATCTGTTCCGACGTCTATATTTGCGTCTGTGTACATGAATACATGCCACCATACGAAAAACAAGAAAATATCACACAAGAATGTGACTAGGTCGGGTAAGGTAGAAGAACAAAATTCTGTTGAAACGTACCTTCCCAGCACCGAACACAAAGGGGAAGAAGAGTATAAGAGAGCTGCCTGACCAAACATCCTCTGTTGACACATCACTTCCCGTCATTGTTGACACATCATGTTCGCTTATTTTGCTTTGCTCCTTGCCTTGTATTTCTACAGCAAGTCACCAGACTCTAAGAGGAGCCTTTTCTAAAGGTTTGTGTGCTTTGGTCCCGGATGGGTGTTCTTCATTAATGACTAATTCATGTTGCTACAAACAGTGACAGCAATAGAGAATGTATGTCAAGCTAATGTATCTTATCAAATAATGAACTACAATGAGTTCGGATGCATAAAAATCTCAAACAAAATCAGATTAAATAAAATGAATATGTAAACACTGAACTAGCCTGATAGAATAAAAACACTACCTGATCCAGTGCGGAAAACCTGTATAGATGTATACACACGTGTACAAAAATGTATACACACACACACACACACACACACACACACACACACACACACACACACACACACACACACACACACACACACACACACACACACACACACGAACGCACGTACATGTATACATACTTGTATACGATATATATATATATATATTACTGATGACAAAATTATACAAATGTATACACACACACACACACGAACACACGTACATATATACATATTTGTATGCGATATACATATACATATATATATATATATATATATATATATGTGTGTGTGTGTGTGTGTGTGTATGTATTACTGATGAAAAATGTGGTAGGACAGTTGTAAATCAAACTGATTCCACAGTTGGAGCAAAATAAAACTGACTAATTAGCCCCAACTATTATATTCAAAGTTGAATGGGAAAAAGAGGGTAAGATCCCTTTTCTAGACGTCTAATTTTAATCTTGAGGAATAATAGACTGTCTTTCACGATTTACAGAAAAAAAAAATCCATTCAGGCAGTTATCTTCATTTTTTCAATCAACATCCCGATAACGTAAAAAGAAATGTAGCGTCGGGTTGTTTTCTCCGAGCTTTTAGGATTTGTAGCTCCCAATTTTTAAATCAAGAATTAGATTCCATTAGGTCCCAACTTACTAAAGTAGCTTAGCCTCCTTGGTTCCTGGATACAGCCCTCAGCCAAGCCAGAACTAGTTATTTCAACACCCTCTCCAACACTGCCAAATATTTTATCCTCAAAAGTTCCCTTGTTGTCCTCTTTTCCTATTTATTTAACAACGTGACCAAATGTCTTCCCATGGAGAAGTTACAGTTAGTTCACAGCTACCCGAACACCATTAAGAAAAAAAGTAGTTAATGTTTATCAAAGGTTGAAAGGAGAACATAATCTTAGTGTTTATTCGGTCCCATATAATGAATGTGATTTAGTTTACATTGGCCAGACAGGGAGAGACTTGGGGACAAGGCTGAAGAAACACAAACGTTCCATCAAATATGGGCAAGAGAGCTCATCAATGTTCCAGCGTGTAGGCCAGTTCAATATGAATCAGTTCAATTATTATCTCGACTGGGACAAAGCTGCTCTCTTATATGAATATGGTTTTGAGTTCAGGAGGAAGATGGTGGAATCCACACTAATAGAATACATACCAAATATGAAGATCTCGGAGGGAGAGTGGTTTCCTGACATAATTTCAGGACTTTTCGTCACCAACTTCAGCAGGCATCTTCCACCTGACCCTACACGTCATATTCCTAGGTCACCATTCGAGTCAGGGTACGCGTCCTTTAGTCCTTCCCCTGTCCCTCTTTTTTGTAAGAGGGTACTATATGAATATAGCACCCTTCTCTCTTATTGTACTACTGAAGAGGACTATAGTTTCCAGTCGAAATATATAGACTTACCGCTTCCGATTTGTTTTCTTCTGTTCCGACTGTGGTTTCAGCTGTGATATATATATATATATATATATATATATATATATATATATAAATATATATACATATATATATATATAAAAAATGGCGTAAGCGGAGTAGGAAACACATTAGTCTTAGTCTTGAGTTTATTCCTGCGAAACTAATCAGGAATAAACTCAAGAGTAAGACTCCAGGGTTTCCTACTCTACGTACGTCAACCTGTCAGAATGTCTCATATATATATATATGTATATATATATATGAATATATATATCTATGAGTATATATATATATATATGAATATATATATATATATATACATATATATATATATAACATATATGCATATATATATATATATATATATATATATATATATATATATATATATATAATGTGTGTATGAAATTCTTAAAGACGTGTATTTCATTCAGTAATACATTTAAGGAAATGCAGCGCGAGCATTGCAATCTAAAATAAGAATGACTGAAATATGATTGACGAGTGAAGGATTTAAAGCTGAGGTTGACGTTCCATAATTCAAAAATTTTCACCAGGATCGGAACCACAAAAAATTTGGGGGCGTTTTGATTTGAGTGAAAAACCATATTCTTGCCTGTTAACTATCAAGGTTACAAAAAGATGCATATGATTTTTTATGGGTTGAATGATCTTAAACATTGAATGGCAAGATCCTAAGAGTAATTTTTGTGGGACGGAAGTCTTAGTGCTAGCATTGTATAGCCAACTGCTTCAAAAACTGGCAAAAAAAAAAAAAAAAAAAGCATATTGTAGAAAATGAAACTTAAGAGTATAGTGTAAGTTTTTTCAAAAGGTACTTAGAAAGTTCCCTAGAGGGATAAAGGACAGGAACAGAGCTGAAATATACATTAAGTACTGACAGACTATAAAAAGGTGGGGAAAATGAAAGGCTTAAGAAATGGAAGTTAAGAGTATTTATTATAGTCTTTCACAAATTGATAAAAAAGATAAGGGTGGAAATGGACTAGGCAATGGCGCAATCTGTGTTGGGAACTGATATAATACAAAAACAAGAAACAAAGAAAACAATAGCCAAGACTACATTCTGAAAGTAAATTAATGAAATTACATTTTCTAATAATTATGGGCAACAGCCCTGACAGTATTTATTCTCCTTCAAATACACTCAAGAGATGGTTTGATAAAGATGTCTGTATTAACTATATAATGAAATTATATATATGTACCATATCAACAGTATTGCCAACGCTACTGCTGTAGTATGAGATATTGTATGTAAATGTTATGTAAAGTTGTTACTTTATAACATCTGCAAGAGACAGCGGATGTACTGTGTCTTGCTACATTGCTTCTGACCCAGAGTAGTGCGCGGGATACAGGTATGACCCGTCATCCATGAGGATCTAAGATGTGAGGGGGGAAAGGGTGGTTGATGGGAGTGGAATGGGTGGGAGTAGGTGCGTGCCTTTGAGTTGGCTACCTCCCTTATAAGGGAGAAAAAGCTCTTGGTATATAGATAGATTACATCTGTTTCAAACAGTTCCCACTTGCTTCCGTACGTATCTCGGGGAAATTGAGGTGTTGGACAAAAGCCACGTGCAAGAATGTTGCTGGTATGAACTATAGTTTAACGGTGCTTCTGTTACTGTTAACAGTGTTGCGCTGCCGTCGTTTGTAGGCGCAAGGGTCGTGGTGTGTTTAGGGTTAATGTGGGGACTCCTACAACAGACAGGGAAGGGTATCTATTAGTAATTTGATCCAGCGTCTTCTTGTGCGTACTCTTGTTCGGACATCCGATATCCTGTAGCTGTAGGCTCTGAAGGCTGGCTGATGCTGGTTGTCCCATTTGTAGTGTTTTTTTTTTTATTATTTCTTACAATAAACACAAATTTTACACGTATTGGTCTATGGAAAAACTTGGGTGATCATGTGAAAAACTAAAACTTTTAAGGCAATGTTGATATCCAAGATTTAGCTCGTCAACTTGAAGCTGCTCATTTGCAAAACTGGGATTAAAGTTAAATATGTGTTGCCCTAAACTTTTTAATTGATGTCTGAAACAACTATAGTTGCTAAGGTGATTGTTAAAAGTGGGTCAGTTTTCCACTGAATCAGCAGAATCTTTTGGGGATTGAGGAAGTCTTCTAGTGGTGATAAAGTGGTGAAGCAACGAGGAGAGGAATAGTGCGAGACTAACTGGGAACATCTGCAAGAGTGTCAAGAACCAGACAAGAAATTTGATGAGAGTGCAGCTGAATATGGTTGGAAATCTATCAGAATGGTGAACTGCTAATAGTACGACTCCTGTAATGCATAACGGAGCATCTCAAGCTACTGTGCATTAAAAAACCTGTAAGGAACTTTTAAAACGTTATTGTGAATGGGTGAGACGGAATGGTTTCATTAGTGAGAGAGTATTTGAGACGCGATAGGGAGTGATTTCCAGTTAGAAAATTACGGGATTAGGTTAGAATTTGGAACTATAAGTTTCATCAAACATCTGGAATGTAGATTTGGTTGGAAAGATTTATAAAAGACGAGGGTTCTTCAGAGCCATCAAGGGGTTCCCTACAGCAGAATAAAACAACCAGTTGGCAGAAATATTAAATATTCAATTCGGGTAATGTACTCAAAGGATTAAGAGGTGTCTGAAAAGGGGAAGAGAAGAAGGGAAGTGTCTTGTGGAATGAGATGCATCAGGCACGCATGGCCTTGGGGGGTGTTTTCATTTCTTCGCAAAGTGTCCGTCTCGCCCAGAGGCTCCTCCTTATTCCCTTCGCAACAGAATTTACAAATTCTCTTGCCTTTTGACTCCAGACATCAGCGCGCGACGGCTTAGTCTTGAATGGTCCCGGCGCGGGCTCTTGGGGCCGCCCCGGCCCATTCCGCCTGCCGGCACAAGTTTCCGCCGCTATCAAAACTTCGTGAATCTTAATGACTTGGCCACGCTGGGCATAAAGCGTAGCCGAATTTGGCCGTGCCCTCGGAGGCTCTTGGGAGTCGGAGGTATTCCGCGCTAGTCTCATTATACTTAGGATTAACAATTTACCTTTGTTTGGGCACACAGAGATAAGAAATTGTAAATCTTAGGAATGCTGGGCCTGTTTTTTTCTCGCTTTGTCACATTGTTTTTGCCATCACGACGCAGAAGACTTACGAAAATAAACCGTGCATTTTCATAATCTGTATAAGTGAATATTATATATACTCGTATCTGAACATATACAATGAGAGCGTGAAATTTATGTATTCTCAAATAAATAATTAAGGGAATAAGCACACACACACACACACACACACACACACACACACACACACACACACACACACACACACACACACACACACACACATACACACACAAACGCACACAAACGCACACATATTGTTAGGCTTTCGAGTCTGAAAATAAATAAAAAGAAAAGAAAAAACTTCATCTTTGGCCTTGTTAGAGTTGCCAGGTCTTCTCGAAGACGTAGATGAACATAGCATCAAGATAATGTATTACTTAGTATTTAATGAACTAAAAGAATCAGATGTATAAAATGTATAAAACACGAAACAAGCTCGTATACGTGAGGGGCCTACGCCAGAAGGCGCGTAGCTGCGACCGAAGCCGTCGCTTCTGCTCTATACGCTTGGGCTGTTGGGGCAGGTAATGCAGTAGTCATTGTTGGTTATTGGAGAGTTGTGTGAGATTCGAACCCGCGATTAGAAAGATAAGAGACAAACACGCTTCCCTTTCGCCACCAAATGATTTATACAGATTACGAGTTCCACGATGGGCGTGAACCGGTGTAAACGCAAGATTAAGGTGTTTTACTCATACCATAATATAAAAAGATTCCAGCCAATTTAACAGTCGAAATAGTCTTAGAATATAATGATAACTAAACTAGCTTGGTTACAATATTACTAAAACGGTATCTTTCAAATCCACACATAAATCGACTAAAACAAACATAAAAAAAACGACGATAACAAATTTGTGCCAGTCACAGGCAAGAACTTAACCTACCATCACTCACGGCTCACTTACCTAGTGTCCTTCAGCAACACCTGTCCGCTTCTTCTCCGCCACTACCACCACCGCCACCACACATCTTCTTCCTCGTGGCCTCTTGAGGAAGTGGCGGTCTGAAGGAGGTGGGGAGTGATAGAGACCGTATGCGCTGTGCCCTTGCCGGCTGCACGTGCTTCCCTGCCTGATTGTCTCTGATGGAGCCGGGGAAGGTGGGGCCGTATCGCGCCGGGGTTGCGGCTCTCCAGCGACGCCGCCGTCCTCCCCAGCTGGAATCTTTCCCCAACTCTTTCTCTCTCTCTCTCTCTCTCTCTCTCTCTCTCTCTCTCTCTCTCTCTCTCTCTCTCTCTCTCTCTCTCTCTCTCTCTCTCTCTCACCCTTGCTCCC
>NC_134804.1:33707746-33725246 GCF_046742065.1 Oratosquilla oratoria | reverse complement strand
CGGTTGTCGGTCATAGTTATGTTTGGGTTGTTAAGACTTGAATACAAATAGCAAAACCCGACAAGAATGTGAAGAACAACACCATGTGAGGTCGAAGCCTATATTGGTAGTACAACGTTTCGCTCGTTAGAGCTTTATCAAGAACACTGACATTGGTGCTCACAGAATGTCCCACTACTTGAATATTACTTAATTAAAATAATGGAAGGTCGGCAACAACAAAAGGAACCAACAAGAAGACTAATCCTACCAAACAGCAACGTCAGCTCCCTCCTCACCCGGACACTTGAGCCGAGTAATATTCAAGTAGTGGGACATTCTAGCAGGACCATCAAGGATCTGACAAAACAGCAGGACAAAAAAGACGCAAGTTGGGGCAAATCCAATCCTTCCTCCCTCCGTGGGTTGGTGTTCAAAATTTTCCCCCCAACACCTTACCCACCCCACCCCCCTCCTTTGCTCGAGATCTTCCCCCGCGGTCCCTCCGGCTGACTATATGACTTTCTGTTGTTTGGCTTGACTAGCCTATTTATTTTTAAATCATGTGAATTCTATAGCTAGTCCAAATAAAAATGTTGTTTTCGATTCCCTTTAGGTTTCAATTTTTTATTACTGAGCAGTTTCATGCAGTTGATGCGATGATGTCGCTGTTATGACAATCGCTCTTATAATACAATCGCTATCATGTGGTCGCTGTTGTGACAGTCGCTGTTTTAAAAGAGTCGCAGTTGTGAAGTCGCTCTATTGACAGTCGCTGTTATTACAGTCGCTATTCGGAACCCGAGCCACAACCATTCTCCATTCACCCCAGTCTTCTGTCCTCTCCCGTCCTCCCTCAACAGACATTACCCTCTTCCCCAAAGCCCCCTTCACCCCATCCATCCACCTCATCCTAGGACGTCCCCTCATGTTCACTCCCTCCACATCTGCCTTCCATACTTCTTTTAATTGTCTTTCTTCACTCATTCTTTCCATGTGTCCAAACCATCCTAATACTCTTTCATCAACCCTATCTCCCATCTCCCTTTCCACCCCTGTTCTCCTCCTCACCTCCTCATTTCTCACTCTATCTAGCCTAGTAACCCCCATCATACTTCTCAGACACCTCATCTCAAACACATTCAAACTCCTTCTCTCTTCCTCTCTTATGTTCCATTGTATCGTCTGCCCCATACAGTGCATTTGGCACACTCACTCCTTCACTATAACCTCCTCTTAGCCATCCATTCCCAAATGTCTATTCCTCATTACACTTTTTAATCCACCAAGGCATTTACTCACTTCTCTCAATCTACATTCTACCTCCACCTCCACTCCACCTTTTCCTGCCACATTTGCACCCAAGTATCTAAAACTATCCACTTCATCCAGTCGCTTTCCCTTAATGCTCACTTCCAGTCTGCTGCCACTTTCACCCCTTGAACATCTCATCACCTTACTTTTACCCACATTTACCTTCAGCTTTCTTCTATCACACACTCTCCCAAACTCTGTCACCAACTTCCTCAATCCCTCCTCCAATCCTGCCACAAGCGCAGTGTCGTCCGCAAACAACAGCTGGCTCACCTCCCACTTTTCTTCATTTTCTTTAACCATCTCCTATCCCTGACCCACTTGCATTTTCCCCTCGCACCACCCCATCCATGTATAAGTTGAACAGCCAGGGCGACATAACGCATCCTTGACGAAGTCCCACCTTTACCTCGAACCACTCACTTTCTCTATTTCTAATCTCACACAAGCTCTACTACTCTCATAAAAACTCTTGACAGCTCCTAGAAGCTTTCCTCCTATCCTGTATATCCGCAAAACCTCCCACAGTGCCTTTCTCTCTACCCTGTCGTAAGTCTTTTCCGGATCCATAAAAGCCCAAAAAACATCCTTCCCCTTTCCTATAGCTTTCTTACATATCTGTCTTACCACAAAAACCTGATCTACACAACCTCTACCCGTCCTAAATCCACACTGTTCCTCACCAATTACTCCCTCTGTTCCTCTCCTAATCCTCTCAATCAAGATCCTCCCATAAGCCTTCCCAACTACACTTAACAAGCTAATCCCTCTGAAACTACTACATTCACACTTGTCCCCTTTTCCCTTGTAAAGTGGAACTTTACAGGCACTCCTCCAGTCCTCCGGCACTCTACCCTCTCTCTCCAGCAAACATTAAATAACCTCACCAGCCAGTCCACCATCACTGTACCTCCTTTTTTTAGACATTCTGCATGGCATCCATCCAGACCAGGTGCCTTACCTGCTTTCATCATCTTAACAACTGCCTTCACTTCATCCTTCCTTACTTCTCCTCCATTTTCCTCAGTCATCACGGTAATTTTTTTAGCATTTCCCACTGCAGCTATCTTTCCCTCCCTATTCTCCTTCACATTTGGCAACTCCCTAAAATATTCTGCCCATCTTCCCCTTACTGCCTTCTCCTCCATTATCATCTCTCCATCTGCACCTTTTACCTTTTCTTCTCTACTTGATTCGCCTCCTCTTCCTCTCTTAATTTCTTTCCAAAACATCTTTTTATTACTTTCAAAATTTTCTGTCATACTTCTTCTCTTTTCTTTTCTTTGTACCTCTCATATGACTCCCTCGTCCTATATATATAATTTTACTGCCTTAACATTTCGACCCTTAGGGTCTTGATCACAAAAGTACAACATGGACATTTTATACACAGGCATGTCACCTCACAGGGTGCCTAGGAAAGGTCGTCGTGCTCGGAACATTTGTCCGTTTGTTTTCATCAACTACCAATAAACTTGTAGCTCTTGCCAAGCATATAATAAATAAAGGTTCAACGAAGAAATTAAGAAAAACAATAGAAGCAGCCTATATTAATACTAATAATAACATCAACCATAGAGATGGTTTTATATGCTTGGCAAGAGCTACAAGTTTATTGGTAGTTGATGAAAACAACAGGACAAATGTTCCGGATCCGAGCACCGACGACCTGTCCTAGGCACGACCCTGTGAGGAGGTGCATGCCTGTGTATATTTAAAATGTATATGTCCATGTACTTACTTTGTGTGTAATGCTTAGTGATCAAGACCCTAAGGGGTCGAAAACACGTTAAGGCATGTAATAATTCTTCTCTTCCATTTCCATTATACCTCGTATACTTTCTCCGCCTTCAGTTACATTTGTCATAAGCTTAAATCAACACACACACACACACACACACACACACACACACACACACAACACACACACACACACACACACACCACACACACACACACACACACATGCTTTGTATATATAACACACCACATATATAATATATATATCTATGTATTATATATATATTAATATATATATGTATATATATATATATATATATATATATATATGTATATATATATGTATATACTAAATATATAATGTATATACTATGTATATATATATGTATAGAAAAACATACATACTGTACATGTTATATATATATGTATGTATAATGCATATTGGTATGTATATGAATGTATAATATATATTATATATAATTATAATATAACATAAACATACTCTACGTACAAATAAAAAAATAGATAAACAAGAAATAAAGGTAGGAAGGAAAACAAAGTCAAAATGGTGATTGGTAGAGAGAGAGAGAGAGATGGAAAGAAGCCTTAGTTGGAGGCAGAGCAAGGGAAGGAAACGTAAAGTGTTGAAGGTTTTAGTCAACGGGAAAGAAGGGAAGGAGAAGGGGCCGAGGGAGAAGCGATAGATAAACATGATTTGTGTTGAGAAGGGAGAGCTGAACGGAGATAAAGTGTATGGGATGAGCACGTAGGATCTGAAGGAGAGTCCGCGGAAGAATGGAAAGGAATAGGAGGCGGGAGGAAACGAGTCTATGAGAAGTAGGATGAGGACAACAGGAAAACAAAGAGGACAATTAGACGGAAGAGCATTGTGAAGGGGATGAGAAAAAGGAGGATAATTAGGATTAGGAGAATTAGATTAAAAAATAGGGGGGCGAGGTAATGTATCTGTGAGACTAAAGAAGAAGAAGAGGAAGGGTAGGACGAGAAGACGACAAGTGGGAGGAAAAGAAGGAAGAGCAGGACGAAGAGACTGTGAAAAAGAGAAGAAGGAAGAACGGAAGAAATAAATAATAAAGAACGGAAAGCAGAGGCAGAGGTTTTGAAAAATGGAGGAGGAGGAGGAGGAGGAGGCGGCGGCGGCGGCGGCGGCGGCTTGAAAGAAGAGGGAAATAAGAAGGAGGAAGGAAAAGAAGTGGAAGTGGAGAGAGTAGGAAGATGAAATGAAAATATATGGAAGGCAAGCTTACGAGGGTCCTGGCGAAGTGGGAAAGGGAAGGAAATGAAGGCAAGGGCCGGCCTGGGACGGCCTGAGTAGGGAGGGGAGGTAGAGAGGAGGCTGGGGGAGGAAAGAAGAGGAGTGGCGGGGGACGAAATGGGGGAAATCTGAGTCAGCAGTTTCTGTGGAGAGCAATAGATAGAAGGGGTCTCGAAATTATTGGGATCAGAGAAAGGGAGGGAGAGAGAGAGAGAGAGAGAGAGAGAGAGAGAGAGAGAGAGAGAGAGGAGAGAGAGAGAGAGGAGAGAGAGAGAGAGGAGAGAGAGAGAGACAGTGAGAGAGAGTGAGAGTGAGAGAGAGAGAGAGAGTGAGTGAGAGAGAGAGAATGAGAGAGAGAGAGACAGTGAGAGAGAGTGAGAGTGAGGGAGTGAGAGTGAGATTGGGAGTGAGAGTGAGAGTGAGAGAGGGAGAGGGAGGGAGGAAAAGAGAGGGTTAGAGAGGGAGAGATAGATAAAGAGAGAGTTAGAGAGGGAGAGATAGAGGGAGAGATAGACAGAGAGACAGTGAGAGACAGAGTAAGAGACAGAGAGAGTGAGAGATAGAGAGAGTGAGAGATAGAGAGAGAGAGTGAGAGAGAGAGTGAGAGAGAGAGAGAGTGAGAGAGAGAGAGAGAGAGAGAGTGAGAGAGAGAGTGAGAGAGAGAGTGAGAGAGAGAGTGAGAGAGAGAGTGAGAGAGAGAGTGAGAGAGAGAGTGAGAGAGAGGAGAGAGTGAGAGAGAGAGTGAGAGAGAGAGAGAGTGAGAGACAGATAGAGAGAGAAGGGGAAAGAGAGGGGCGAAAGAGTGGAATGAGGGTGACATTATACAGTGAAACTGGAAGTGTTTGAAAGAAAGTATATTGTAATCCCTGGAGAGAATATTAAAGAGAGAAAAGAGAAGTAGAAGGAAGTAGGTGAATCTCAGTAAGAAAAGAAAAGAGGAAGAAAGAAATAACGAATAAACTTAGGCACTGGTGAGAACATAAGAGAGATATCAATGTAAAGAGGATTCCGGTAAGAAACTGGAAGAGAGAAAGAGAGGAAGAAGGAGTCTGAGGAGGAGGAGGGGAGAAGAAGAAGAGGAAGAGAGGGAGGAGTAGAAGAAGCAGGGTAAAGAGGAGTTGAAGGATACACCTTAAGAAGCAAAGTAAGAGTATGAAAAAGAGCAAGAAGAAGAAGGAAGATGAGTGAAGGAGGAGAAAACGAGTCTGAGGAGGAGGAGGGGAGAAGAAGAAGAGGAAGAGAGGGAGGAGTAGACGAATGAGAGTAAAGAGGAGTTGAAGGATACACCTTAAGAAGCAAAGTAAGAGTAAGAAAAAGAGCAAGAAGAAGAAGGAAGAGAGAAAGAGGGGAAGAAAGAGTATCAGGAGGAGGAGGGGAGAAGAAGAGGAAGAGAGGGAGGAGTAGAAGAAGGAGGGTAAAGAGGAGTTGAAACATACACTTTAGGAAGCGAAGTAGAAGTAAGAAAAAGATGAAAAAATAAAAGAAGAAAATGAAGAGAAAGAGAATTGAAAGAAGGAAATGAAAAAGAGGAAAGGAGATAAAGGAGGAAAATGGGCATAGAGGGGGAACAGGAGAAATGGTAACAAAAAGGAGGAGAATAAGGAAGAAGAAAACGAAGAGGAATTAAACGAGGAGGGAAAGGAAGAGGAAACGGATCTGGAAGAAAAGGAGAAGAAGAAATCAGATAAGGAAAGAAAGAGGAGGAAAAGGTGGAGGAAAAGTACGAAAAAAAGGAGGATGACTTAGAGGAAGAGAAAGAGAAGAATGAGAAGATGAAGGATAAGGAAACACAGAAAAGGAAATGAGAGAGGATGAGGCAACAGAAGGCAAGAGGAAGGAAAAGGTGAATTATTATGGAAATGAGGGCAAAAGGAAATTGAAAAGGAAGAGGAAGAAAAAGAGGAAGAAAGAGCAGAAGACAAAGAGGAGTACGAACAGTAATAGTAGAATGAAGAAGAGAAAGATGATAGTGATAAGATAAAGGAGGAGAGTAAAAGAAAGGTGGAAAGGAAGAGGAAGAAAAATAGGAGAAGGAAGAGGGGACAGAAGAAGGAAGAGGAAGAGGACAGAAGGAGTAGTAGTAGAATGAAGAAGAGAAGGATGATAATAATAATAAGATGGAGGATGAGAGTAAAAAAAGATGGAAAGGGAGAGCAAGAAAAAGAGAAGGAAGAGGGGATAGAAGAAGACAAGGAAGAGGACAGAAGAAGGAGTAGGAGTAGGAAGAAGAAGAGGAGGATGAGGATAAGGAGGAACAGCGGATGAAGCATTAAGTTAATCCAGTTGCGGGTTGGTGGGACTGGCTGGCCAATTGACCTCATTAATTTTTCATGATTTCCCCGTCCGTATTTAAATATCTGCGGACAGTAACAGCAGCGCTAGCAGATAAGCACAGATGAAGTGAATAAAGCGGACAGGATTCGAGGGGAGCTGGGCATCCGGTTGGTGTCCTCTCTAGATGTCATCACGATCACGAGGTGATGGTAAAAAATATCTCATCACCAAATATTATACACATGTGCCACGGTAACAGCCATCACTGAAGCTTTGTCACCTCACAGTGACTATATTATGGGTCATTATCACACGACTATCCATCACCTGCACTATTACGAATAATGTCGACTTCAACAGTCATAGCTACCATCATCCGTTGTAGACATAGATTCATCTATTCCTAACATCAGAACGAGGACATCAACATGACATCCTTCCCATCACCGTGGTTGTGTAGTATTAGTAGAAACAGACGTGCCAACAGAAACAAGCAGCTTCCCTATGGCCCGTGCCGTCAATATCCCGAAATCCACTGTCAGCATCACAACCTTATTCGTTCTGGATTTACCCTTATCCAATGCCAATATCTCCGCGTTCGCTGTCAACACCGACGCTGAGCCCCCACCTATTCCCGGCCCACCCATCCCCGGCCCAAGTCGACCATGTCTAGAGTCGTCACGGGCATTCTGAGACGGAGACTATCGAGAGCACAAACATCCATCTTCTACAGTACCCTCGTTCGTAGCAAAACACCGCCGATATTTCTCGAGCTTTCTTCCCCGCCTTTCTGATCCTTCTCCTAACGTGAAAAAACAGCCTTCCTCCCCCTATTTCTTATGAAGGACAGTATTATTCGATTACTTTCCTCTTAAAACCAGGGATCCTTAATCTTTTTTACGATCCTGACCTCAAGAGGACTGTCCATATGGCCTCCCCCAACCTACGCGACCAACCTTTTACTCACCAGATTGTCGACATCCCCACAACCATCATTATCATCATCATCATCAAACCTATGCTATGGTACTACGGCTTCAAAAGATGTTAATAGGTTGGTTTTAGTATACATGAGGATAAGAACATAATTGGATGACGGTACTTATTGATAATATAATCCCTTCAGTATCATAGAGCATTTAATATATTCTATCACGTTAACTACCAAAAGATTTCATTATGTAGCTCAGGATCAAACGATGCTTTGTGCTTTATCTACGTTCCAGTACTCACCACTACTATGGGTCTCGTATACATTCCCCTTTCTCTCCCTCTCTCCTCCTCTCGCCCTCTCTTCACCTTACCCTCTTTTCCCGTCCCCTCTCTCCTTCTCTCTACCGTCTCCTCCCAGTTCTTTCCCCTCTCTCTCCTATTCACTCTCCCCTTTCTCCTCCCCTCCACTCTCACGTTCCTTACCCTCTCCCCTCTCTCCATTCCCCCTCGTTCACCTTTCCCCTCTGTCCATCCATCCTCCCATCCATTCCCTTTCCGCGTTTCCCTTTCCTTCTTGGCCCCTCCCCCTTCCTACTACCTTCGCTATGGTTCCTTTCCTCTTTTGTCCCCTTTCGATCTAACACGGCAAACTTTCCCTCTTTCCCGCTGTCCTTTCCCCTAAACTCTTCCTAAAATCCTTGTCTTCCTGTCCCTTGTCTTTCTTGTACCAATAAATCATTCTTGTATGAACAACAGCGCACTTCCGTGTTAATGTATGAAGATTAAAAACCACTCTTCTGGAAGAGTGATTTTTATTACATACTCGTAAATATCAGAAAGCAGAGTATCTTTTAATCTTCGTGTTTCAAAGTCTCTCTCTCTCTCTCTCTCTCTCTCTCTCTCTCTCTCTCTCTCTCTCTCTCTCTCTCTCTCTATGTATCTATCACTCTGTTATCTCTATTCCACACAATATCTTACCAAATTCTTTTTACTTTCTCTTCTTCCGCCTATTCATTTCTGTTTTTTTTTCTTCAAAATTCCTCCCCACTTACCTGTACCTACACCTTACTCTTTTCCCCACTCCAAAATCCAAATTCACATTCCTTTCCTCATTTTCCTGGCTTACCCCATAGTCCTCTTTCCACTCAGTTGCCTCAGTCGGTGTACAATGACCAACCCTTTCCAATCACTATGTTTCCAATTGTTACCTGGAAGTTTTATAAACGCATTTTAACTCATTTGAGTGTAAGAGTTCTCTCTCCACTGAATAGAATCATCTGTTGGCAAATAGGATACATATACAACTCTAATGAAATACTAAGGAGTCAACTAGATATTTTTCTCAGGAGGAGAATGGGTAATGTGTTTCCGTTCCCTTACTGGTGAGCAAGTTGTACTGAATATAATAAATAAACTCACAGGATGTTCAATATAAACACTAGATACCAAACAGAATATATGCATGTGTAGCAAAAACGTATGATTAAATATAAAGTTTACAATGTTGAATGATTTCTAACGTCTAAACCCTCTGGCTATTATGGAACTTGATTTTCTTGTTGACCTTAAAGTGGACAGTGTTTCCATAACACCAGAACTCTGAATCCTTTGCAAATTCACTACCTTCTGTGGTTTTCCTCAATACTTATGCAATCTATGTAATACTGGTGATATATTTACTTTCCTGTCATACTGTTTGTGATCTCCTTACACTAACCCAGTGGTTCTTAACCTAGGGTACGAAACCTTGAACCTGGGGGTAACAGACATGATAGCCAGTGCATGGTAATGTATGTTTACTATGAGAAAGCAAAGCAAGGTTTGTATCACTAATCCCTCTCATATGTTTGCACTGTGTTTGTATTGGATGGGAGTACAAGAAATTTTTCTGGGATATCAATGACTATGGGCACTGAAAAAAGGCTAAGAATAAGAACCACTGGGCTAAAACTACTAGACGCATGTGTACTTGATATTCAAATAACCCGTTTACGATACTTGTATCTCTGTCTTTTCCTTTATCTTCAACCTACTCTCCGACAAGTACCTACCTACCTTTGTAGAGCTCTTTTCCCATATCTATTTTGTTTGGTAACCAAATTTCATATTTCTTACCCATGCTTCTGGTAATACATGACTGACTTCACTACGTCATGTTAATTTTCATTCAGACATAATTTAGAATTTAGAAATAAAAGTAAGAACGAAAGAGATGTCAAAGGATTCAACTTTACAATGAGAGCTTTTGGAAAGCTCAAATTTAATTAAGGTTTTAATTTAACTTAGGAACAAACGAGTTGGGATTACATAAGTCTGATTTAATCCCTTAAGGCTCTTTCAACACATTTACTAATCTTACTCAGTCTTGTTTTTATTGTTATTCATCTTTGCCTCTTTTCTTCTGTGGTAATCAATAGATATTTTTTTTCAAATTGTTACTTCTCATTGTGTCCTTTTTTATCTGCCTTTTAGCTTTATTTTCCTTTATTCATATATTTTTCTCAGATGAAGCTTCCACATTTCGTTTGTCTATTTCTCTTTTTCTAGTCTACTTTCTTCCTTATAAACCTTATCCGTCCAATTCAATTTCCCCGTATAGAATAATTAGCTTTTATTTTAGGAGAAACATATTTTAGGAACTGTAATGACATCGTTAAGGACCAAGTGACTCAGTGTTATTTTTCTTCTGAACATTTCTCTAAACAAAAAAAAAAAAAAAAAAAAAAAAAAAAAAAAAAGATTCTGAGTTCTAACTTTTACTATCGCACCATTCTGCTCAACCTATAAACCTCTCATTTATCACCATTGTGCAATATTGTCCCCAGAACTAAATGTGATGTTTATTGCTAAAAAGTCTTATTTATTTCCTATCTTAAATCTTCCGAATTCCTATCCACTCCTCCTCCATTCCATTGAGTTAGTGTCTCACCTTCGCCGTATTCCTCTTCATATAATTTCTTTTCACCTTTTCTTCTCTAATGTCCGCCAATTACTCCTTTCTCCAACATAAGTCATGAGATCCTTTGCCTTTGGATCCTTTGTCCAACCTTAGACTTACTTTCCTCTTCATTTTCATCTTCGTCTTAATTCATCTTCCACCTCACCCCTCTTCTCTTCTTCGAATTTCCTCTTCAGCATTGGGGTTTCTGTTGTCGAAAACCTCTCCTTGCGTTCCCTTACTCCGATGGCGTGATTTGTGTGTCTCATTTTGGTTATCGACAGTCAATTTCATTCTGCTGAGACTGGATGGGTCGAAGCTAATCTTCATAACCAACCTTCAGTCTTACGATATATTTATGAATTTCCTCCGATTTAGAGAACAAACAACTTTATTCAGAAGAGTAGTGTCCCATGGTCTAAAACAGTGGTTCTCAAACTTTTTCAGTTTGTTACCCAATTTAACATGCCACATTAACATGTTACCCCTTCCACAAAATGTGGTCAACATTGATGCGAGGGGTGATCAAAAAGTAATGACAGTGATACCATATATTTTCACGGTACAGAGGTAAATCCAAATAGTGGCCTACATTCCTTCAAAGTACTCCCCTCCTGCCTCTATGCAACGTTCCATCCTCTTTCGCCACTTCATGAAGCACTCACGGTACTCAGAAGCCGATATACCTCGTAGCTCTGAATTGACTGCTCGCGCCAGATCTTGGATGCGATGAAACAGCTCCTCTGCGATCGCACCCTTGATCTTTGGAAACAACCAAAAATCACAGGGAGCAAGGTCAGGCGAGTAGGATGGGTGGGGGAGAAGTGTGATCCCCTGCCGAGTGATAGTATGTTGAGGCATTACATCCACACACATTGGTCCTTGTGAATTGAAGAAGATGGTGAAAAGGCGCTTCCTGCTGCGAAATCCATGTGCGCTCCCATAACTGACACCGAGCTCCAAGGATAAATATGTGGCTATTTTTCGTTTATTTATTGTATTTGAACATTGTGCATCTGGGATGGATGGAGTTGCATGCTTGAAGCGTTTCAGGACAATATCCCCTAGACAAAAACCCTCCAGAAAAAATCCCCTTACCAATATTCCCCTGGACAATATCTCCCTATGACAAAATCCTCTTAGGACAATATCACTCCAAGGACAAAATCCCCCAAGACAAAATCCCCCTAAGAAAATATCCCCCTAGGACAAAATCCCCCCGTCCATGAGAAAAATCGAAAGTGAAATAAATAACCATATATAGGTTTTCATAATCGCTTGAAGCTAGTTAAGGAATTCTTGGCTTCTTGATTTTCAGAATTCCTGTTATTTTTTGTCACCCCCTCCATTACCCCCAAAAATTTGTTAAATTACCTCCAGGGGGGGTAATTTAACCCCAGTTTGGGAACCACTGTGTGTGTGTGTGTATAACGGTATCGACATTATTCATAAGCCTTTCACTAAGAGAAATTTCCTTTGACGGAATGTAGATTAGCCGTCAGCAGACACGACCAAAACGATAAATGAAGTAAATATTGGTAAACAAGATGTGAAATGGTTTATTCTAGAACTAAATGAAAGGGTTAGATAAATTAAAATAGGCGAAATTGTTTTATTAGCTAAAAAAAAAAAAAATGAAAGTGTTCAATTACCTTCCTTGTCATTGGGAAAGTAAGGTTCCCGTTAAGCTACAATTGAAAAGAGAAGTCTCGTTCATCATTCATGTTCCCCGGAATGAAATAGAAATTCTCGAAGTTCATCTAGAATTCTCGAAGGTTAAGTCGCTTTTCTGGTCAGTTCCATCTCCTATGAATTAGAAGGAAATGTATTAAGATTGTACCAAGTCTTAATGCATTAAAGTAGTCCGTCAGTTATGTCTCGAAGTAGATTAACGTTGTTTGGCAGTGATGAATAAAATCGGTTTAATAGTTACTGCATAGACATGGTTATTCATTTCACTGGCCATGACACTAAACTTCTCATGGCATCTGAGGGTACACTATGGATTAATGACTAAACTGAAACACACATTATACACACACACACACACATACACACATATTATTCACACACACACACACACACACACACACACACACACACACACACACACACACACACACACACACACACACACACACACACACACACACACACACATATATATATATATATATATATATATATATATATATATATATATATGTATACATGAGAGTGTGTGTGGAGGAAGAATGAGCGAAGATGGGCTGGAACTCCTTTATTGCTTATGCGTTTCGACCGACTCTGTCTTCTTCAATAAGCTGAAGAAGACAGAGTCGATCGAAACGTATAAACAATAAAGGAGATCCAACCCATCTTCGCTTATTCTTCCTCCACCCACACTCGTCTGTCTAAACCATTCATCTAATGTGTGTGTGTATATATATATATATATATATATATATATATATATATATATATGTATATATATATATGTCTTCCCCTTTACACGGGAGGTAGTGAGCCAAGGCATGCACCCACCACATACCTATCAAACACCAATTTGTTTCCCTTTTATCTTAGTTCCTATAGGATGAAGGACCACCCCTACAACCCGCTAACTGCCCGAGTCAGAAGCAATGCAGCAAGACAAAGCAACCCCCAAACAGGGCCCATATCCTAATATGGTTTACACCAATAGCTTCACTGATATAGCTTCCCTCCACGTACCCTCACGCCTAAATATAGAAAACAAGGATAAATCCCTTTTGCCCACGTCAATTTATCTTTCATTCACAGTCATTCTCCACTCACACTTATCCTTTGCCCTCTTACTTCCCTGCTCAACAGGCATTCCCCTTTTACCTAAGGCCCCCTTCGCTCCATACATCCATCTCATTCTCAGTCAACCTCTCATGTTTACTCCATCCACACTTGCCATCCACACACTGATAGTCTTCTCATTCTTTCCGTCTATCCGAACCATCCGAGTATTCTTTGATCAACTCTATTTGTTAGCTCCATTTCTACCCCTGTTCTCCTCACTTTCTCATTTCTCACTCTATCCATCTTCGTAACTCCCATAATACTTCTCAAATAATTAATCTCAAACTTATTCCTCCTTTCTACCTCCCGAACATTCAAAGTCTCTAATCAATACAGTATCGCCGGCACAAACCTTCCCTTCATATAATCTTCTCCGCGCCCATTCCCAGATACCTATTTCTCATTACACTTTTTGTTCCCACAAGACATTTACTTGCTTGTGTACCACCCCATCCATGTGTACATGGATGGTGTGGTACAGTAGGTAAATGCTATGGTGATAGGCAGGGTATTGAAAATGGCCCGTGAGTGTTGAAGGTGGTAAGTGATCCACTTCTTTTTTATGACACAGCTCTTGTAACTGAATGAGAGAAGAGCCTAAGGCAGCTAGTAACGGAGTTCGGTAAGTTATGTGACAGGAGGAAGTTGGAAACTAATGTAAATAAAGATAAGGATTGGTATTAGGGTTGGAACTAGTTTATGAATAATTCCATTGTGGGAGATGTGTTCTCATTAGTGCAATCTCTAATTATCTCAGAACTCCTAAACCATCAACCTAATCTAATTAAAATTTACCTGTGTATTGTACGAGTAAAATGCACATAAAACAAGAAGACATTGGACTGGGAGGAAAGTCTGGAAGGAAGAATAGATATGTTGATAACGATACATGGGATTTTAAAAGGACTTCGTTCAAACTATCCTGATTTCTAGTGTTACGGGATTCGAATACACTGTAAATGTTGATTGGCAATATTAATTCCATCAACAGTTATCGTATCAAGGTGATACTAAATATCCTAGAAAATGTAAAGTTTTCTTTAGGTATTGGAAGCGAAAGAGTGGTCACGATTGTCAATAGTAGAAGCATTGACAATGTGATTATTGTCAATAAAAAAATGAACATCTGAAGATACCCTAACGTTTTCGATATTGTGACATACTTAATAAATCTTGCTCTGGCTAGGCACAGACGATTTTATTCAGCTAAAAGTCTAGCTTTACCTTGAACATGATCTTGACTGATGAAGACACCGTCTAAGGTTTGATCAGGCGTTCAGTTGAATAAAATTTCCTGAGTATTTAAAAAAAAGAATAAATAAATAAATGAAATATATGAATAAATAAATTATATATATATATACACACACACACACACACAACACACACACACACACACACACACACACACACACACATATATATATATATATATATATATATATATATATATATATATTATTTCTGCGTTGCTGTACTGAAGGGGTCACATACAGTTAATCAAAAACAGTACAAAAGAGAAGAGTAAAATCAGCGAAAAAAATGAATCTTAGATCTGAAATCCTCATTAGATTTTGGTGGAGGGAAGCCTCAATTAAATTTGAAGAAAGTGCGTTCCTTCCGTCCGTTCTCCAGTGGAAAAGGATCAAAGGCATTCATGTCAAAGATAAAAGGTTCTTTACAATAATTAAAATGAAGTACAATGGAAGAGGAATGTGGCAAGGAACCTTTTGGTTCATAATAGGCCTGGATGCAGAATAACAAATGAATGAATATATAGATAAATGGAATGAATAATAAGTAGATAAATGAATTAGTTAATAAATATAAACACTATATATATAATATATATATGTATATATATATATGTATATATGTGTATATATATATATATATATATATAATATACAAATGAATATATAAATTACTTAAGATACAACAAAACCAAACAAAAACAAACGAACAATCTAATTAGTAAATAAAATACTAAAGAAATGTATGAATGAGGAGTTAAAGCCATTTTTAACTCCCTTTTCAATCATGAAATACGATCTCATTCCATTACAAAACAGTGTTTAAAACCAATGCGGTAAAAAATATTAATGAAGTCTTTGAAGCTAGTGACATGATTGGACGAGTTTCGATGATTTTATTCAGTGATTGGATGGTGATCACTCTAGAGAGGTTCACAGGGATCGTTCGTCATATTCCCATTCTGTGCCTTCTTCTTTGTCTTTTCTGTTTCTTTGCCCTTCCATAATACGGTTTCCTTGGAACCCTCCAAGGCAATAATAGTTTGTGTACATAAAGTCATTAGAGGTGACATTCATATCAGTTTGGATCATTCTGAATGTTGACTTATCATAAGTCTGCGTCGTTTGGGGGAGATTTATATATGATAACGCTCGAGTATTCATTGAATATTATATGCGAGAAGAAATACATCCAGTGATGCCGAGATATTCGTTTAAATCCATCAATTGTTTATGATGATTATGACTGAAAATGTCCTTAGTAAAATAAGATTTATTTAGTTAAAATAGGAGAGAAGTTGCATTCGTGTTTATTAAACCAGCCTGGTAGGGAATAACTTGTATATGTATTTAACTACAAGATCGACAAATAAAACACCAACTCATTATATATTTGGTTTACAACATCCGATTGAAAATCTCCTCAGCAAAATAAGATTGATTTAATTAAACTAGAAGTTGCATCCGTGTTGATTAAACCAACCTGGTAGAGAATAACTTGCAAATATTTTACCACAAGGTCGCCAACTAAAACACTAATTCAGTATTTGTTTGTTTGGCTTACAACATCCGATCCGGGTGAACCTTGGCCTATTGCATCTATTGCATCTTGTCTGTGGTCGACTGGGGTAGAGGGCCACCTTTGAAAATGACTAGCCAGAAGGCGACGGTTTGAAACTTAGTCATCCCGCGGCTGAAGTAAGAGAACGTGGACTTAAATCTCGAGTTTCATTTTAGATCTTTGTCCACCTTATGATAGAAAACGAGATTTTTGCACATAAGATAGACATTTGTTTACGTTCAAAAACTCATCCCGCGGCTGAAGTAAGAGAACGTGGACTTAAATCTCGAGTTTCAACCTAGATCTTTGTCCACCTTATGATAGAAAACGAGATTTTGCACATAAAATGGACATTTGTTTACGTTCAAAAACAGAGAAAAGGTCTCCATATTTTGTGTCTTACAGTGCTTCACGATCCTCGTGTTGACTGCAGAACATACAATGGCAAGTGTAAACTGGCCCAACACGCAAGTGTCCCCTGCTTTACCTTACCAACAATCATCACAACACACTTCCCTTCAACACTTGGCTACTACTCGCCGCTGGCTTCGCCTCGTTTCCGACATCAGAGATTTGCCAATAAAATCTTGGGAAGCAAATTTTACTCTTTCGATACACCAAAGGGTAGTGACTGAATGGACAAGGGCGCAAGTGCCTGGAGACGAGGAACTAGATGTATGGAGGTTCGAGTTCCGATAGAAAGTCAACGTATAACTGCAGAAAGAGGAGAATACGATCTTAAAGTTCATGAGCTCCGACAAAACTGTCAGTGGCTAACTACTTCACAGTACGCAAAAGAAGCGAAAAGTTGTAAAAAAAGAAAAATATATATATAAAAATATATATATATATATATAGGGTAGTGAATATATTATATATATATATATATATATAAAATATATATATATATATATATATATATATATATATATATATATATATATATGATTGGCAATATTAAAGTGTGATGTGAACGACTGGGAAAACCTCATTTGGCTGCGAGGATACAGCTACGTGGGCCATTGCCAAATATCCGTATATATATATATATATATATATATATATATATATATTTATATATATATATATATATAATATATATATATATATATATATATATATATATTTACTAGATAGTGGTAAATTGCAGTCTCTCACAGTTTATTGTGAACAGTCCCAAATTCAGTGACGATCGTTAAGGTAGACCTTAGAGCTGCTAGAAAGAAGTACAAGTCGGAAGCAAATTGTAGAAACAAATATTTTATGATTTTTTTTTTCGTGGCAGTAACAAATCCACTTACAGTTCATATAACTTTCATTGGAGGGTCCACCCCCTTCTCTCTCTCTCTCTCTCTCTCTCTCTCTCTCTCTCTCTCTCTCTCTCTCTCTCTCTCTCTCTCTCTCTCTCTCTCTCTCTCTCTCTC
>NC_134804.1:33667746-33697746 GCF_046742065.1 Oratosquilla oratoria | reverse complement strand
ATAATAATCGGATTCATGTTAAAAGCCCTAAGGATATGCAGCAAAGAGTTTTTACAGGATGAGCTTAACCATATCTTTAAAACCTTCCAGGAATTAGCATATCCTTTGGGCTTTCTTATCAAATGAAAACACAAAGCCATCAAAATTATGGAAAGGAGCACAACATCTACAGACAACAGCACCATGGGGTCTCCCCTTAGCTCAGTGATGGAATGTTTATACTTGAAAGAATTAGAAAGTACCAGGTACATCAAATCAAAACGCTATCATGGCGGAGATGATAGCGTATTGGTTTACGTCAATGTAACTTTGTTACGGGTTAGCTGGGTTCGAATCCTCGGCTCGTCCACGTTTCAATTTCCAAGTGATGCCTCCTTCGAACGACTCGCATTCTCGTTTGCAATGGTATGGAATTAAAAATGATATGTGGTTGAAAAAATATATGTATATATATATATACATACATATGTATGTATATATATGTATTATATATGTATATATACATATATGTATATATATTTATATATATATATATAAACTATATATGTATATACATATATATATATGTTATATATAATATATATATATATATATAGATAGAGATATATATATATATATACATATAGGAATGGGTAGGAGTGGGTGTATTGCTTTTTGACTTTGGATACCTTCCTGGAAAAGGGAAAGAGCCCTTGGTGTATATCTAATATAATAAAGTAGTAGCCTCTGTCTATTTGTCTGTTTGTTTGTTCACGAACTCCTCCTAAGGATTTGGATATAGATTCCCATAACCATATATATTCTGATACCCTATCACTCCAGGTACTTGGATAACTATATTTCATCAAATAATATTTTGGTTAGGGTTAAGGTTAAAATTAGGTGGGGCATGGCTAGGTTAGGGATTATTCACGAACTCCTAGCTTTTTGCAGATAGACCCCTATAACCATATATATTCTGAAACCTTATAATCCAAGGTACTTGGATAACTCTTTCATCTGTATCTACTATGATAAAATAGTAGCCTCTGTCTGTTCACGAACTCCTCCAAAATCATATATATTCACCATAACCCAGGCTACTAGGATAAGTACATTTTATTTCCAAAGGGCATCTCCCTTCTCAAATTGAATTTTTTCTTACTTTATTAACATTTTATTTTTGTTACCTTTTCCATTGAGTTATATTGATACGTGTAACTTTTCTACACATATTCTATCAAAGTTAAAAGGATCATTTGCCCGCATCAACGCGCGGGTAATTTGGCTAGTACAGTATATATCTATATCTATCTATATATCTATGAATATATATATATATATATATGTATATATATATATATATATGTTGTGTGTGTGTGTGCGTGTGTGTGTGTGTGCGAGGTGTGTGTGTGTAGATATAGATACACACACACACACACACACACACACACACACACACACACACACACACATACACACACACACACATACACACACACATATATATATATATATATAGATATATATATATATATATTTGTGTGTTGATAGTGTGTGTGTGTGTGTGTGTGTGTGTGTGTGTGTGTGTGTGTGTGTGTGTGTGTGTGTGTGTGTGTGTGTGTGTGTAAGATTGTTCCTAGGAGAAAGTTCCTCATGAGGGTTTTATTGCGAGTACAAAATATTACATTTTTGAATCGAGCCTCCTCGTTTTCCAGTCCTCATGTTATTCCTCCTTTTCTGGATTACGGCCGGGTGCTGTTTCCTGGACACGCAGCATTACGAGGTCGTTGGTTCTGCAAGTACATCGAGTTGACCTGTTATTTAATTTTTATAGACAGTTTATCCCATCCCTTTTCCCAGTCAGTCCGCGTGGCAGAGGTTGTAAACGGAGACATGGGGGAGGGAGAGGGGGAGTGAGGACATGAAGAAGTTTGAGACTGAAAGGATCTATGTGGAAGAAGCGGTGGGAATCGTCGCGGAAGAGTGAGAGAAGCTGTAAGGAGGGTCTAAGGATATCACAGAGAAAATTTTGAGAAGACAAAACGCAGGAAGGAAGGACAGGATGCTGTGGACCGTGGATTTACCTAGTTGTATTTACCTAGTTGTATCTTACGGGAAGAGGAGCTACGCTCGTGGTGTCCCGTCTTTGTATCTGGCAGTGTGTTTGTGAAACATGAAGTGTTTGCTTGTAATATAACCTAAGTTTTAGGAATTGAAAGTGAAACTTAACTTAGTCCTCAGACTAACATGGTCTCTTGAGTTTTTTTTTTTTTTTTTTTTTTTATGCTGTAAGTGTCTGTTTCATAGCGTCCCTTTGGGCTTCCAGTAGCTCCTGTCTGCTTCCCTGGTCGTCTGTAAATAGGAACACAACTACAACAAGAATTCTAGCAACGCTTAATGAATGCTCTACTACTGTTGAAGCTTGATAGACAGTTACATGAATGCTATTTCTTTTAACATAAGTGGGATTAGTAAACACAAGTGTCTTGGTCTGAGTTTATCACCTGACTAGTTCCGCAGATAAACTTATTCTCCTGAAAAAAACTCATCAGTGAAACTAGTCAGGAATAAACTTAGACGAGGATTCCTGTGTTTCCCATTCCCACTCATGTCATCTTATCAAATTGTTTCGCTATTTCCTTTGTAAAATGGTCGAAAACCACACAATAAATCAGATTTACATTTCTGTAAGAATCTAAGATAAATTGATAGAATGAGATACGACCATTTCATTGTTCAGTTGCAGACACTCAAATTATATGATATCGGAACCATGCGAGTTTATTTTACGTTACTCAGTTTAAATATATTTCATTATGTAGTATGATCACCTTTGCCTAATGAAATTTTATTAATGTAACAACGAAAGATGAAGTTTCTACATTCATGTAGACCATGAATCAGGTTTAGGCGTTTACGACAGTCGATTCTAAGAATGAATTAACGCTTCGATGTACTCGAACCACGCGAGCTTATTTTTCGTTACTCAATTTAGATATATTTCATTGTGTAGTATGATCATCATTTGCCTAATAAAATTTTATCACTGTAACAACGAAAGACGAAATATATATATTCTTGTAGACCATGAATCAAGTTTAGGCGTTTACGACGGTCGATTAAAAGAGTGAATTACTAAGAGTGAATTCACGCCTCGATGTACTCGAACCACGCGAGCTTATTTTTCGTTACTCAATTTAGATATATTTCATTGTGTAGTATGATCATCATTTGCCTAATAAAATTTTATCATTGTAACAACGAAAGACGAAATATATATATTCTTGTAGACCATGAATCAGGTTTAGGGTTGATTCTAAGAGTGAATTCACGCTTTCGATGTCCGTTTACCCGCTGTGCGTCCCTTTTTGTGCCGCGTCTAATAACATCGACTCCCTCCTACGCTGACTTTCATTTCAACGTAATCTCACACCTAACCACCTCCCAAAAGAGTTATTAAACCAATGGAGTTTAGCGAATATCACAGCATGCTCTCAATTTTCTGAATCTCCTTTCCATTCACGGCATCTGAACAGCCTCTGACAAAGGGTAGTACCGCCGCTCCGATTCCCCCTCCTCCACTTGAAGTAGAATTTCATTTCATCGTCACCTGCGAGAAAGGACGTTTAATTTCAGACGTCTATATCCAACCCCAGTATGGCGTAAATCTCCAATACCCGGACAATTATATTCTATATTAAAACACCCACACATACACACTCACACACACACGCACACACATGCGCGCGCCAGTGCACACACATATAGAGTAAACACCAACACACACACACACACACACACACACACACACACACACACACACACACACACACACACACACACACACACACACACACACACACACACACACACACACACACACACACACACACACACCTGTGGCGCAGTGGTAGAATTCCCGGCCGCCACTACGGCTGAAATAATTTTAGTATCGCTGCGCTGCGGGTCGTTACTCCAACTCACGTGGACGGGGAGTTATGTGTATGTGTGCATGTAAGATCACAGCATTACCCATACATCGGTTATATATGAGCCCTGAGCCCTCTTCCCGGAGGGAAATAGCTGTCAATCACGAGTTCCAACACGTGATCAAAGACCACGGTGAATGGTAGATCACACACACACACACACACACACACACACACACACACACACACACACACACACACACACACACACACACACACACACACACACACACACACACACACACACACACACACACACACACACACTATGTATATATATATAGTGGCCTTCCTAAATTCTCGTCACAACTCGGCAGTCAAGGAATACCTAGACATAATGGTATGTAGTTAGCCTTATGAGAGACAACATGTCTATCTCGGATATGGTCACAACACAAGACAGTCGTACCATCTTGCGTTGCCCAGCAGAGTTCAGACAACCATAATTCATTCTCTGGATTACGTGCCAGGCTGGTGACCATGTTCAGTCATCTAGTGGTCTTCAGCAGTTTGACTGCTTCTCTCTATCAGAGGATGTTCCCGTTCTAAATGTACACTGGAACTCCTGCCATTTCAGCAAGCCAATCCATCATCAAAATCCCATACCAAGCCCGATGAATCCATGAGTAAATCCCAATTGCATTGTTAATCTCTTGTTGATTGCACCACACACTTCAATCACCTTATCGCTGCAGTGGACTAACTCATCACGTTGTCTCATTCAAGGCAGGAACCTCTGTGGAAAGCGAAATCTTTGTTACGTTAACGGAAGCGAAAAAAGGGGAAAAATATATAACGAAGAGAACCTTTCCGCATGGGACTGGTGGCAAATGTTGGAAGATTATTAGTTTCAAGAAGAAAAACGTTTGGTTAATTAAGGGAAAGGGTTTATATGGGACGGTGAGCAATCATTGATTTAATCTATCAACACATTTCAAATGGGGATAAAAGAGGTTATCAAAGTTTGAAAATTTAATTCCGGTGGAGGGATGCTCCCCCCTTCAAAAAAAAAAAAAAAAAAAAAAAAAAGTGAGCTTGTATGGACACCATTACCTTTGTCAGTCGACGTCATATTTTTTCATAGAAAATTCAGTGCACTTTCCCATATACTATTTGTAACATATACACATAACTCTGAAGGGGTAAATCTATCCCAGCATAGCCATTTGCCACAATACTATAGATTACACATTTTCCTGGTAAATGCTGCTCTCAACAGAATTCACATGTAATTTTAATTCAACTTTATTGTTTCCGTTACGATACCTTTTCAGTGAAAATTTCTTGAGACGTCTTCTGATAAATCTGTTCTTGGTTCTGTTTGGCGAGCTCGTTCGGATTAGGGAAAAAACTCTTATTATTAAAACGGCTAAAAGTAATCTAGCTTCACCCGTAAAAACATGGAGAGATACCTAAAAAATGAATAGAATTAACTGACATTGGTTAGAAAAAGCTATAATAGATATATCATTAGTTAGTCAATGACCTAATCACAGAAGCGGAGACCCTCTAAGCCACTATCTCCCAACCTTGGGGTCGCCAAGGCATCTTGTATACTATTTATTTGTTGCAAAATTACATGGATTCAATACAATAACAATGATGTTAATACGTATACAAATATATCATTGGGGTCGTGGTCATGTCGGGGTCGCCTGAAGAAAAGGTTGGGAAACACTACTTTAAGCTGAATAAAGTCCTTGAAGTGACCATTTATATGTTGAAGTATGGAAGACAAATGAGTGGAAGGGCGGTGAGCTAAACATAGAGAACAGTTGGAGTTTTATTCACTGACGTTTCGTCCTTACCAGGACATTCTCAAAGTACATGAAAACTTTCAGAATGTCCTGGTGAGGACGAAACGTCAGTGAATAAAACTCCAACTGTTCTCTGTGTTTAGTTCATCGCCCTTCCACTAACCATTATATGTTGCAAGGTTACCCTGTCCGGAAATGACATATACCCGTTCTGACTACTGGCTAGCAACTCTATTCACTTGAGGAACTCTCCCCCCCCACACACACACACTGAAAAATCATACGTAACCAGCCCCTGTATGTGATGTTGTATACATATATTATGCAATTGATATTCGAGTGAATTTAGTGCCATCCCCAAGTCACTCAACATTCCTTAATGAATCTCCTTTCAAAAACAAACACGGATCAATGTCAACTTCCACTACCCGTCCGTTCTGCTATCTGTCTTACATCTCTCCTTTACTACGTCTATGTCTTTCTTCGGTGCGATAATGTACTAAAGGGTTATCGCAAACAGAATTCTTGCGTAACCAGCCCCTAGGTGTGGGCGCGTGTTCGGGAAAGCCTCCGGTGTACGTGGAGAGGTGAGGTGTCCGGGGGTATACGCAGTAGGTCAAGGAGGAACAGACCAAACACGCACCGGTTTAAAGGAGAACAATTTCGTCAGAACGAAGGAGGTACTGAGACCAAGAGGTGCTCACATGACCATCAGTTCGCCGCGCGCGCTCGCGCACACACACGTACACGCACGCACACACACACACACACACACACACACACACACACACACACACACACACACACACACACACACACACACACACACACACACACACACACACACACACGCACACGCATAGACATACGCCTCTATATATATATATTATATATATATATATATATATATATATATATATATATATATATATATATATATATATATATATATTACTGTACATATACTGTATACATACTGTGCATATACTGTATACATACTGTGCATATACTGTATGAATACTGTACATATACTGTACATATACTGTACATATATTGTACATATACTGTATATATACTGTACATACACATAATGTGCGTATGTGTGCTACCTTCTCAGCCTTTGTGAAGACCATCTTGGCTCACAAGGAACGTACAATTATTCACAAGTGTTTACTTCATGTACAGTTCCAGAACTGCTCGCGTAAAAGAACTTCTCAGTAACAAAGTGAATTCTAAAAAAGGGCCCGTCCCTGGACTGGGTGACTTAGATCCCGGGCTGGAAAGGGAAGAGAGCGGGGCTGGAAATCAAAATAATAATAATACGATTAAATTAAGAATAGGGCGAGGGGAGTTGGAACCAAAGGAATTAGAAAGTAGATGTAAAGACGAATATCGTAGAAAAATGGAGTGATGCAAAGTTTGAATATAGATAAAGAAAGAGAAGAGACTGTTGATGGAAGGGTCTTAGTAGGAGTAGAAAGAAATTGAGATTGAAACAACAATAATAATGATAAAAGAAAGAAAATCTATGTAGTAAGAAATGTAGTTCAAAAGTAGAAGCAAATCAGAGATCGAGCGATAGAAGGGATGAAAGATTTTTTTTTTTTTTTTTTTTTTTAAAGAAACGAAAGGGGACGAGTTCGAGCAAGTCGAAAAAAAAGAAGAAGACTTCTTAAATGTTAGACAACAGTAGAAAAACGAAAAGTCGAGACGAGTATAACGAAAAACTTAAAAAAAAAAAAAAAAAACGACAGCAGAAGAAAAGCTGTAATAAAACAGACAATAGCTGAAGAGAATGACAAGGAGGAGAGGGGAGGCAGAAGAAAATCCGTCAACACAGAAAAATACATTAAAAATGGGAATATGCAATGGAGAGCGAAATAACGGAGCCAGAGAGGGGGAGATACTGTATATGTAAAAGAAAGTGGGGGAAGAAATGAAGAAAGAGGCTAATCAGAATATGTAGGAGGACAAATGTGAGGAAGTGTAGGAAGAAGAGGAGGAAGAGGAAGAGGAGGAAGATGAGGAAGATGAGGAAGATGAGGAAGAAGAGGAAAAAGAGGAAAAAGAGGAGAAAAATGAGGAAGAAGAGGAAGAAGAGGAAGAAGAGGTAGAAGAGAAAGATGAGGAAGATGAGGAAGATAAAGAAAATGAGGAAGGGGAGATGAGGAAGGGGGAGATGAGGAAGAGGAAGATGAGGAAGAGGAAAATGAGGAAGAGGAAAATGAGGAAGAGGAAGATGAGGAATAGGAATATGAGGAATAGGAATATGAGGAACAGGATGCTGACGAAGAGAAAGATGAGGAAGAGGAAGGTAAGGAAGAGGAATGTGAGGAGGAATGAGAGGAAGAGGAATGTGAGGAAGAGGAGGACGAGGAAGAGGAGGACGAGGAAGAGGAAGACGAGGAAGAGGAAGACGAGGAAGAGGAAGAGGATGGAGAAGAGGAAGAGGATGAAGAGGAAGTGGAAGAGGATGAAGATGAAGAGTATGAAGAGGAAAAGGAAGAGGATGAAGAGGAAGAGGGTGAAGATGAAGATGAAGAGGAAGAGGAAGAGAATGACGAAGAGGAGGAAGAGGAAGAGGAAGAGAATGACGAAGAGGAGGAATAGGAAGAAGAAGAGGAAGAGGATGAAGAAGAAGAGGAAGAGGGTGAAGAGGAAGAGGAATAAGGGGAAGAGGAGGAAGAGAAAGAGGGTGGAAGAGGAAGAAAGGAGTAAGAGGAGGAAGAGGAGGAGACGAAGGTAATGGAAGTGAAACGATAAGAACAGAGACACAAGAGAGTAAAAGAATAGAAAGGAATGGAAGAAGAAGAAACATAGAAAGAGGAGTGATTGATAAATACTAACAGGAGAAAAGCAAAAGAAAGATAATGAGGGGGTGGGGAGGGAAAGAGTGAAGAAGAAGAAGGGGAAGAAGAAAGAAGGGAAATAAGACGTAGACGAAAGAAGAGGACGAGAGGATGGGAAGGTGGATGCAGTTGACGCGAGAAAGGTGGATGCAGTGGACGCGAGAAAGGTGGATGCAGTGGACGCGAGAAAGGTGGATGCAGTGGACGCGAGAAAAGTGGATGCAGTGGACGCGAGAAAGAAGGAAAGAAAGAAGAAGAGCGGGCCACAAGTAACAAATCACTCCGAAGACGCGAAGGCAGTTGTCCCTGGAATGCAATAACCAGAGGCACAGACATGTGGGGGGAGGAGGAGGAGGAGGAGGAGGAGGAGGAGGAGGAGGAGGAGGAGGAGGAGGAGGAAGAGGAAGAGGAGTAGGAGGAGTAGATGGAGGTGGAGGAGGAGTAGAAAGAGTACATGGAGGAAGAGGAGGAAGTGAAGGAATAGAAGGAGGAAGAGGAGGAGGAGTTGAAGGAGTTGGAAGATGAGTGGGAGGAGTAGATGGAGGTGAAGGAGTAGAAAGAGTACATGGAGGAAGAGGAGGAAGTGAAGGAATCGAAGGAGGAAGAGGAGGAGGAGTTGAAGGAGGTGGAAGAGGAGTGGGAGGAGTAGTTGGAGGTGGAGGAGGAGTATAAGAGTAAATGGAGGAAGAGGAGGAGGTGAAGGAATAGGAGTAAGAGAAGAAGGAGGGAGAGAAAGAGGAGGAAGAAGTGGGGAAGTGAGTTATAAAAATTGCTACATGTACATGTATACGTATGTACGTATATACATACATAATACAGATATACATACACACACACACACGTATATATAAATATCTCCCTATCTATCTATCTATTTATATGAGAGAGAGAGAGAGAGAGAGAGAGAGAGAGAGAGAGAGAGAGAGAGAGAGAGAGAGAGAGAGAGAGAGAGAGAGAGAGAGAGAGAGAGAGAGAGAGAGAGAGAGAGAGAGAGAGAGAGAGAGAGAGAGAGAGAGAGAGAGGAGTTTGAGAGAGAAAGAATGATAGGGTATGGGGTACAAATGTTGTAAAGTCCAAATCATGAAAGAAGAATGAGGAAGAAATGTCGAGGGAATACAGGAAGCTATATACTCGTAGTTCGGAATTATTGACAAGTATCTCCATGGTAAAACCTTATTTGTACGATGTACCTACCATTCCATTCCCCAGTTAAAGAATCTGGAATAGAAAAGTTGCTGGACTGTGACGAGGCCACTCCTGGGTACTGCCGTTAGGTTCCTCGGGACGGGAGATCTTGAGAGAGTCTGGGAAGGCTGGGGATTGTATCGAATTCCTCTTGTAAGACGAACTGCCAACAAGGTAGGGGGGAATAGATGTTCCTCGTGGAGACGGACCGATATGTGGAATACACAAAAGAATTGACCCAAAAGAACTTGGTGTGGTGAAATGCTAAAGAATTGGATGGTCTGTGTGGTTCAATGTCATTCCTGTTTTCATAAATTCTCGTTGATTTACCGTAGAATGGAATTTTGTTTACGATGTTGTTACGTTGATACTCTTCTCCGAATATTTTTGCCATTTCGCTGATTCTTTTATTGGTCACTTTTCCTACGTTCATAACTGTTTTTTTATGTTTATATATACACACAAATAGGTAGAAAAATAGAGAAGGAAAACATATACTGGTAGTTTTTTATACATACACACATACAAAGGATTACAAAGGCGGAGCATGCCGACAGGAGACTTTTTGGTCCATATCTAGGTCGGATGCGAAAAAAATCAAAATAATTATAAATGAATAAATAAAAACTATAATAATGTAAATAACAAATAAAATACATAAATAAATGCATAGGTATAGTTAAATAATAAACAAACAGCTAAATAGTAAATATTTAGGCGAGGGGTAACATACATACATACATACAACATACATACGTACATACATACATACATACATGTATACATACAGATAGGCAGACAGACAGACACAGACAAAAAAGATAGACAAATGACAGACAAACAGACATATAGACAGAGTGGGAGAGATATAGATATACGAGTATAGGTAGATAGAGATAGAAAGAGAGAGAGAGGGATAAAGAGAGAGAGAGAGAGGAAATACTAGAGGTAGCTGAGAGAGATGTGAGAGGGGAAGATGCAGAAATGTGAAATGTGTAGAGATGTCGCATCACTGAGAGGATTTCATGAAGATATGGAAAGAAACTCGAAGCGCTGGAAAGCGAAGGATAAGACACTCCCGAGTAAAGTAAAGAAGAGGAAGAGGAAGAGGAAAAGGAGGAGGAAGAGAAAGAGGAGGAGGAAGAGGAGGAGGAGGAGGAGGAGGAAGAGGAGGAGGAGGAGAAGGAGAAGGAGGAGGAAGACGAGGGACAGGAATTGCAAGTAGATAATAAAGTGTAAATTAAGAATGTGTAGGAAGAAGAAGAGGAAGAAGAGTAGAATAAGGGTAGAAAAGAGTGTGGAAGGAAAAAGAAGAATGACGTGGGGAAGAGGGAGAAAGAAAGAGAAGGAAAATTAGAATGAAAGAAATGAAATAAGGTTATGATGATGAGAGTGTCTAGAATGGGTTTAGAATGAAATGAGGGAGTAAGGGAAACACACACACACACACACACACACACACACACACACACACACACACACACACACACACACACACACACACACACACACACACACACACACACACACACACAGAGAGAGAGAGAGAGAGAGAGAGAGAGAGAGAGAGAGAGAGAGAGAGAGAGAGAGAGAGAGAGAGAGAGAGAGAGAGAGAGAGAGAGAGGCAAGGTTACCAGAGATTGCGATGATTGTGAAGACAATAGAACGAATGTGGAGAAAAGTGGACGGACTAGAGTGGGAAATAAGAAAGTAAGAATTAAGAATAAAAATCCAGTCATAAGAGTTTAGAGAGATGGAAGGAACGAGAGGTTAGTTAAATGAAGAGTTTTATAGAGAGCTGGAGTGGCCAAGGGAAAATAATTTGAAACGACGCGCGTATAGAACAAACAAAAGGGAGAGGGGAGGGTGGAGGGGGGGAACCATAGTGAGAATGACAATGGAGGAGGACGAAATCACCTTTTGAAACAAATGGCAGTCAGACAACAGAGACCAAATCACGAGAAAAGGTAAAGAGAAAACGATTGGAGAAAACGGGGTTTGATTCGAGGATAAGCAGGGAAGGTCTGTGGAGGACATTGAAATGTTGGGCGCCTTGCCGTGGAAAGCTTCCAGATTAATCTCGATATTCCGTGACAAATCTGATCCGGCTAGATGAGAGGAGCCGAATCTTTTCATGCATAACACATCCCGGGTCAGGGGCCAATTGATTGCGTGCGCAGAAAATGCTGATGAATTTGGGTCATTCATCAACAGAAAGCAAAGGTATTAGGGCACTTTAGAGGCATTCACAATTAAGAAACAGAACAAATCTTGTGTACTTGACATTTGGAATATGTTTTATTCCTTAACATTGAAAGTGAGCCCACAAGATTATATCCATATCAATATCTATATCTATATATCTATATATTTATACATTTATATATCTATATATCTATATATCTGTATATCTATACACATTATCTATAAAATCTATATATCTGTGTATCTATATATCTGTGTATCTATATATCTATATATCTGCATCTATATCTATATATCTGTATCTATATCTATATCCATGTCTTTATACCTATATATCTAATATCTGCATCTGCATATGCATATATAAGTCTATAAAGTGTATCTTTATATGCATGTTCACATCTACAGTATATACATTGCAACGTAGTTTTTGCCCATGACACCATATCCTCTCTTACTCGTGAACATCCTTGTGACGTGAGAACAAACTAGTTAAACATTGAAAAGCCGTACGGTTAGCCGATGGTACAAAATTGAGCGTCAATACTGACAACAAACCTTCAGTATTCTTCAAACGCTACACGATAAATATGCCTGGGGAATTGCTTTCCGATCAAAACTTAACTGAGCGTTTTCTCAACGATCGACCAGAACAGATACAAAACGGTATTAGTCATTGGAACGATAAACTCCAAAGATAACAAATCCGTCACTTTATGACAACTTCGTTTGCAGGTAATTATCCATAAGCCAGCGCACGAGATGACAAATCAAAACAGGCGCGCCCAAGTCACGCTCTACCGAGTAATGAAAATTATCTTTCCCAAGATATCATGCCTGAGAGAGTTGTTCGCCTCAGAGGGATCTTTTCATGTCTAAGAATACGACTGACGACCGGCTTCAATGTGCATCTTCCGTGAGGGAACTCGTCCCAACGAAAACTGGGTTAAAACCTTTGGTATTTCGATGCAGTTCGTAATATCGCCCACGGGGGAAGAGTTGTCTCTTGTATGACGCCGAAGGCGTGTCCCAATGCGTCGCTCATTCCCGGTGAGAAGGTCCAAGTTTATTATTTGCTGTTTGTGCGTTGGTTGTTGTTCCAGGTGTGGAAGATGTACGATGTTCTTCCACGTGTCTTAACCGTTGCCTCAAGTTACAAAATAAAGCATTTTCTCTAACTCTTCGGGAATGCGGCGCGGTGGGGTGGTTTAGCAAAATGTATGATGGTGTAGTAGACCATGATGACCAATACCTTCCGTAGGATGGATCTTTTGTGGTCAGGCCGATTAGTTGTCCTCCAATGGTGGCAAAGTGTCCGATGGCAGCGTCACTAGCGAGAGCGGCCTGGCAATTCCCAGAATGTCGACGTGGTGTTGTAACCGTGACAACAATGCCGTCATGTTCCGCCTTTCAGCTTCACTCCCTTTGTCCTCTTACCGGTGGGGGTTGTTCCTCTGCCTGGCGACGACGTTCTTCGCCAGAACGGCGTGGAAAGCGTTCTTGTTCTCGCCGCTCCATGACTTGCTACCTGGGTACTGGCAGTGTGGGGTCTACGCTACATCCCTCTTGCTCTTCCTACCCATTGTGTGGTGCGAGGTGGAAGTGTGTATGGGAGTGGTAGGTGGGGGACGGGTGGCTTTGCGTTGCGCAGGGCGTACAAACTAGATATAGCCCACTCCTGCAGCGGGAGACGTTTAGTAGAGCCGCAGACTTGACTGAGCGAGGAGGTCCCGTGACCACCTACAGGTATATGTCGATAATCAATGACTTTTATTGATGTCTTCGGCACAATAACGCAGATTCATTATACACGCACTTCACTCATAGTAAATGAATGAAATGATGGTCCTTGAACATTATGCGAGCAAATGGGAGAGAAGAAATTCTCATGGCCAACATTGCAACATAGGAACTGAACGTATTATCACTAAACAAATTATATACTGCAGTTCACTGTCTGGGACCCCAAATGCACTAATGCACTTAGTCTCGCCGTACTCAAACAGCTGAACACGATAAATAATTCAAGCCAGTTTAGATAAACGCCATGATGTATGCCAACATTAGCTTCTCTCTCTGTACAGTCTACCACTACAACGTAACACATTTACCCTTAGGAGGACACGAGGCCCGGAAAAACGTCCGTACGTTTATCAACCCAGGTTTTAGGAGACTCACCAAAGAAAGAACGAAAGAAAGAATAAAAAAGAGACAAACAGCACGTAAGCACTCTACCCATTTCAAGCATCTATTAAATGCTGTCGAGAGAAAACGAAGCGTGGGACTTACATAGCGATGCACGAAACACATCAATCCAATAAACACTTCGCGTATATATCAATTAATCATATCGTGTACGTTAGCTATTTATATTCCAACACCGCATATAGTCATTAGAGCATAAGTTATTTGAAAATACAGGAAGCTATTTCAGTCCAGACAACAGCAAGTGACACTGCAAACAATGCGTATGATTAATTCTTGGTTCTCATCAGAGTGCGTTTACTGTACATAGCCATTAATTCGTTTACCTATTTATCTTTGTTTACCACCTCCCTTCGTATGAAATGTATGTATGTATGTATGTATATATGTATGTGTGTGTGTATGTGTGTGTATGCATGTATTTGTGTGGGTATGTATGTATGTATTTATGTGTGTATGTTTGTATGTATGTATGTATGTATATGTATGTACAGTATGTGTGTATGCATGTGTTTATATATGTATATATGTATGCATGTATGTACAGTATGTGTGTATGTATGTATGTATGTGTTTATGTATGTATGTATGTATGTATGTATGTATGTGTATGCATGTATTTGTGTATGTATGTACAGTATGTGTGTATGCATGTGTTTATATATGTATATATGTATGCATGTATGTACAGTATGTGTGTATGTATGTGTTTATGTATGTATGTATGTATGTGTGCATGCTGTGTTTGTGTATGTATGTATGCATGTGTATGTATGTATGTATGCATGCATGTGTTTATGTGTGTATGCATATATGTACGTATGTATATATGTATGCATGCATGTTTTTGTGTATGTATATACGTATGTATATATGTATGTATGTATGTGTATGTATATATGCATGTATGTATGTATGTATTAGTCTATCTACTAATTTATTAGTCTTCTGTATCTATCCATTTATATTTATCTGTCAATCCACCAATCTATGTATGTATATACCCAAACTTTTGAGACGTACCTCGTGCGTATGTATATTTTGCCTGCAATTCAGTGATCCGTTATTTTCCATCTAATAGACACAAGTTTGCTCTTTAATCTCTTTGCTACCGAGGGGTTATAACGTAGATTGATAGAATAGTCTAGCATGGCTCGGAGAGAGATAAGTGTCATCCTGTACGTAAGGGATTAACCCAGAAAGGCTATGATCTCTTTGCTACTGAACTGAGTGTCCTGAAGATGATTACGAGAACATTGTGGCAGAGTCGAAGTAAGTACCACACGATATGGAAAGGATTGGTTTGGTCTGTTCCGCATGGCCCCATAGACAAATTGTTCGTGTGGTGCCTTCCTCTCGAGCTGAGTGGAGTGCCTCTTGGCTGAGGATTGAATAGTGGTCAGAGGATCCCAGCTATCACAACTGGGAGCAGGTCATGGTAGTTTTTATCCAGATCGGATAAGGCTGTGAGTACGGATAGTGACGTGGTCGACTAACCCGTGCGTGCACAGCATTTCCTCATTTGCGCCCCGAGCGTTTTTTTTTTCTGTAGGTCATCCATTTATATATGTATGTATGTATGTATGTATGTATGTATGTATGTATGTATGTGTATGTATGTATGTATGTATGTATGTATGTATGTATGTATGTGTATGTATGTGCCTGGCAAAACTCGTTTAGCTGCATTGAAGAGATGTCTACTGTGGTTCCATTCTGACAACGGGAGTGGTAGTCAGCGCGCGCACGCACATGCACACACACACACACACACACACACACACACACACACACACACACACACACACACACACACACACACACACACACACACACACACACACACACACACACACACACACACACACACACACACACACACACACACACACACACACACACACACACACACACACACACAAATAAGAATAGATCACTACCATGAAATATAGGCTCCAATCAGCTGTTTTAAGAAACGATTAGACAACTTTATAGATGGGGATGACAGGTGGTGATGGATACGGAGCTGCCTAGTGTAGGCCTTATGGTCTCTTGCAGTCTCCTTCATTCTTATGTTCTCCATTCTAGGGTGTTAACGTTCAAAGTAACAGCGCCTGGCGAAACTCGTTTAATTGCATTGAAGAGATGTCTACTGTAGATCCGCTCTGACAACGGGAGTAGCAGTCAGTACACAAGAAAAAACATGATTAGGATTAAACCAACTACTATGAAATATACTGTAGGCTCCAGCACATTCCAGGATGATAACATCCAAAGTTGTCACTTGTGAATTATTCCTGTGGCATCCTGCAGTACCTCCTTCTTCGTCCAACAGGAAGTGTCTGTATTCAGTGAAAGTAGATGTAATTAGATTTAACTTCCTTCTTTAGGTGGTTTTAGATTGTGAAAATTATATCAACGTTTGTAGATTCTGCTAGTTTTGTTAAGTCCTCTCGTTGACAGACAAGATCTTCTAGTAACGATTCCTAAATCTGATGTATATCTCTTTGTCATATGCCACAGGTAAGGCGGCAGATGTCATGGGTTAATCATTATCTTCTATCTTGTCATGGGAAATTGTTTACGAAAATTGATTCATGCATAGATAATTACGAATGATTTTCAATTTACTATTTCCTAGTTTTATATATTTTGGACACTGCGTTCCAGTTTGCCCAAGTCACATCATTCGAAAAAGTACATATAACAAAGAAATTCTTAGTATCACTGATGTAGAACTATATGACGTCCAGTCTTCCTATGATAATAGATAATCTAATTGGATATAGATAGAACCCGATTAGGGTTATTAAACCATCACCTTGACTACAACATATGGCTTCTAGCTGCACGTTTTATGCCAAAAAAGGGCCAAAAATAATGTTAATATTTAGACTTTACAGAACTTAGATGTCTAACTAAACCAGCCTCGGCAACTACCATTGCTTGAAACAAAGTTAAAATTAACGATTTCAATGTAAAGTTACTCCTATTTACAATGAGTAAATAAATAGATAAGATAGAAATTAAATAGATAAATAAGAATAAAATAAAATAAGAAAATAAAAAAATAAAATAGAAAATAAAATAAAATAAAATAAGATGAAATAAAATAAAATAAAATAATTCTATTTGAGTTTAGATATATCGAAACTGTCTTCCCAGTATATAAACCACGCCCATTTCCCATAAGCTGCTCTTACCAACATATCATTCTACATCATCCCGCTACACCGAACTTCCGTTTGCTAATGTATACTTAGCTCCTATTCTGAATGTCTGGCTGTATTCTAGGTGGGTGTATCAAGGGTATTTGTTCGCATTGTGCATATAAGAGGATCAAATCAAGTTGCGTAGGTGTCGTAACACGCGAATAAAATAAAACTTAAACCCACTCTCGGAGAAAGATAAGCTGAGATACAGAGTAAACCGTATATTTCGACCACTAAATGTGATCCTCTTCAGCAGGTAACTACTAACTGTGGTCCTCTTCAGCAGGTAACTGCTGAAGAGGATCACAGTTAGTGGTCGAAATATACGGTTTACTCTGTATCTCAGCTTATCTTTCTCCGAGAGTGGGTTTAAGTTTTAATATAAGAGGATGACCTTTTAGCCAGTCACACTACCCTCTCTCTACTCACATAATTCACATACTCTTATTCTTACTAATCAGAGTCTACTCTCATCACCTAGGTATTTCTGCCGTCTTTCCTATCTCTTTATCTTTAATTTACTTTTAATATCCTGTCTATCTCTTTTCCATTTACTATTTTTTCTCCCTTCACCTTACTCGCAATCCAAGGCCTGAACTACCTCATTCCCGTTTTTGGCGCATTACTCATCTACCTCGTTTTAGCCCCTTTTCGATATTCCAGAATTAAGTTATACAAATATGTATTTTTTCTCGTATATTTCTTTCTTCACTCTGTAGTCTAACCCGCTGAGTAACAATGTTAATATTATTTTTTTTCTCCTAAAATCGGCTTTTCACTGCGTCATTCACCC
The DNA here is from genome assembly GCF_046742065.1 of Oratosquilla oratoria. Classification (NCBI taxonomy): domain Eukaryota; kingdom Metazoa; phylum Arthropoda; class Malacostraca; order Stomatopoda; family Squillidae; genus Oratosquilla; species Oratosquilla oratoria. The sequence continues at coordinate 33,679,569 of NC_134804.1, read as the reverse complement.
TCTCACTCCTCTGGTCTTCTTACACTCTCCCCAATCTCGGTAATATTTCACGGTGACGTCACCCATTCCCTCCTTCCTCGCCATATCCACAATCCTCTTCCTTTCCCTCTCTCACAACAGCCCTCTTCACTACACCTCTACATCAGCTCTCCGGTCCACATTTCCACCTCATCGTGTTATACTAACCTTCCTACACGACCCCCCCTCCCCCCTTTCACCCCTCTGCGCTTCTCTGCTCTCATCTCATTACTCGCTGTGACGTCAAAGAGACAGTTCAGAAGATGGGCAGATGAATCGTCCCTCGCTCATACTCGCTTGATATCCCTCACCTCACCTCACTCTTCCCTCTCCGCCTCCCTTTACACCATTCAATCATATTTTCATAAAAGCACAAGAACATAAGAATGAAGGAGACTTCAAGGGACTATGAGGCCTACACTAGGCAGTTCCATTACCACCTGTCATCCCCATCCATAAAGTTGTCTAACAGTTTCTTTAAACAACTGATAGTTTCAGCGCTTACTACATGGTTACTAATTCTGTTCCATTCGTTGACCACCCTTTTAGTAAACCAATTCTTGCCTATTTCCTTCTTAAATCTAAATTTGTACAGTTTAAACCCATTACTGCGGGTCCTGCCCTTTTGTCTTAATATGATGACCTTGTTTGCGTCACCCTTGTTAAAGCAAACGTCCACTTCATTTCGTGACACTTTCCTTACACTATCACCTCACATTCCTCTCCCTCCACATAAACATGACCCTCCCGGAACATATAATTTGTAGACATTTCCCCCACTCACTATACGCCACACCTGGTTGTATCAATTGTCTCACCCTTATATTATTAGCTACACAAGCTGTCCTTTCAACAAGTTGTTCCCCAAGTGTATGGTTCCAGAGTGTCTCTTTCATTTTACTAAGTTACTCCTTTCCTAATTCCACTCCCTTGCGACGCGTCTACATCTACCTCTCTCTCTCCCCCTCGGGCATAAGAAGATGACCCGTTTACGCCTTTGAGAAGGGCAGCAACCCCATCTTCCCACACTAAACTCGAGGTGTCCCGCTCGCTCCTCTTCCCGACCGTTCCAGCCTCGCTTTCCTTGTCGTTTTCTTTTATGTCTTCTTCCATATCCACGGACATTTAATTCTTCTTGTCCTTTCTTTGTTTCCTAATAATTCTTGTGTCTTCCTCACTCTCCCTTATTCTTGCTTTTTCTTTGTCCCTTGGCGTTTTTTTTTTTTTTTTTATAACATTTTCTTAAGCCTCTCCCTCCTGCATTTATTTCTTTTATTTTGGTACATTCCCTCTTCTCAGCCTCCTCTTTCTCTAAATATTTTCTTTCACTTCCCCTTTATCTTCTCTTTACTTCTTTTCCTATAGCCTTAACTTTTTTTATTTTTTTTTGTTTTCTCTTTTTAAAACTTACTTTCTCTTCCACTTTTATTTCTATTCTGATCGCCGCAGTGGAACCTTTACTACCTTTTTACTTCTTCAGTGTACGGGTTTTCTACATTTCAGTTTCTTCTGTTTTTCATTACATTTTTTTGACTCGTTTTCACTCTTCTCTTCTTCTTATTCCCTTTCCTTTCTCTGACCTCCTTTCTCCTCATACCCAACCTTCCTCTGGTATTTCATCCCTTGCCTTTATTCTCTTTTTTCCTTTTTCATATTTATGTCCTCTCTTATGTCCTTGTACTTTGTTTTACCTTTTTTTTTTCGGACTCTCCCACAGCTATACCTTTCTCTCTCTCTCTCTCTCTCTCTCTCTCTCTCTCTCTCTCTCTCTCTCTCTCTCTCTCTCTCTCTCTCTCTCTCTCTCTCTCTCTCTCTCTCTCTCTCTCTCTCTCTCTCTCTCTCTCTCTCTCTCTCTCTCTCTCTCTCTCTCTCTCTCTCTCTCTCTCTCTCTCTCTCTCTCTCTCTCTCTCTCTCTCTCTCTCTCTCTCTCTCTCTCTCTCTCTCTCTCTCTCTCTCTCTCTCTTTTTTTTTTTTTTTTTTTAGTAATGTGGTTTTTTCTTTAATTTCCTTATTATAATTCCATATTAAGTAATTTTACTGCGGGAGTGTTACTTCGATGTGGCAAGAACGAGAAAGATGGTAAGGAGCTTACGTCAGGAGGTACGTATTTGCAATCTAAGCCATCACTCTTACCCAATACCGTTTGGACTGTTGGGCCCAGGTAACAGTCACCACTAGGAATCCGAGAGAAGTTCGGGACTCAAACCCGCGACGAGGAAGATGCAAGACCCTTACAGTTGTACCAACAACGAACAAGAACGAGGAAGATTTACTGAAGAGGCGTGAGGGGGGAATCAGTACTCAGTGATGGCGAAAGTTCACGTCTCAACGGCTTCAAGAATGAGTGAGAATCAAACTATGGTAAAGTTTCAACCTTGGAAAGGCTGGCACCTCATCCATAGACGCAGACCAAGTATCAATGTTGGTTCCCGGGAGAGGAAGGAAACGGATTCATCCACTGATGCTTATGGAACTCCATTAAAACCTATTTCGATTAGCTTCCATACTATAAAGAATTGTTCTTTTATAGCTTTTTATTAGCTCAACTTTCTTGAGTTGAGGCTCAAGAAAGTGTCATTTTAAAGACAGAGGTGAAACCAAACCGTCTGGTTCTGACGAGAATGTTTTCCTAAGATGAAGCATTTCGTTGTTTTCTACTTCACGACGAAGTGGGTGAGACCCCTCCAGCGTGGTGGAGATGATGGTGGAGGGGAGCGGGGTCAGGGGACGGTGAAGAGGACAAAGTAGGTGGTGGTGGAGCTTGAAGCAGAGAAAGAAGTTGTTGTTGTTGGTGGTGGTGGTGGTGGTAGCGGTGGTGGTGGTGGTACTAGTGGTGGTGGTGGTGGCGATGGTCGTGATGGTTGAGGTGGTTATGGTAGAAGTGGTGGTGATAGGTTTGGTGGTGGTGGTGGTGGTGGTGGTGGTGATGATGAGGATGAGGATGAGGATGATGGGGATGAGGATAAGGATGATGATGATGATGATGGTGATGGTGATGATGATAGTGATGATGATGATGATGATGATGATGATGGTGATGATGATGATGATGATGGTGATGATGATAGTGATGATGATGATAGTTATGATGATGATAGGGATGATAATGATAGTGATGATGATGATAGTGATGATAGTGATGATGATGATAATGGTGATGGTAGTGGTGATGATGATAGTGGTGATAATAGTGGTGATGATAATAGTGGTGTTGATGATAGTGATGATGATGATGATGATAGTGATGATAGTAGTAACAGTGATAGTGCTGGAGATGGTCGTAGTACTTGAGTGGGAGGCATAAAAAGAAGCGAGTTGGAGTGTAGATCAAGTGCTGATGCGAGCATGAGAGAATAAGTTACAGGAGTGGCAGACAAGCACGAAGGAGAAGATGCAAAGGAAAGCAAAGAATCAGAACACAGGCAAGAAAAAAAAAAAGGAGAATACAACATGAATAGCGAGGCCAGTAAGTCAAGTGAGACGAGAGGAGGTAAGATGCAAAAGGAAGGAAAAAGAACGCAGACAGAAAGAAGGAAATTATAAGAAAGAAACAAAAGAAAGAAAACGCGAATAAAGAAATGCCAATTTAATGCTCAGGTGTTGAAGAAAAGAGTCGGGGAAGAGAAAAGGTCTGAGAGAGCGGGAAAGAGAGAGAGAGAGAGCGCTCTCTTTGGAACCCGAGCAATGTAGCATCTCCTTCCTCCTCCTCCTCCACCTCCTGTCCTCCTTCCTTCGCTCTCTGCTGCAATTTCATTCTGCAAACAACTTAACCCCCCCAAGGCTCATCTTCACGCATTGGCCAACCCAACTTGACCCAATCCAACCCAAGTCAACACAACACAACACAACACAACACAACACAACACAACACAACACAACACAACACAACACAACACAACACAACACAATACAACGCAACGCAACGCAACACAACGCAAACACAACACAACACAACACAACACAACACAACACAACACAACACAACCCAACCCAACACAACACAACACAACCCAACCCAACCCAACCCAACCCAACCCAGCTCAACCCAACCCAGCTCAACCCAACCCAACCCAACCAAGCCCAACCCAAACCAAACTAATCCAACTCAACCCAACCCAACCCAACCCAGCCCAGCCCAGCCCAGCCCAGCCCAGCCCAGCCCAGCCCAGCCAAACCCAACCCAACCCAACCCAACCCAACCCAACCCAACCCAACCCAACCCAACCCAACCCAACCCAACCAAGTCCAACCTAAACCAACCTAATCCAACTCAACACAAACTAACACAACACAACACAACACAGCACAGTACAACACAACACAACACAACGCAACGCAACACAACACAACACAACGCAACACAACACAACGCAACACAACACAGCACAGCACAGCACATTTCAACACAACACAACACAACGCAGCACAGTACAACGCAGCACAGTACAACACAACACAACACAACACAACACAACACCGCACACCACAACACAGAACAGCACAGCACATCACATTTCAACACAACACAACACAACACAACACAACACAACACAACACAACACAACACAACACAACACAACACAACACAACACAACACCGCACACACACTTAACACATGAACAGCACTGCACTAGAGCACATTGTAGTCAATACACAACTACAACACAAAACAAAACAGCAACACAACACCACACTAAAATCACAACACAACCTCAACACAAACACAAACCACAACAAAACAACAACACAACAACACAACACAAACACAGTACCCCAGCCCAGCCCTCAGCCCAATCTTAACCTAACTCCATGTACTTAGAGGAAACCCAACCCCCTGGCTGCCCCTGTGCCCAGTGCCGGCCAGCCCATCTCTGCTCTGTTAGCAGCCCCATGTGGCCCCTATCCAGCCCGTTGGCGGCCCCCCCCGCCAAACTCTAAACCTAAAATCCTTTCTGTAGTCTGTTCCGTTTTCTTTTTTTTTTTTTTTTATATTTTTTTCTTTTTCCTGTTTTTCTCAGATCTACTCTCTACTCTTTCCTCCCCCTTTTTAATTCCTTCTTCTCATCTACAAGTCTATAATCTTTAACCCTAGACTTTCCATTCTTTTCTCTTTATCTCTTCTCCTTCACCTCCCAGTTATCCTTCTGGTCCTTCTTCTCCATTCTCTCTCCTTATTCCTTTTTATCTTGCTTTCCTTCCTACTTCCTATTTTCTTCATCTCCTTTACCCATTTGCCTACGCATCCTGCTCCTCATTTCCTTGTTCTCATTTCTCCACATGCTTACCTTTCTGTTCCTCCTTTACCTTTCCATTTCCTTATCTACTTGTGATTTTCCTCTTTTCTTTTTCCTTCTTCAATTTTTTGGTTCTTTTTTATATCCGCATGTGTTTTTCTCCTCCTCCTCCTTTTTGTCTGTTCCTATTTGTGCTACTTCTTCTCCTTCTCCCTTTCCCATTTTTAATTTTCCTTTGCTTTTCTCTCTGCTTATGATGTTCCTTCTCTTCCTGTTCCCCTATTCCTTTCTTTCTTCTCCTTCCTTTCTCCCCCCTTTCTCCCCTTCTTCTTTCTTTCTCCTTTTTTCCCCTCCCCTATCTCTCACCTTTCTCCCCTTCTTTCTTTTTTCCTCCCGCTTTCTCTCCCCTTGCTCACTTTCTTTCCTCCTCACCCTTTTCTCCTTCTCTCCTATTCTACTTTCTCCTTTTTCCTTCTCCCCTTCTCCTATCTTTATTCATCCTCCATTTCTTAACTTCTCCCTTTCTTTCTTCTCCTCTCCCTTTCTCCCCTTCTCCTTCCTTTCTCCTCCCTTGTTCATATTCCACACCTTTCGCCTTTCTTCTCCTTTCTTTCTCCTTCCTTTCTCCTCCCTTTCTCCCCTTCTCCTTCCTTTCTCCTCCCTTTCTCCCCTTCTCCTTCCTTTCTCCTCCCTTTCTCCCCTTCTCCTTCCTTTCTCCTCCCTTTCTCCCCTTCTCCTTTCTTTCTCCTCCCTTTCTCCCCTTCTCCTTTCTCCTCCCTTTCTCCCCTTTCTTTCTTTCTCACTCCCTGTTCTCTCCCTTCTCCTTTTCTTTCATCTCCTCCCTTTCTTCCTCCCCTTCTTCTCCCTTTGCTTTTCTCCCTTCCTTTCTCCCCTTCTCCTTTCTTTCTCCTCCCTTTCTCTCTCTTCTCCCCTTCTCTCCTTTCTTCTTCTCGCTACCCCTTTTCTCACTCCCCTTCCTCCTTATCCTTACTCCTGTTCTTTCCTCCCTTTCTTCCCCTTCACTTCCTTTCTTTCTCTTCCCCTTTTTTTCCTTTCTTTCATTCTATTCTTTTCCCTCCCCCCATTCTCCATTCATTTTTTCTCCTTTCTTTCTCCCTCACATTTTCCCCTTCTCCTCTTCCTTTCCTCCTCCCTTTCTCCTCTCTCCCCCTTCTCCTACCTTTCCAGTCCTAGCCCTTTCCCTCATTCTCCCCTATCCTCTTCACCTTTCTCCTCTCTTTTCCTTTCTTCTTTCTTTTCTCTTCTTTCTCCTCCCATTCCCCTCTTCCTCCTTTCTTTTCTCTCCTCTTTTCTGCTTCCCTCTTCCCTCTTTTTTTTACTTCTTCTCAAACCCCAACCAAGGGGAGCCAAACACCCTTTCCGTCCTTCTTCGTCCTTTTTACTCCTCAATTTCACTCTTTTTCTCTTCCCTTTCTTCTCTTCTCTCTCCCTTCCTTCACCTCACCATCCCTCTCTCTTCCTCCTTGTTCTCTCCCTTCTACTTCTTATCCTCTTATCCTTCTTCATTTTCCTTCTATTTCTCTTCTATCTTCTTAACTTTTATCTCTTCGTTTCCTCCCTTTTTCCTCCCCCCCCCCTTTCTACCTTTTTTTTTCCTTCCTTAACGCGTTTCCCCACTTTCTCCTTATCCTTTCAACCTTTCCATCCTTTCTATCCTCCCTCACTTTCATATTCCCACTCCTCCATCCTCATTATTTTCTCCTCCACCTGTTCCCATCTTGTGCTTCCTATCCTCCTCGACACCTCACTCTCCTCCACCTCCTTCCTCATCACACTCTGCCTCCTCCACCTCCTCCTCCACCTCCCACCTTCCTCCTCCACGCGCCCTCCTCCAACACTCCCACCCCCCTCCCTCCCACCTCCCTTCCTCCACCGTTCCTCCTCCACCTCCTCCGTCCACCTTCTCCTCCGCCTCCTCCTACCTCCTTCCTCCACCTCCATCCTCCAGACCTCACGCCTTCCTAATACCCACCTCCCCGGCTCTCCTCTCCACCTTCCCTCCACCTCCTACCCATCCTCCTCCGACCGCCTCCTCCACTCCCTCCTCCTCCACTCCTTCACACATCCTCCTCCACCTCCTCCTCCACTTCCATTCCCCTCATTTTTTCTCCCCCTTCTCCACATTCTAATCGCTCCTCCTCCTCCTCTTCTCCTTCCCACGCCTATTAAATTCTCCTCCTTCCTCCACCTCGCTCACTCATAGGAATTGAAAAGATGGGGGGAGTAAAAAGTAGAATTTTATTTCTAATACGCTACAGAATAAGAATATTGTAAAGAACATACTCACATTAATACAAATCCTAAGAATTTCATCTAGTCCCTCCCCTCATCTCCTTTTATTCCATCGTTCATTTTTTACCATTCCCTTTTTACCTCGTATTCTTTCATTTCCAATCCTTTTTCTTTCCATTTTATTCCACTTTTCTCTTCATCTACTCTTCTTCATTCAATTGTACTCTTCTTTTATGTCTATTTTTCCTGCTCTGTCAACTCATTTTCTCACTTTTTTCTTCTCCATTTCTATTTCTTACTCTGCACCTCCTTTTAAATCTCGGTTCTTTTTCTTTTTCTCTCACTCTCTTATTTCGAATATATCCTTTTCCTTTCTTCTTTCTTCTTTTTCTTTCCCTCTCCTAGCCTCTTTCATCTCCCCTCTAATTCCTCTCACCTCCTTCCTCCCTTTTGTCTCCTTCTTTCCTTACTCTCTCTTATTTCCTTACTCTCTCTTATTTATGATACATCCTTCCTTCTCTTTCCTAGCTTCTCTCATCTTCCCTCTAATTCCTCTTACCTCCTTCCTCCCTTTTGTTTCGTATTTTTCTTCCTCTTTTATTTCTGATTCCTCTTTCCTCCCCATTCCTAGCCTCTTCCATCTCCCCTCTAATTTCCTCTCTAAATTCCTCTATCACTGACTCCGTTCCTCCCCATCTCCGTACTTTTCCTTCCTCTCCCCTCTCAATCTTTTTTATGATTCCTCACTCCTTCCCCCCTTTCCTAGCTTTCTTTTCCATCTTCCCCGTCTAATTGCCTCTTACACCATCCTTTCTTCTTTCTTCCCTTTTATCTCGTAATTTGTTTTCCTTTCTCTTATTTATGATACATCCTTCCTTCCCTTTCCTAGCTTCTTTCATTTCCCCTCATATTCCTCTCACCTTCTTCCTCTCTTTTATCTACATTTTCCTCCTCTCTTATTTCTGGTACCTCCATCCTCCTCTTTCCTAGCCTCTTCCATCTCCCCCCTAATTCCTCTCACCTCCTTCCTCTCTTTTATCTACATTTTCCTCCTCTCTTATTTCTGGTACCTCCATCCTCCTCTTTCCTAGCCTCTTTCATCTCCTCTCTAATTCCTCTCACCTCCTTCCTCTCTTTTGTCCCGTACTTTTCTTCCTCTCTTATTTATGATACATCCTTCCTCCCCTGTCCTCGCCTCTTTCGTTTCCCCTCTTATTCCTCTCACCTCCTTCCTCTCGTTTGCCTCGTACTTTTCTTCCTCTCTCTTATTCCTTCTTCCTTCTTCCTCCCCTGTCCTCGCCTCTTTCATCTCCCCTCTTATTCCTCTCGCCTCCTTCCTCTCGTTTGCCTCGTACTTTTCTTCCTCTCTCTTATTCCTTCTTCCTTCTTCCTCCCCTGTCCTTGCCTCTTTGATCTCCCCTCTTATTCCTCTCATCTCCTTCCTCCCTTTTATCTACATTTCCCTCCTCTGCCTTGCTCTTCGGCTTGTGTCTCACCTCCTCAATCCGCGGTTCGAGGACTCTTGAGCAAAGGTCCAAAAATGACAGTTTTCTATGTAAGTGCTGCGACCAACCACGCGGACGGGGACAGAGAAAAGACACTTCTTACACCCACTTGTCTAGAAAGGTCACTCTTTGTGGCGGTCATAAAAAGAAAAAAGAAAAAAAAAGAAAAGAAAAAAAAAGTTGATCAAGGAACTAAGCACAGTTTGACCCATTTGTCCCAGAGGAGCTGTTTTCGGTTGATTAAAACCGTTTGGTGTTAGCCATAATCAAATATCTTTGGGGAATCAAGTAGGGGTGTGCCGATTAATCGGCATCGGCAAGAATCGGTACTTTTTTGGTGAATCGGCAGCGGCATCGGCGAGAATCGGCATTTTTTAAAATTGAGATTCGGCATCAGCAATATTTTGCCGATGATGATGCCGGTTCTAAAAAAAAAAAAAAAAAAAAAAAAAAAAAAAAAAAAAAAAAAAAAAAAAAAAAAAAAAAAAAAAAAAAAACAAAAAACAAACACACAAAAAAAAAAAAAAAAAAAAAAAAAAATAATAATAATAATAATAATAATAATAATAATGATAATAATAATAATAATTCTTGCCGATTCCGATGTCGATTAATCCCCACACCCCTAGCATCAAGGCCGAAAATAGGTTAGCAGAAATGTATTTAAAATTGTTTGTATTCAGACTCTCCTCCTCTCAGATGAATAAAATCACAATGTTTTCACCAGAATAAAACCTCCTAAGTATGACGCAGGCAAATATGGGCTGACCACTTAGCTACAGAAACTCAATTGTTTAGGACTTGTTTCAGATACGAAACTGAAAGTGGAGAGACGAAATAAAGAAGTTTGCAGGAGTGACGTGGCAGAGGTTGTTGACGCAGTCGTGTGACTGTTGGAAGACGTTAGGAGAATGCCCTCATCGCCAAGACTGACTGACGTACTGACTGATCGATTATTTGGTTTGTTGACTGATTGATTTATTTATTGTGTGTCAGAACAAATTTGCTTGTCTTCCTACCAGTCTCGAAAGACAAAGATATCAGTAAGTCCTTAAATCAGGCGAGATATTTGTAGATTATGTAGACAACGAATGTATATAAAGAAAATCTGCGGCATTTGAAAACAAAGTGAAAATGTATGGAAATATACATATATATGTATTCACATATACACATACGTACGCACACAAGCATACACAGGAACACACTCACACACACACACACACACACACACACACACACACACACACACACACACACACACACACACACACACACACACACACACACACACACAAACATACACACGAACACACTCGAACACACACACACACACACACACACACACACACACACACACACACACACACACACACACACACACACACACACACACACACACACACACACGACAGGTTGGCACGGTGCTAGCGATCGCGGCCGCCACTACGGCGGTCCGGGTTTGAATCCCGCCTAGGGCTGAAATAATTTCAGTATCGCTGCGCTGTGAGTAGCTACTCCAACTCTCGTGGGCAGGGAGTTGGGGGTATGTGTGCGTATAAGGTCAGAGCATTACCCATAGATCGGTCATATATGAGCTCTGAGCTTTCTTCCGGGAGGGTAATAGCTGTCGATCACTAGTCCAACACGTGATCCAAGACCATGGTGAGTCACTCACACACACACACACACACACACACACACACACACACACACACACACACACACACACACACACACACACACACACACACACACACATGTATATATATGCAACATACACATCACAGTGTAAAAATGAAACTTTCTCAGAATGCTGATCTTTAGATTTGTTTTGTATGTCATAAAAAAGATAAAGACTTGTTAGAGTGCATATTGTTAACTAGTATAAAAAGTATAATAACTGAATGGAAAAAATCTCTACACCAACATAGTTGTATTTGCTCTCTGTATATGTAGGAAGTCGATGTCAACACGGAACCAAAGAGACTCACGACCGAACACTTTGTAGTCCTAGGAGACTCACGACCGAAATTATCATATCCCAATCGTCAACCCCCAAATCCCATCAACAGCTTCATCTGTATGCAGATGCAGCCCCGAAGGGATGGCATTCGGTGACATATAGCACGGAAGCAGCTGTGTTTAGGGTTACCGAGTTCGAAGGACTTCGAGCATTACATAGATCGGTCATATTTGAGTCTGAGCTTTTTCGGGAGGGTTAATAGCTGTCGATCACTAGGTCCCCACGTGATCCATATGGTGAGTCACACACACACACACACCACACACACACCACACACACACACATGGCAGCCTAACTTTCTCAGAATGCTTCGTCTTTAGATTAAAAAGATAAAGACTTGTTAGAGTACATATTGTTAACTAGTATAAATAAGTAGAAAAAATCTCTACACCCAACTGTTTTATTTGCGATCACGACGAACACTTTGTAGTCCTAGGGGATCACGACGAATTACAGCCCCGAAGGGATGGCATAGCGAAGAACTAAAATGTCCAAGTTTCTCTTCCTATGGTGACCAGGTTGCTCATTGTTCCGTTTTCTTTATACTTTCTTTAAGTGCCGCATGCAGCCTTTCGTCCCCTTCCCGCCCTCCCCCCCCCCGCTACGAAAAGTAATTAAGTAAACTGGTTAAAGGTGGCACATTCACCCAGTGCACGCTGTGAAAACGCGCGGGCACACACACACACACACACACACACACACACACACACACACACACACACACACACACACACACACACACACACACACACACACACACACACACACACACACACACACACACACA
>NC_134804.1:33657746-33662746 GCF_046742065.1 Oratosquilla oratoria | reverse complement strand
CGGGTCATCCCTGCATCTTGTCCACTGCCCTTGTAGCATCCAGTGTTAAAGGAGAAATACCAAACAGTACAGAAGCATATTAGTACATGGTGCAATATTAAGTTTGGATGCTGATGAAATATGTTATGGGATGCAAACGAGAATTGCCCCACCAGCTGACTGCAAACAATATTATGCAACCGCTGCAACATCATCGCCACCGCTACCTACACATCACTAGCTTTAGCATTATTACAATGCCAGCAACAACACACCACAACAAGTATCATAATGCAACCAGCATCAGCATCACCAATATCATCACCACAATCTTTATGACGCCATCTTCATCATCACCGTATGTATGTTTTCAATAATAAAACCAACAACAGCCATGTCACCACCTAAACAACACCACAAACAGCAAGACCACAACGTTACCAATACCACAATATCGCAACGTAGTTCGAAAAAGGTAATCAAAGTTTAATGTTCTATATATGTATTGTTATTTTGGGTGATAAAACATATATAGATATTTGGTTACATTTCCAACTTACAGCTGGCGTATTCTGGTGGACTTAAATTTTAATAAGTAATACTTTTGACGAAACCATTTTTCCCGACAGAGGGCTGTAAATTAGCTGTGATTGTTCAAGAGTCGGCAAAGAGCCAATAGGACTGGCTGGCTTATGACATTATTGACAATGTAGTTGTTTACCAATATGAGTAGTAATTGGTAGGCTTGACCTTGTCAAGTGTCTAGAGCTTCTTTATCTTTGGATCTTTGGAGTATACATGAGAGAGTGGAAGACTTCTTTTAGTGTATGGGTATGGGTATTATGAAAATTGAGTGTTTGGTGAGCAGCTACCATAGATTGATATACTCTTTCTACTTATCACTAGTAATTTGTAGTGGTCGGGGGTTTATAAGTAACTGACAAGTTGAGCGTGGGAACTAATTTGTGAGAATGGTTGGGTAGTGGAAATATGTTATGAATTTTTCTTTTGGTGTCGAATATTATGCAGTGACGAGTGGTTTGTTTCTGGTACTTGGGTACGATGACCCGTCATCCAGGAGGTGCCAAGATAAGAGGGAGGGAGGAGGGTGGAGGGGAGTGGAATATATAGGAAATGGAACGGGTGGGAGTGGTTTCTGTGCCTTTTTCTTTTTGGCTACCCCCCCATGTAGGGGGGAAATGCCTTGGTATATGTATGTATATGTACTTGGGTAGCGGGTGGTAATAAAACATACACAGACAAAAACCTAACTTTCCTTATAAGGGAAATGGCCGAGCCGAAACATAGAGAGATTTCTTATTTTCCTCGCTCCGCCCCAGTTAGTCGGATTTTGTGAAACGCATGGAAATAGAGTGGCACCATTCTGGTCCCAAGCCACAGTGTGCTTATGAAAAACGGAAGAGCGAAGTTGTAGCAATGGTGTAGGAGAAACCTCCCTTGGACTGAAAGTTGACAAACAATTATCAAAAAACATCGTGTGACTCTGTCCCGTAGGGGCGTCCCCAAAGGCATCAAGTGTATAGAACTTATGCAGTCGGTACCCCGTACGGGGTTAGTGATAATAGTAAATGGTATATGTTTAGTGTCGGGTAGTAGTGGTAGTAGTAGTAGGGTGTGCAGCGGGTGGATGGCCAGTGGCTGGAAGCATCGATCCATGCAGATGAAGAAGGGCGATGAAGCCGGGCCTGTTTCCTCCATGCTCAACATAGCTGCGCTGGATTTCGGGAGAACTTTACCCTAAGTTTGGATTGCCTGCAGGACGCCGCCAACAGGCCGCATATTCTCTGCTCAAACAGGACGACTTCCGTCAAAAGCTTAGATGGCTATTGAGTAATACTAGTGTGTACGCGTGCCATTAGATTAGAAATGTGTTAATTCTTAGGGTCAGATCAGTATTTGCGAAGTAAAAAATATGTATATAAAAGGAGTGGCCGTCTTTGAATTTAGCTGTAACCATAAGCTTATAGTGTTCATGGTTTAAGGAGTTAAGTAGATAAACAAACGTATGCGTGCCTACAGGATTACGAAGATCTTTGGGCTCTGGTCTACAGAACGTGATTAGATTCTTGTTATCATCTAATCCAATGAATGCCGTGTCGAACTCATGAGCATCTGGTCGTGAGTTCGATTCCCGGAACCAGCTGCGGGGTAGGCGACCCAATATGGGGGTTTTCCACTTCCCACTGCGTAAGAGTACTAGGAGCTGGTAGGACAACAGTAGCACAAAACAAGCAGAGAGGGCGCGGCTGTGCAGCCTTTACAGAACCAGAGATTGAGAAAAAAAAAAAAAAATGAAAAACTAAATAAATAAATAAAATAAATAAATAAATAAATAAAAATATAAATGAACACTGAATGACTATGAGTGGAGGACAGACCGTTGTCATAATTCAACTACATAACTGTATCATATTTATGCTGTAGGGAATTAGTAACTTTACGAGTGATTACCATATACGTGAGTGGTTGAAGATTAAGAAAAAAAAAACACAAAATAAAAAAGAAATGTTTGCTGGGATAAGACAGTATTATGCAAACACATCAAGTTTAATCAAGACCATGGCGAAGCGTATTTGAATGAGAAAATGACTGTCCAGAGAATAATAGCGAAGACCAATGTTGAACATATATGAATGTAGGAATGAACGATCACAGAACAACAAAGATAGCCAAGCTTAGCCTGGTTATCATATGTTTGGAAGGAATTCTGCAGAACGAGTAAGGATGTGACTGACCAGAAGTAATTGCTCAACGAAGGATGGACAGTGTGGTTGGGTAATTGGATGCAGTTAAGATTAAATGGAGGGTGAGTTATGGAAGCCAACCTAGTGTGTGGAATATGGTTTCAAGGAGAGTAATATGTGGCTAGAATTGAAAATTACTCACAAACACGAAAGTTACATTAATTTGTTGAATGTGAATGAAATAGATCAAGTGAGGAACACTATGGTATGTTTGGTACGTGTAAGGATTTTGTTCCATCAAATACTAGACAATTTAATTCAACTTACGATAACTTTTGATTCAGGAGACTGTCTCAAGCAAGTTATCGTTATTGAAATTTTGACCTGGGTCACACGTAGGTATTTTGTGTTAGCTGAGGTCAAAATATATTATTTATCTCATGGAGACCTTTATTTACAGTGAGGCAAGTCTTTTAATAATAATCCTTTATTGACTAAATAGGACCAACAAGGCCAATATAGCCAGGTGTTAGAAAAACTTTAGCGCATTTTCCGTTTCATCATCAAATGGGAACAATCAAATTAAATCACCGTAATTTTGAAACATTAAAATGGATATTGGCATAATGGATTCGGCTGCGATATCCAGACGCGTTTAATGAAGGAAGAAAAAGAATTATGTTTCTCTTTAATCCTACCTCCACAGCTCGCTTATTCGTTATATACTTGTACGTTATACTTGTATTCGTTATATACTTATACGTTATACTTGTATTCGTTATATACTTATACGCTATACTTATACCTTACTTGTAACATTGATACACATACATTTCATTCATTTTTAATTATTTGGAGTATTTTGCAAGGATCATTGACAGGAATTGCCTGTGAATTTCCTCCAAGATGAGTTGGGGAACAACCGATTTTGAGAACCCATTAAACCACCACACCTCCATCAAGAGGTGAGGTGATAATAGACATGGAACTACCTAGTGTAGGCCTTATGGCCTCTTGCAGTCTCCTTCATTCTTATGTCCGTATGTTCTTAAGAGGTATAGCCCTGAGAGGCTAGAACATCTTATTTACTGAAAGATTAAGAAAGGATGAAGGAACTACTTTAAGCACGTGGCGAAGACTTATAATAGCGTTTCTCAACCTTTTTACTCTTGCGTAACCTTGAAAATAAATTCCATGTCTCAAGGAACCCCTGCGCAAAAAAAACAAAACAAAAAAAACAACTTACCATATCTTTCTCAATATATTTGCATCGTAATAATAGGTTAGATAGGATGTTGTCTATATTACATTATTACAATAACCAAGAATATGTCGTGCGTGTTTAATCATATTACGTATATGGAATTAGATAAAAAATCAAAAGTGCATTAGCTTATCTCACTTGTTCTCGTGGAACCCTTAGGGACCTTTTGCGGAACCTTAGGGTTCCCTGGAACCCTGGTTGAGAAACGAAGCCTTATTACATAACCAATTCAGAGAAGAAAGGTCATAGCTATAGTTACCTGCTAGTATATACATCATCAGATTCAAAGTTATCTATTTTTCCAGGGACCTGGAGGCTTGACTTCCTGTAAATTTTGGATAGACATGAGTGAATGTCCAGCACAGGCGATGATGACCATGTAACATTCCAACATCTGATGCATAACCATAAGCATTTCTTTACTAGCAGTTTGCATGCAAATAGCAGCCACTGAAGAAATGCGAATTAAGCTAATATCAGGGAACCTCGGGATATACTTTTTTTGTATTCTAAAAATTGGGTGCGGTTGGTAAAGTTTTTTCTTTTTTTAATTCTACTCTTACCTCCTCAACTTGGCTATAACCATTATATATTTTTTTCTAATTCTACTTTTACCACCCCAACTTAGCTATAACCGCTAAGCACTACTCTTTTCTATGGAAAAGGAAAACAAATGTTCGAAGGATAAAAATGTGAGAAAAGCGATTTAATGACCTACTACTTTATTGGTAAAATGTTTACAAAATATTAGAAAATATTCAGGACCTACAGCATTTTTTGTCAAAATATTGTATTCTTATTGAACGAAGCCAAATGATCATTCACATGGAATGTAGTTAAGCCAGGTAAATAGTGTCTTTATGTAAACGGTGAGGGGATTGCCAAGGATGATCCTTAGGTCTACAAGAGAAGGATGAGTGAGGCGATGCACTGAATATGTATTTATTTATTTTACTGTATTTAATCTTATTTTATTTTTTATTTTATTTTCATTTTATTTTCATTTTATTTTTATTTTATTTTGTTTTTAATTTTATTTTCTATTGTTTTTT
>NC_134804.1:33647746-33650246 GCF_046742065.1 Oratosquilla oratoria | reverse complement strand
ATATATATAATATATATATATATATATATATTTGCTACCAATTTTCGGGTACCACAATATTCTTTGACAGAAACTATGGGCTAAGGTCTGTATCGTATTGATATGGGTCTGTTGTTATGTTATTGTGTGACTCGGAGAGGAGGGTAAGAGCTACCAGTTGCCTGTTCTCTTTCTGAAAAAAAAAAAAAAAAAAAAAAAAAAAAAAAAAAAAAAAAAAAAAAAAAAAAAAAAAAAAAAAAAAAAAAAAAAAAAGCGGGATCAAGAGACATCTAGCGTCAAGTCCAGAGATCGAGTGAAGGTTTTGATAGGTTCTGAGGCCGGGCGGCAGGGAGATGGCTTTCTCCAATATCTGTCGTGAAGGACTAGGACTACCAGATGCCTATTTTGGTACCCGGTGTCCCAGTTCCAAATACACAAATGGAAAATTGGAACCGAACATAGAGATAGATGATGAAGGAATAAATTAAGTCACAACGAGGAGGAGATAAAAAAAAAAAAAAAAATGTCATAATGGAGTTGAAAATGTTTTGTCGGTGACTCACTTTCTTTCAATGTTCGGATAAACAAGGGGAAGTTGATGACTTGGAGCGAAGCTAAGAGACTCCAGGTGTACCCTTGTGTTCTCTCTTGTGCCCCTCACAGAAGACTTTGTAGCGTGGAATTTAATGAACCATGCCCTTGGTTCAACTTCGCCGGTGGCAGGATTCGAACCGCCATCCCCTCGACCTTCGCCGTAAGTAACGACGCCCTAACCCGCTCAGCCAGGGAGTTTCCACGGTGGTCGTAGAAAACGGAAATTAACTTAAAGCATACTCAGTTATATTCTAATAACAATTTACCTAAAAGTCTCTCCCTGATTTTACATTTAAAAACCTGAACAAGTTTTTCCACAAAATCGTGTAATTACCCAGGGATTCGTTCCCGAGTTAATAAAAAAAAAAAAAAAAAAAAAAAAAAAAAAAAAAAAAAAAAAAAAAAAAAAAAAAAAAAAAAAAAAAAAAAAAAAAAAAAAAAAAAAAAAAAAAAAAAAAAAAAATTGAAAGCTATCTTGATCAGGTGTCTTTCCATGCTTTGGGAATTGTATCTTTTCCTGGATCTGCATCGAGGAGATATCACAAAGCTGAGTGAATCTCACAGTCACTCCAAGTGTAATGGCGAGAAAAAGTTGCTTCGCGTGCAGCGAGCGCATTTGTACTGAAGCGAGGGAAAAAAGAAAATGCAAACCGGAATGGGGTGGGCTTTGAGCAAAGACCAAGTAAAGATCTATTTTTCTTTATGTTTTTTGGTATTTGTGTAAAATTGTGAATGTACACATGGAAAAATATCACGAACGATTTTTTCATTAAAATGTGTACCAGACAAGAGGTAACAAATCCCATGATAATTAATGTAATGATAATGGTAGATTATGTTTTTTTCTTATTTATTCATATATCTATTTTATCAATTGTTCATTCGTCTATTGTTTATCTATTAATTTTCCTATTTAAATTTTTCATTATTTATTCAATCAATATCTATATATGAAATAGCTACTATGGTGTATACTGTGTAATTGTTCAATCGTTTACCTTTGTATTTATTTATCTATCTAGTTGTCTACCAATCTAGATTCTTGCCTACTTAACTACATATCTATCTATACATGTATATATCTTCTTTTCTATTATTCCGTTAATTTGTTTAACAATGGATTAATTGGTTAATTTACCATTGTTTAACAATGGATTAATTGGTTAATTTGCCTGTTTATTTGATTATTCATTTATTGATTTGCGTATTTACTGTATAATTTAATATGGATATTTATTGTTGAATGTTTTACGTTGTATACTATATGGAATCACTGCCAAAGTATGGTAGCTCTTGAGGCTTTAATAAAGAAAACAATAAGAATGAACACTTGAGTTTTGGAGGCAAGAGAGAATTTGAAAATGTTCAAGACGTCTGGAGGAAAGAAAATGGATGAAGATTGTGTGATATCCTGTTTTACGTTGTACACTATAAGGAATCACTGCCAAAGTATGGTATAGCTCTTGAGTCTTTAATAAAGAAAACAATAAGAATGAACACTTGAGTTCTGGAGGCAAGAGAGAATTTGAAAATGTTCAAGACGTCTGGAGGAAAGAAAATGGATCAAGGTTGTGTGATATCCTGTTTTACGTTGTACACTATAAGGAATCACTGCCAAAGTATGGTATAGCTCTTGAGACTTTAATAAAAAAAAATAAAAAAATGAACACTTGAGTTATGGAGGCAAGAGAGAATTTGAAAATGTTCAAGACGTCTGGAAGAAAGAAAATGGATGAAGATTGTGTGATATCCTGTTTTACGTTGTACACTATAAGGAATCACTGCCAAAGTATGGTATAGCTCTTGAGGCTTTAATAAAGAAAACAATAAAAATGAACACTTGAGTTTTGGAGGGAAGAGAGAATTTGAAAATGTTCAAGACGTCTGGAGGAAAGAAAATGGATCAAGGTTGTGTGATATCCTGGCC
>NC_134804.1:33632746-33642746 GCF_046742065.1 Oratosquilla oratoria | reverse complement strand
TTGTTCTAGTAGATGATTAGATAATGGATAGGGATTACAAGTGGTAAAGGACATGGAACTCCATAGTATAGACCATATGGTCTCATGCAGCGTCCTCCATTTTTATGTTCTTATGTACAAATGCCCATTATGTATTGGTATGCACCAACACGTGCCAATGATGGCATTCGCTCCTTTATGTGGAGGTTAGTCTAATCAAAGCAGACACCAACATCCAAAGACTCTCTCTCATACCTCTCATCACTGCCCAGTTATGTTCCAGTTCAGCTCTCTGTTTCGCCATTTCCATTTCCGGCAAACGCAAAGGAGCCTCCACTCTCACACATTCACTAATGTAATTAATAACATTAAAGTTTTAGTATATAGATGTAATTATCAATGAAATAGGGTTTCTTGTACTGTTGTCCCAGATGAGCAAAACATATTTAGGTTAGGAGATACATAGAAATCAGATTTTATTCGTAATAAATATATTCGTAATCAATATAGCTTCCCCACCAACGACGAGGTAGGGTATGTACACACACGCACGCACACACACACACACACACACACACACACACACACACACACACACACACACACACACACACACACACACACACACACACACACACACATATATATATATATATATATATATATATATATAAATAGATATGTGTGTATATATGTATATACTGTATACACACACACACACACACACACACACACACACACACACACACACACACACACACACACACACACACACACACACACATATATATATATATATATGTATGTATGTATATATATAATGTATAAGTAACCGTTGTTGTAATGTCTGGAAATATTTGTTTCGGAAAAGGGTAAATTGAACAATTTACAAAAATAGGATTAACACTTCCCGATTTAAGTTATCTGAATTGCATCTCCGTATTTTACATGCTCCTTCCTTCCTAGATTTGTTTGGTTTTCTTTCGTCCTTTCGTCCTTTCTCGGCGCAATTTTCAGTAACCTTTTCTTTTGCATCTCCATACTATTGGTTGTTTTTTCTTTTCCTATTTTTTCTCTCGCCCTTACCTGCTATATTTTGATTATTTTCTTGTAGTCTCCACTGAATCTTTAGTTTCTCTTCTAATTTCTTATATATTCATCTTAATCCCTTCTTTCCTTACCTTTTCCTTATTTGTCCATTTTCCTTCTCTCCTCGTATTTATTTACCTTCAAGTTTGCTTTTATGAAAGCGGCCCAAGATTTCCCTCTTCATTCCTTCTACCTCCCCCGTATTCTCATCATAACATTACACGAAATTCTTGAAATACGTCTTCCTTTTTCTGCAAAATGGAGCAAATACCTTCATACGCGCTATGTGCCATTGAAACCTTAACAGATTTTTCGTAATATCTTACAACGTATACATGGAAATCCATATATCCATTTCTTTCTCTTCCCTCGCTCTCCAAAAATATCCTTCTACACATGAGAGTCAATGTTATTTCTCCTCTCCTTTCCCATACTACAATTTTATGGGTTTTCTCTTCCTTCTCTCATAAATATTTGCCACGCGCATAGTCGTTCATTTACCCCACCTCCTCCTCCATCCTCCTCCTCCTCTGCTTACACAAGCACACAGAGTTGTAGGCTCGCGCCAGCCCCGTTCTCTCCCCTCCCCCTCCCCCTCCCCCTCCCACTCCACCTTGCCTCCCACAATCACTCCATGGGAGTGATACTTCAAAAAAAAAAAAAAAAAAAAAAAAAAAAAAAAATCTCCCTCACAACTATCCTCCCCTCCCCTGTAATAACCAATCCCTCCCACTCCCTCGTCAATAGCTCCCCTCCCTCCCTAACTCCCTCATCTCCGAAACTCCCTCTCTTCTTCTCTCGCTTCGGGTTTCCTGCTTTGCCTTCCCTCCAATGCTTCATCACGTCAATAATTTAGATTTTGTCACATTCACTTTATCGTCTCTCCATCTTTCAGCTTCTTGCATTTGTAATTTGGCTTTCGTTTCTCTATCGTTCTTTTCTTTTAATAATTCTGTTATACATTTTTTTTTTTTTTTTTTTTTTTTTTTTTTTTTTTTTTTAACCTTGTTCTCTACCCAGGCAGTTAGTGGGACAAAGAGAAAGCTCAGGCAGGCTAACGGTTAAGGAAGGAATAAATGAGTTAAGAAAGGAAGGATAGAAATATTAAATAACAAGAAAGTGAAATGACAAGGGAAAGGAAATTGGAGCAAAGATGAGAAAACTGACGAGGCTCTGGCGAAATCGGAAAAGGGTGATAAAAATAAAGGAGAGTATGATCAGCATGGAACCCAAAGCAGAAGTTTAAGGAAAAAGAAGAAGAAAAGTCTTTAAATAAAAAATTTCGGGACGTGAACGAAAGCAAGACTTACAAGAGGCGAACAAGGAGGAGAGGTAGAAAGAGAAGATTGGGAATGATGCAAGAAAGAATCGGGGAAGAGGAGAAGGAGGAAGAAGAAGAAAAGGAGATAGAGGAAGGGGAGGAAGAGAAAGAAGATCACGAATTGAAGGAAGAGGCGGAGAAGGGAGAAAAAGAGGAGAAGGGGGAAAGTAAAAAAAGAAAAAAGAGTAAGAAAAGAGGAGGAAAATAACCTTGAAGAAAAGGACAACAGAAAAGGGAAGAAGAGGAGACGAAAAGGGAAGAAGAGGAGACGAAAAGGGAAGAGGAAATGTGGGTTGGGGAACGGAAAGACATCCACAGAAGGAATGGGATGGAGAAAAGGAGGAGAGCAGTGAGGGGAGAGGAACAGAGAAAGTGGAGGGGAAGAAGAAAAAAGAATAAGAGGAGAAGTGGAGGGAAAGAGAAAGTGTGGAGGAAAAGGGAAAATGAGAGAAGGTGACAGGAGGGAAGAGAGGGAGATATTTGAGGGAAGAAAATGGGAGGAAAGATAAGGGGAGGTTAGGCCAATCAGAAGGAAAAGGTATACAATTAGAGGCAGAATTGGGACTAGGATGATAAGAGGAATGACTAGAGGTGGAAGATGAGGAAAGAGGAGGTGAAGGAGGAAAGGAAGGTAACGTAACAGAAGGAGAAGGAACATAACATAAGAACATAAGAATAAAGGAGACTGGAAGAGACCATAAGGCCTACACTAGGGAAAGGGGGAGTACGAGGGAGAAAGGGAAAGAGGATGAACAGCAGAACATAAATTGACTCTTTCACTTTTGAGGAGGAGGCGCCCCGGAGAGGAAGATAATGGCCAGACGGCAGCCAGAAGGAAAAGAAAGGGACCACCCGGAATGGAAGGTGTTACTAGGATATTGGAAGACTCGGAAGTGTCTTGGGCGAGAAGAGTTATGAATATAATTGGGTTGAGAAAGGGGAAGAGGAGGAAGAAGAAGAAGAAGAGGAGAAGATGGGAAGAAAAGAAAGAGACTGGAAGCAGGCGGAATGGCCTTTGTGATAGAGGAGTAAGAGCAATAGGAGGAGGAGGAAGAGGAGGAGGAGGAAGAGCATGAGGTGGAAGAGGAGGAGGAGGAAGAGGAGGAGGAGGAAGATGAGGAGGGGGAAGAGGAGGAGGGGGAAGAGGAGGAGGGGGAAGAGGAGGAGGGGGAAGAGGAGGAGGGGAAGAGGAGGAGGGGGAAGAGGAGGAGGGGGAAGAGGAGGAGGGGGAAGAGGAGGAGGGGGAAGAGGAGGAGGGGGAAGAGAAGGAGGGGGAAGAGAAGGAGGGGGAAGAGAAGGAGGGGAAGAGAAGGAGGGGGAAGAGAGAGAGAGAGAGAGAGAGAGAGAGAGAGAGAGAGAGAGAGAGAGAGAGAGAGAGAGAGAGAGAGAGAGAGAGAGAGAGAGAAAGAGAGTAGGAGGAACAGGAAGAGAGGCTCTAAGGCAGAATGATTGTGAAAGAGGGGAAAACCTTTGTGATAAAGTAGGAGGCACGTATGAGGAGGCTCAAGATTAAGACCAAATTAGAGAAGGAGACTCAAGGCACATTACGAGTGGTAGAAGATACTCCAAGCAGTGGAGTGATGGAAGAAGTAATTAGAACGAAGAGGATCGGGTATATAAATAACTGATAACAATGGCGGGGGGAAGAAGACAATGATACTCGTAGTAGCAGCAGGGTTGAAATATACATTAAGAGTCATTAGAGAGGACGGAGATACTACATTCATTTTACGAAGTGGATACAAAGAGAGGCAAGAGAGCAAGTAATCATTTTGTCCAGAGTGAGATCGGATGGAAAAAAATGTGGAAAAGAAAAGAGGTACTTAAGAATAGGAGGTAAAATGAAAAGGTGAGCGAATTGGAAACTGAGTAGTGGAACGGCCAGAGAAGTGGTCAGACAAAACAAATCATTACTGGAAAGTCCGGATACCCAGCTTTAATTGAATGAAACTGTTTAGAAGTCGCTTTAGTTGAATCTATAGGATGCCTCCCCATCCTAAACGATTAAATGGTGATTGCTTTCACCATGTGAGGTGGAATGACACTATATAAATACCCCCACCCAAACTATTGCCGGACAATTTAATTTTATTTAGTGAAAGACTTTAATCCCTAAAAGTTAAAAGTAAAGTGAATTAGTAAATTTGAGGTCAGGGCCTGCAGAAAATTAAGAGAGCTTTCTTTTCTCAGAGATGAGGAGCATGGGAAGAACTAGAGAGGGCAGGTAGGCAAGAAATATTGTTGGAACCATGACAAGAAAATTCAATAGAAGTGATTAACAAGTTTGCAAGTGTTCTCGTAAGTCGATTTTATTCAGCTGAAGAACAAAATGTTATTTCTCTAAAATCTAAAACAACCGATTGCCAACTGAGATTTTTCTTTGTATATATTATTCTTGCTGACAACAGCTGGTTTTATTCAACAAGATTTTTTTTTATAAAATGTTTGAATAAAAATGGAGGGTTACCGAGGAGATGAAAGAGCCGAGGCCTGAAGAGAGGTACCAGATAATCAATAAACAGAATGCATCAGATAAGATTTCCCCCCCAGAAGCGAGGAAGAAAATTCCGTAACCAAACGTCAACAAGCAGGAAGTAATAAAATCAAACAAAAGAAATTAATTAAACATGAAAATCACTGAAATAGACCACGACAAATAAGGAAAGGAAAGGACAGAGAGATGTCGCATAGGGGGCGAAAAGAGAATGCAAATCAGATAATAAAACTAAAGTCGTTCGTGGGAGGGACGCAAGATAACGTCAAGGAACTGGTGATGAGATACGGATACCAAAAGAAGAAGAAGAGAAGGAGGAGGAGGGAGGGCAGGAGGGAGAGGGAGGAGGAAGGGCAGGAGGGTAGAGGGAGCAGGAATGGAGGGGGAGTGGGGGCAATTTTAGGAGGGAACGTAAATTTTTTGAGTAATCTCTTGGCTGGGAAGAATGAAGAAATGGGCAAACCGGCTGTAATTTCGAATAAGGAGAGAGTCTGCAATTTTAACCCTTGATACTGAACAAGGATCGCCTTAGAATTTTCATCGCCAACTGTTCAAGTGTTGGTATAATACCTTGATTCGGATAGCGTCGTCTGATGTCTGCCCACGACAATATTTCCAGCTTACACCACAGTATGGAAGGAGTTAGCTTTGAATTTTTAAGGTTTAGCATTGAAAATATCAAAGGGAAATGTTGAAAGCGCAAGGAGTATTGTCAAGGTCAAATATTAAGGGTGAAAAATCAAGCATTGACGTTCAGAGCTCAGGAGTTAGATTTTAAAACTCAAGAGTTGTCGTTGAAAACGTTGATGCCAAATGGTATTGATACCATATTCCTTCGTCTCTCATCATCATCATTCTTTTTACCTCTAATACAACCAAAGCTACCATCGTGGTCTCCCTTTCTGACTCCAGCAACGCCATTGAAATGGCTGTTCCCAAGTCAAACGCTCGCCCTTTTCCTGCGTCTTTATTGTCTTACTTAAGGTGGCAGCACACTAGGCATTTCTCGCTAGCATGCTACTTGTTTTTGGTATTTGGTTTGAGTAGAAACAACTTCTGTTATCGATCTTTTGTTTTTCAAGTCTCCAAATGTCAAATGACTCTTGCGTTTTATGGTGAGATGCTGAATGACGAACTAAGGGAAGTTAAACCTAGAATACGAATGTTAGACGGGGGTTTACACGGTTCGTCGAACGCGGTTCGACAGACACGTGTTTAAAGTGATGTGTGAACGTGTGAAGAACGGGGTATTTGGGGTTTAACCAACGTATTCGACAACCAAATACCCCGTTCACACGTTCACACATCACTTTAAACACGTGTCTGTCGAACCTCGTTCGACCGTGTAAACCCCCTCTTAGATACATTGTTGAGATGTTGTTACGGAAGTCTAGAGCAACTCAAGTCGTTTCTATTCAATCGAAATAGCAAAAGCAAGTAGCATGCTAGTCTAGTGTGCCGCCATCTCAAAACGAGTAATTTTCGTCCGGCACTTCCTCACCTAACTTGGCACGTTCAATTTTGCTTCTAGATTTGCGAGCATCAAGACTTCTGACCTCTTCTACGTGGACAGCAATAACTGCCACTTGCTTTCTGAGCACATACATTAATTGATGGATTCGACGTGTGGATGCACAACTCCTGTGTCATTTCATCTATCGCCGCGTCCTAATTCCTGACCTTTGTCCCCGTTGACTTGCATTTTCTTTCTGCAGTTATACAGGGAGGGTAGGGGAAAGAGAGAGAAAAGTAGATGAGGGAGGAAGGGGATGAAGGAGGGGTAGAGTGACAAAGAATTAGAAAGAAAATAGGGAAATAGGAGGAAGAAAAGTGCAGGATAGGTTGAAAATGGGATTGTGGGAAAACGATGGAGACTTACGAGGAAGAATGTAGAAAAGAAAGAGCTCAGTCTAAGTCATAACGGGAATGAAAGGACTAAGACAGCGAAAAGAGAAATGTGGTGTTGAGGGGTCTACGCCAGGAGCCACATAGCTGCGGCCGAAGCCGTCACCTTTGCCCTATTATGCTCTTTAGGGACTGTTGTGATAGGTAAGTCACTGCTGGGATTCGGAGAGGGGTGCGGGATTCGAACCCACAAATAGGCGAGTGCGAGACCAGTAAGTTTCTGATTACGCCACCAACGAGAAAGGAAAGTTATGCATGTAATGGAATGATCAGACACGAAGTTAGTTAAGAGCGGACAATAAATAGTCAGACGGCCCACGTGGCGAGAGGAAGGTAGAAAAGAGGTAGCTAAAAATCACGATAGAGAGAGAGAGAGAGAGAGAGAGAGAGAGAGAGAGAGAGAGAGAGAGAGAGAGAGAGAGAGAGAGAGAGAGAGAGAGAGAGAGAGAGAGAGAGGGAAAGCAATGTGGACGGAGAGGAAAATAAGCGGGCGATGGAAAAAGAGAGACCAGATGAATGATGGGACGATGAAGCCCCTATGTAAAATTCACGAGCAGTGGAAGAAACGTGGACCTCGTAGTGAGTTTTCTTCCATTGAAATATCCCAGACGGGGTAGAGACTAGACAGGTCGCCTTAGTGAAGAAGCTGTGGCCTCAGGCTGTTTGAGAAAGATTACTGGAAGAGTGTAAGAGTTGTCTTTCTAAACAGGACATTCTAAGATAAAATATTCTTCAGTATCACAACGTTACAACGAACAACGAATCCAGTCACACAGAGTCTGTGGAATATACAAAATAATTAGTCTTGGATATACACTTCTCTAAAGCTGGAAAGACGAAAATTCATCTACCTTCAGGTAAAGCAACATTTTGTGTTGATGGAGTAGGCACTTGGGGATAGGATGGGAAAGAGTTAGAGCCCTGGGAAAATTACTATTTTGTTGTCGAACTAATAAATGAAAGGAGAGGATGAGCGTTCAGAATTTTTTTTAGGATATAAAGAATATGCAAGTAAACATTTGAATTTTCACACACACACACACACACACTTGCACACACACACACACACACACACACACACACACACACACACACACACACACACACACCAACACACACACACACACACACACACACACACACACACACACACACACACACACACACACACACACACACACACACACACACATATATATATATATATATATATATATATATATATATATATATATGCTAATAAGAACACGGGTACGTGTGTTCACTTATGCAAAGTAGACCACTTGGAAAAAGGAAACTAACGAAGCAGAGCGCTTTCGTATATTACATCTTCAGTGCTTTGTTAGTTTCCTTTTTCCAAGTGGTCTACTTTGCATATATATAACTTGAATATTCAAATGAAGGAATGTGTAATATCTTAAACAATTATTTTAGCTCGGTATTCGTAAACGAAACACCTCAAAGTGAACTCCAAACTGAAACCTGTGAAAAGTCTAGGGTAAACTTACTACGGTAAATATAACAAAAGAAAAAATTAAAAGGTGTATAGACAAACTCAAAGTTAATAAAACACCAGGGCCTGACGGTTGGCATCCAAGAATCTTAAAGGAAATGAAAAATGAGATTGTTGTTCCATTAGAAATTATTTTCAAGAAATCCATCATATCCAGAGATGTCCCAAGAGAATGGAAGCTAGCTAACGTTACTCCCATATTCAAAAAAGGTGACAAAAAGAAACCAAATAACTATAGGCCTATAAGTTTGACTTCAATCGTAGGAAAAATAATGGAAACTATCATCAGAGATGCTATCGAATATCATTTAGAAAGTAACCGTTTGATAAATGATAGCCAGCATGGTTTCAGACGGAAACGTTCTTGCGTGACTAACTTACTCGAATTCTACAACACAGTTATCTCGAATTATGACAAAAGAAACAATATAGATTTAATATATCTAGACTTTGCAAAAGCTTTTGATACCGTCCCACACGAAAGACTACTTACTAAATTAGCTTTGCATGGAATAAGTGGTAGCCTGTTAGGTTGGACTAGTAATTGGTTGAATGGTCGAAAACAGAGAGTTGTTTTAAATGGAAAAACTTCTGGAATGAAAAATGTTGCAAGTGGAGTTCCTCAGGGTTCCGTTCTTGGGCCACTTCTATTCATAGTATATATAAATGATATAGACCATGGACTAAAATCTACTGTTTCCAAATTTGCTGATGATACAAAACTGTGCGGAGTGGCAAATGATCACTCAAACCAATTAGATATTCAAGAAGATTTAGATCAATTACAGCAATGGTCTGAAAAGTGGCTAATGAAATTTAACACAAGTAAATGCAAGGTAATGCACATAGGTAAAAATAACAGTAAGTACGATTACAAGTTATTTGGAAATTCGTTAACAAAAGTGGATAGTGAAAAAGATCTCGGCGTAATTATCAGTAACGACCTCAAATCATCCAAGCCGTGTATTTCAGCCTCTGAGAAAGCAAATAAGATTTTAGGACTGATTGCGCGATCTTTTGATTTCAAAAGTCCATCACTCATTAACAAGCTATATAAATCGTTAGTTCGTCCGCATTTGGAGTATGCTGTTTCCGTGTGGTCACCGAATCTCGTTAAAGACATTGACAGACTGGAAAGAGTACAACGGCGAGCCACAAAACTGATTCCAAATATCAAAAATAAATCATACGAAAATCGACTAAAGCACATGAATCTGTTTTCCCTAAAAAAGCGTAGACTCAGAGGTGACTTGATACAGGTCTTTAAGATTTTAAAGGGAATTGACAACATCAAAAGTGACAAAATTTTCACATTGAATGAGAATCAGACAAGAAACAATGGTCTCAAACTGTCCGGAAATAGATTCAATTTGGAAGTGGGTAGAAACAACTTTGCCAACCGTGTAGTTAATGAATGGAATAAACTTCCTGCACAGGTAGTGCAATGTAGTTCAGTTCGAAGCTTTAAGAATCATTTAAATAAATACCTAAGTAAGATGCTGTAATGATTATGATTTATCTTATATTATTTGTTTTTGTTTTGTTATCATTTGTCTGTCTGATTTTCATTTATTATTAATTATATATCAATTTATTATTATTTACTATTTACCTGTTTGTTTATTATTTTAACTATACCTATGCATTTATTTATGTATTTCATTTTGTTATTTACATTATTATATTTTTTTTTTTTTTT
>NC_134804.1:33622746-33630246 GCF_046742065.1 Oratosquilla oratoria | reverse complement strand
GTCACCCTGTATGTGATATATACGAGTATATATATATATATATATATATATATATATATATATGTATATAATTGTGTGTGTGTGTGTGTGTGTGTGTGTGTGTGTGTGTGTGTGTGTGTGTGTGTGTGTGTGTGTGTGTGTGTGTGTGTGTGTGTGTGTGTGTGTGTGTGTGTGTGTGTACATATGTGGGGTTAAACATCAATCTATGCTTCCATTAGTTACAAACCCCTTTGATAAGGACTTTCAAAGGAGCTATCAAAAAGCGTCATGGGATCTCTTTAATTTGCATTAAGGTTTTTAAGGCAAGAATTTTGCAAAGCTGAATGATATTGTCAAGCTGAGATTAAAAGCCTTAAGTGTCCCAAGAATGACCGAATTACTCAAAAACATCGAATAATTTTGTGTTCTTTTTTATATTCATCTTAAACTAGACTTCGATATATACTTTTAATTCTCCGGTTTGTATTGAAGAAAACGGTTCTCTAACATTACATACCTCATATAGACCTACCACCGTAAAAGAAACGTCTGTTTTCCTTCAGTAAAGTGCCAACATAATGGTAATATAATATTTAACTCTTTGAGCACCTTAGATACTCTAAAGTTAAAGGAATACAGTTGTTACTAAGACAGGAAGATCTCATCTGCGTGAACTAATGCAATGTGTGATGGTCTGAAGTTCATTTCATCTAAAGCTGGCCTATCTCGCAGGCCATTCCCCTAATAAAATTTTAATATCTAATGCCATTTCCCCTCTTGGTCTTTTACTAAACTTCCCAAATGTCCAACAAATGTCTATTTTATCCCATGATATTTTTACCGTCTTCCTGAAACTCACACACTTTAAAATATCTTTGAACTTTTGTGTTAAAAAAGATTGTACAACATTTAATTAATATTCTCATCTAGTGGCTGAAATTCACGTTTCACGCTATCGTATAAATGATTTGGTTTATAATTCAAGGCTTTGTATTTTTTTTTTTTTTTTTTTTTTTTTTTTTTTTTTTTTTTTACAAAATATTAACCATACGGTTATACAATGTATAAATTCAAGGTTTCATTTAATAGCAATATTTCTAACGTGCTCTTTTTCACTTCTACTCCACTCGTTTGACTTCTAAATATATTTTTTCCCATTATTCACTTTTAATTCTGTATTATTATCTCTATTTCTTCCACATTATTTCAATCCGTAATATCAATTTCTACCTCTCTACCCATGATTATCTTCCATTTTCTTTCATATTTTCGTTACATTATTTTTTCTGCAACTTTCTTTTAACTACGTTTTATTTTGTTTTTTCTTTCTCATTTCTTTTTCCCTAATTTCGTATCATTTCTTTTACTCCTACTATTTTACATTTCTTTCTCTTTTTTGCTTCTTATTCATACTTTTTTATTTCACCTTCTGTTA
Source organism: Oratosquilla oratoria (assembly GCF_046742065.1). Lineage (NCBI taxonomy): Eukaryota > Metazoa > Arthropoda > Malacostraca > Stomatopoda > Squillidae > Oratosquilla > Oratosquilla oratoria. Next base: position 33,628,832 of record NC_134804.1, on the reverse strand, counting down.
CTTCAAATCGATCTCTTCCTCTGCTCTCAGAAACCCGTTTTCTTTTTTCAACTTTCCTCTTCTTAGTTTTTCCCCATCAACTTTTCTCTCTCCCAGTTCCACTTGAACCTGTCTCTTTTTTTCCTACTCTCTATTTTCATTCAATTCTTTCTTACACCTAACTGTACCCTCCAGTCTCGCTCTCTACTCTTTTGCTCTTTGACCTCCTCAGCTCCACGCCTTCTCTTATCTTTGCTCCCAGTAGAAGCAAAGTTGAGTATTGCGGCCAAAGAAGGGCTATTTTCTATGCAAATTTTGGAGGCATAATCAAGAAAAGTGAGGTCCTCTTGACATGCGTCACCGTAGAAAATTTCCATGTTGTAACAGTTTCGAATCATGGTTACCATAAAAGAAAATATGGTCTTGCAGAGTGTACTTGTTGACATTAGCATTATATGTACCTAAGTACACAAAAAAACATAGAAGTGAATGATAAATGAAACATACGAACATACGTCAGGACCTAGATTAGCTACTACACATAATGTGAACACAAAATCGTCATCTGACCCACATGAAACTTGTGGAAGCTTCCAGAACTTGCTGATTTAGGAAAAAAATAATAAATAAATAAATAAATAAATAAATAAAATAAAAAAAGATTACTTGATCTTGTATATCAAGAGATAATTATAATATTTTCATTAATATTATCATAATACGAGATAAAATGATAATAAGACGTAGATAAATCCACATTTAAACACAGACGCACACACACACACACACACACACACACACACACACACACACACACACACACACACACACACACACACACACACACACACACAGAAGCACGGGCGCGCGGGCACGCAAAACAGCAACTATATTTTAAGAAAAACGAAATATGCACTTCAACAAAATGGCAGTATTCTATGTCCCTTTACAGCGCCGCCATGCAAAGTAAGGCCAAGCATATCCAATAGCTCGTGACTGGTATGTACTATATATCACCTGCAGTCTATAGACCTTTGTTGCCTTATCGGCTTGGATTATATACATCCCTATACTTATACAATACTATGGTTGTGCGTCTTCTCTGTTGCTGGACATGAATCTATAGTAAAATAGTCTTCAGAGGAGGAATTGTTTAAGTGTGACTTAATTATTTTAAAGATAATGAAAATGAATGAACCAGATAAGTGAAAAGAGTCTCTGTGACCGAGAAAGAGCCACCGTTGATTGATTCGTCTCTGAGAGGCCCATTCCAAGTCATCGACGCTATTTCATCTTAGGGGAAACCTTTTAGCTCCTTTGGCACGTTGGCATACTCTACGGATTCTTTTCTGGCTGACGTCTGAGAATTTCATTCAGCTGACGGTTTTGTCATCGTGTTGAAAGGGTTGAGGCTATCTCGATTCTTAGCCCCTTTTGCTAATATTCATATCTTATACATTTGTTCAGTTGAAGGAAGAAGAAGGCCAAAAGTGTTAGAAGTGACGCTACATGGTCTATACTGGCTAACGCCAGATAATTATATTCAAGAAAGAATGTGGCCCCTCTATTAAGTAGGTTGAAAACCATGCAGGTCTATAAGAACACGTCTGAAGTATGTTATCCTTTTAGGATTTAACTGCCGATAGCAAGCGCTTCTATATTGATCCCACCGCTGCCACCATATGTAGTAGGGTGGCCAAAATAAGAGTATAGGAATTATTAGATGATTATATTAATCACAACGATAAAACACTACAAAGACAAATGCGTTCGCACAGGAAGGAAGCAGTGTAATAACTGGACGCCATGCGCTGAGTCGACGCGGGAAATAAACACGACTGGCTTGGTTCTTCTTACAAAGGCACACAGAATTGTAATTAAATAATACAATGATGATAATAAAATTAATATACAACAAAATCTATGACAATAATACAATGGAAAAACACAAGCACAAGTGAATAATTCGCAAGTATAATACACAGCAATAGCTGTCCGATGCTACAACGCAGTACGCAAATATATTGTACATAATGGTACGATACCATCGCAAGAGATTGGGTCGCGGAGGTGGTAAATGTGAGATTTAATGAAGGTAACAGAACTGAAGGAAAGTAGAAATTAAAATTGATTTTTTTTTTCAAGAAGAGATTAATCTCCAGTTATAAGATAAAACTGCGTGCCTCTGATCCGTAGGGAAATCCCATAAGTCTCTAAAGACTGCATGACATTTTTGCAATCAATACTCAATGCAGACAGAGAAAAGGAAAGATAAAGAAAAAACTTACAGAAGTTTTGTGATTTGTGCTGATCGGTTAGAGATGAGTTAAAAGAAGTGTCTCGAATACAAAGATGAGAGACGTCCGTGATTAATGGAGACAAATCATGGAATGTAATTGGAATAGATAAAACAGCAACTCATCTCTCTCGAAAGAATTACTACTTGAAAATTAAAGAAATTCTAATTATAGTTCACAGGAAAACAGAAGCTATGACTCGTAGTTCTCTGCACCTAACAAAACTAGGAAAAATATTAATAACATTTAGTATATGTAGTCGCATGAAACTGATATTAAGACAAAAAAATAAAAAAGACACGAATATGATAGATTAAAGCAAACAGAGAATCGGAAGTATGATATAAAATATGAATTATTTTAAGACGGGCTACATGAAGAGGTTTTGTGGGCAAGGCAGCTTAATAAGCCTTTCTATCTAATTAGCGTAGGGTCAGAGAAAGCGAGAGCACAGGGACTGGAATCCTGTGCGAGGCCAGAATTGTTTGTTGAAAGTTCTCTGCCCTCGCCTTAGTTTAGTCGTAATCCGAATTCAAGAACTATCTTAAGATAATCTGAAGGAGTACTATTATACAGCTTCGTTATTTCTTGTTGTGATAGTTTATTTCAAGCAGTTTAGACACAGTTTTAAGTTGTATCTTCTGGTTTTTATGATGTATAAAGCAAAAATATCTTACGTCTCAGTATTCAAACCTTTACAGTCGATATGTAAACGGTAGCAGTTCATAGTAATTTTCTCACGTCATTGTTTAATAACTTTGTGTTCATTTACTCATCATTGTCTGAAAAGGCCATTAAAAGAGTAATGAAATACAGCTTATCATGAACAGAAACTAACATATATATAGTGTAAATCATAACCAATTCAGCAGGTTACGATATACAGATGTCCTCTTGAATGATTCACTATAACCTATCATGAAACAAACCCTTCGAATAGCCGAAAATCTGGAATGAACCACCATGGGCTTATCTCATGAACAAGGAGATAACAGGGCAATTCCGTAGCTCTGATATCACTTGAGCAATTCACAACATGAATAAGCCTTCATATGTGTGCAGGCACTTTAGAGAGAAGACCGAATAAGCAGGCCCCCTTTAAACCCCATTGGGTGTGCACACAATCCGTAGTCCAGCCCTTAGTCGTCCAGTGTCCATTTCTCGCTCGGTAGGAGACAAATAGAACTTCGCATGGAGTGATCACTATATGAATTGGTCTGTATGCAGCCGCACGCTGCCCAGAAGATCAAGACTCCGCATTGTGTCGCCGAATTGTTTCAACGTCGCGATCGATCGCAAGGCCACACCTTAAGGGCATACTGGTTAATTACATGTACCTTCTCACGATCTCAGTTTTTAATGAGATTCTCCATGTCCCTGCATCCGCCTGGCGACAACAGATAACAATGACGAATATTATTTACAGTGAATGAATAATTGTGCATGTTTGTGTGTACGTGTGTATGTGAATATGTGTGTGCGTGCGTGCGGGTGTTTCCGCGTGTTAGTATCTGTGTGTGTGCGTGCGTGAGTGTATATGTTGGTGTGTGTCTGTGCGTACATGTGTTTGTGCATGTATATATACATGTTTATACAAAGAAATATGTATATACACACATACTTTTTCAACTTAAAGATTTTTTCTCTGCAAAATCTAGGTCGACATCTATTCTACTTGAGCATATTCGTATCCTTAGTATGATTTTGAAGAATGGAAAAGTGGGGCCGATTTTTTCATCAATCATTCAAATTCTAAAACATACAGGGACAAACAAAGGCTCATGTGTACGCATTTACTCAATTTCTGTTTCCTTTATAATATTGTTTCCCGAACTCCTGGACTTCTACCTCCTCCTCCTCCCTTTTCCCTCTTCTCGCCTCTTGCCTCTGTCCCCACCTTCCTCTTCTCTCCTTCCTCTTACCTTTCCGTTGCCTCGCTCACATAAGATCCTGTCCTCCGCTCATCCTTATCCTATAACAACATCTTTGCCCTTTTCACATTCATGCTCTTCGTCTCACAAATTTGCTGATATTCTACCTGAGTCGTTCTGAACGTTCCTCCAGCTTCTCCTCTCACACATGAACTGTACACCTTTCTCGGTAACCTTATCTATCTTCATTTTCTATTTACATATATCCAAACAATATCACCAGTATTCTATGACCATTTTCCCCCATGCTTATCTTTTCATACTCCTTTACGTCTTCAGCATAAGCTCCTTGTTGAATTCAATTTCGGAGCTATAGTTTTGCGCCGGCGTGCGCTCCACGACTTACATATAAAAGCAGATTCCTTCTGTCCTTTCCCTCCCCGTTCTTGTTTATGCTCAAAATTTAGATTTTTTTTTTCCCAGGCACATTTTAATTGTTCCAGTCTTCTTGGTTATAGCCCGATATCGATTTTCTCCTCTTTCCTGTCCTCATAAACTTCATTTCACTAATATTTAGCTTTCTGTCTTCATATATCTAACCAAAAGCCTATTCTGCCTCCGATATCTCTTCTTCATTAGCAAAGAATATGTGATTTAGTTTATATCTTTTATTTCTCGTCCTAAGCACCACTACAATTTGTTTTATAGATATATCTATTTCCTTTATAACTCCATGCGTACATTAGGTTTGTTGAACATCCAAGGTGACATCACACATTCTTCCCTCAGTCCTGTTTTCACTTTATGTCGTTCTGTTACAGCGCCTTCTGTACATTTTGAGTGTTTTTTCTTCTTTATCCATACTCTTAACTGTTTTTAACATGCACTATGTCACTCCATGCACCTCTAATATCCTAGACAATAATCCTGTGTCCACTCGAGCACAAATCATTCCCAGATCCATAAATGACATGAAAATCTTTTCCACCTCTCGTTTATTTCTTGTTTATCTAGTTCACTGTGAACATTTCCTTCATGTGTCTTCTTCCCATTCTGAAACCACTTTGGTCTTAATTCACCTTTTTTTTTAATATTTCCAAATAATTTTCTTAAGTGAAATACTGGTCAATGCCATGTATCCTTCTTCACTTACCTGCAACAATGCAACATCCACATATTTTTACGTTGTTACTGCTATCTCATTATTTCTCGTTACTCAATCATACTTTTTCTTACTCTCATGTTCATGACCTAGTTCATGACCTAGTTCATTGTTTAACTCGTACAAGAATCTTTTCTTGATCCATCATCAATGCATTTAGACTTACCACCACCAAGTCTTACCCATTCGTTATCAGATTGAACCACACAGTTCTTGGTCTTGTACATTCGATATTCTTCATCTTTCAACCATCTCCCGTCTATTCATTTAATATTCTGTCCTAAACATTTCAATCCATGTTCACCAACATCTGCAGCACTTCTATATCATACAACACTTTCTTTGTGTCCTGCTTCCTCGCTTTCTACATTTTCATTTATTTTAGTACTCATAAAAAGCATATCTGTTTTCCTTCTCCTGATCATCTCCAATATTTCCTCTTTCGTCTTTTACCACCTCACGATTTCATTCCCTATTTTCAAGACTTTTTCCATTACCATGGAGATCTCTCACCTTCTTCCCTCTCCTTCCTCCCTTCCCATTTTCTCTCTCCAGCTACTTTACTAGCCCCTTCTCTCTCCTGCTCTCTCTCTTCCACTCCTCTTTCTATTTTCCTCTTTCTCTGTCTGACTCTTTTTAGTCTCATTTCCTTCCTTTTTCTCTCCATCAATCTAGCTCTCCATCTCTATCATTTTCTTTTGTCTATCCCCGTTTGTCTGTCAACCTATCAGTGTCTCTTTATTTTACTATCCCTCTATCTTCCTTTATGTCTCACTC
>NC_134804.1:33612746-33617746 GCF_046742065.1 Oratosquilla oratoria | reverse complement strand
TTTGTTGACAATATCTCCCTTTCCTCCTTTTTCAATTAATTCATGTAACAAAACAGGAAGGGAATCCGGTACGTTATTTTCAACATCATTGAAGAGTCCTTCAGGAGAAATGATAGTTGCAGGAGTCCTATACCTTTGACTTGATGTCCTCCTTAATAATAGCTCCTGCAGTTCTAACAATCCTCAATCACTCTTCTTCCTCGCTATGCAGTCTTTCATTATACCATGAATTACATAGCAATTTATCGCCTGGTTTGCGAAAACATATTGTGGGTTTTTTTTTTTGGAAGGTGGTTATGATTGCATAATTTCTGTAATTTTCCTGTAATTTGGTCTTCAGATAGCTTGTACTCATCTTGCAGGATTGGTTCTGATACATCACATCTAGCAATTCATACAAAGTGAATTGACAGTCGTCACTCTTCCATGTATGAATTTTTTTTCTTTATGCCAGTTACAATATCTTCATCATCAGGTCGTCCAGGTTTGTCGAATGGATTTAAGTGCTGCTTTTTCACAGAAAAAGCTTGGCACTATATAATCTAGGCCCTAGGGTATCTAGCTTCTTCTGCAACCAAACACTGCACACAAAATACAATCGCTTTTACTTTTTTGCCCCAGTCATCATTACGATCAAACACATTTTTTCCAAAATCTAAGGACATCACACTAACTACCCGCCGTCTGTGGAGAGTTTTTATTTCGTTTTTCGTTTTTCACAGCACTCTTGAGAACAAAATATATACTTTTTCTTGAAATCAAAATCAGTTTCTTTTGATCTTAGTTTCTGTTTAAAAGGTGACCCTTTTTCCTCGTGGTCAGTTGTGTCTTTTCCGTTAGCAACTGTAATACTCTTTAGTATAGTCTTTCTGCATTTTAAATGTACTTGAACAGCTGATAAATAGACCCACTTTTGCCATTTATCATCTCCTCTTTTCTTACTTGCTTCAAGTGTCGACATACTTTTCTTAACACAGATATTTTCACCTTCTATTAAGCGTTCTTCACAAAGTAGGCACAGTTAATTTTGATCTGTGGTTCTCTCAATTTTTAAACCATATTCTGAAATAAAAAGTAATATATAAATCAACCTTCTCGAAAATACTATAACATAAAAAAAAAAAAACAGTCGGTTCAGTGATACCGAACTTATAGGAAGTGAATAAAATCACGTCAGTATCAGCACAGAAACGAATATGGTTAAAATTTGTGAATATCTTTAAAATGATCACTTATAGCGAAAATATGCATAGAGCATGTTTTGTAGGAAATTTAATTTTGAATAATAATTTATATAACAGTTTTTTCGTCAGATCATCCGTTTTCAAACACACACACACACACACACACACACACACACACACACACACACACACACACACACACACACACACACACACACACACACACACACACACACACACACACACACACACACATATATATATATATATATATATATGTTGAGACATTCTGATACATTAGCATTAGTGGTGAGTGAGAATAAGAAGCACAGGAGAGTTAGTCTCAGTTTATATCTGTCGAGTTTCACACATGCACACACAAACGCACGCACACACACACACACACACACTCACACACACACACACACACACACACACACACACACACACACACACACACACACACACACACACACACACACACACACACACACAGAGAGAGAGAGAGAGAGAGAGAGAGAGAGAGAGAGAGAGAGAGAGAGAGAGAGAGAGAGAGAGAGATAAAGATAGACCGCCCCTCTCTTGTCCATGCGTCCCCTCACTCTTGCCCCTTAACTATTGTACACTCCACCGCAGCCCCACCACCTTGGCGCTGTCGTGTTGCCCCAAAAATATACAGATATGCAACACAGGCGACCGTAAACCTTACGATCTCATGAAGCTTAATGTGGTATGTGAAAGCACAGTGTCGGGGGACTTATACACACGGGTGGTACAATGTGGGTAGCATACAAAATTTTAAAACCGCACTGTGGCGAGGGTTTAGTATGGATAGCTCGACGCAAATGAGGCTGTATCAACTTGAAGCCATTTTGTAAAGGAGCCCGCCTTTATACTGAGGCGTCTCTCACAGCATCATGACGCGACGCGACTTGACATCTCACTGTGGTATGATGTTTGCGAGGATATCCTTCGGGATGATGAGGAAATGGCCTTAGAACGTCCTCAGACATTGAGTTAGTAGACTGTTGAAGGCACTGTGATGCGTGATAAGATGAGATAGCATTGCGTTTAATCCGTGCTTATGGTGGATGGTCTTATGTATCATGAACACAATGCCGTGATACCATATTTCACATAATTTCAAATATCCTGCTATCTGTCTATGTATCTATCTATATATTAGGGCATCATCCCCCTTCTATGGGGGTAGCCAAGTCAAAGACATCCACTCCCACCCATTCCACCCCCATCCATCATCCATTGTTTTGGTCTTAGCTCCTATTAACTTCACTAAATGGGAGTATCAATGTTTTCTTTTATTCACAAGTATGAGGAACATATTTTTTCTTTTTATTCTTTATATACGAAGACACATGTCACCACGTGATACACCATGACACACAACACTTCTATTAACTCAACGAGAAGCATGGCTACAGGAAAGATTACATTGTTTCAGCATCTAATAATTACACATCTAGAGAGAGAGTAGAGATAAATTCACCAGATTTGTGTCAAGCTTAGGATTAGTGTACTTAGGATCATTGAAAACAGTGCCACAGGCAAAGGCTAGATAAGAATGTTAGCGATTATGCCTTCATGGCATAAAGAACCTCCTGGGGCCCGACTTGTGCGTGAGTTGGCCGCAAATGCGCGATAAAAATGTTTACAAAACAGAAGGCTCACATACCAAAAGTCAATTGTACCATTTCAATATTTACTCTTTCGTTGCAATCGAACGAGTTATACGTATGTTCTGGATGCCACCAGCCGATTCCATTCAACTGAAGGGAAATTTCTCTACACCAAAAAGGAACCGATAATGATTAACCCTTTTCTCTGCCCCTGTCGGCCGCTACAGTGTTGTTAAACCGAGGGGGGACGTCCTTGTGTAACGAGAATGTTCTGAAAGCAATGTTTCTGCAGTCTAGGCAGTGTATTACCTCTGTAGTATCATTGCTATATGCTTAAGACAAATCTGTACTTATTATTCTATACATCCCCATCAGTCCCAGAAATAATGAAAATGTTCTGATGACACATATCTGATCATTGCGAATAAAGTGTTATCACTTGTAAAATATATTCGCTATAAAAATTGGAAAACCGTATGATTTTTCATGAGTTGTCTTGCATTTCAGACACTGATATAAAAGATAGTCACATATAGGGTACATGTTCATTTACTCATGCATATTGACTTCTTACCACTATTCCCTGTGGTGGGGGAAAAGAATACTGCCACCAAGTATCCCACTTGGATCGTAAGAGGCGAGAAGAAAGGGACGGGGAGTGGGACTAGACATCCTTCTCCCTGTAGCCCCACGGGGCATATATCCTAAAAACAAAAGTGAAGGCATAAAGGGTGCTGGAGGGCCTCGGACCAGCACCCTAAGGTTTGGGTCTTTTAATGTGCGTGGATGTGGTACAGATGAGAGTAAAAGGGAAGAGATAGGTAGTATGTTTGTGAGAAGAAAGATGGATGTGTTGGCTTTGAGTGAAACTAAGTTGAAAGGGAAGGGCGAGTGTAAGTTTGGGAGTGTAAGTGGGAGGTTATCAGGAGTGAAGAGAGGGTGAGGGAGGGAAGGGGTGGCTATTCTAGTAAGTGAAGAGATAGGTAAACAGGTAGTGGAGTGGAAGGAGGTTTCCTCAAGGATAATGTGGATGAAGGTGAAACTGGGAAAGGAGATGTGGGTCTTTGTAAGTGCATATGGGCCTGGCAGTGAGAAGAGCGTGGAAGAAAGGGAGGCCTTTTGGATAGATTTAAATGAGTGCATAGAGGGTTTAGGAAGAAATGTCAATGTAATAGTACTGGGAGACCTTAATGCTAGGGTGGGAAATGGTCCAATCGATGGAGTGGTTGGGAAGTGTGGAGTTCCAGGAAAGAATCGTAGTGGAGAGTTGATGGTGGAAATGTGTCTAGAAAGAGAGTTGATGATAGCAAATACAGTGTTTCGGAAGAAAGTCAAGCATAAGTACACATGGAAGAGGGTGGTGGAGGGAAGGGTGGTAGATAGAGCGCTAATGGATTATGTAGTGGTAAATAGGATTATGATAGGAAGAGTTAAGGATGTACATGTGCTAAGGGGAGAGGGTGGGGGAATATCAGATCCTTTTTTGGTGGAAGGTAAGCTGAGAGTGGAGGATAGATGGAGAAAGAGGAAAGGGACAGAAGGTAGGGAGGTTCTTAGAGTGAACTCCTTGAATGAAAAGGAAAAGGAGAAGGAGTACGAAAAGAAGCTGAAGGAGGAGTGGGAGGGAGTAAAGGATGGAGCAGAGATGGGTGTGGAGGAGGAATGGGGATGGTTCAAGGAGGGAGTCTTAAAGTGTGCAAGGATGGTGTGTGGAACAAGAAGGACAGGGGGAAATAGAAGAAAGGGTAGTGAATGGTGGGATGAGGAAACAAAGAAGGTTGTAGAAGAGAAGAAGCGAGCATTCACAGATTGGTTACAAAAGAGGACGGGGGAGTCATATGAGACGTACAAAGAAAAGAAAAGAGAAGTAAAGCAAAAGGTAAAGGAGGCAAAGAGGAGAGCAGATGTGAAATGGGGTAAGAGTATGACAGAAAATTTTGAAAGCAATAAAAAGATGTTTTGGAAAGAAATTAAGAGAGGAAGAGGAGGCGAATCAAGTAGGGAAGAAAAGGTAAAAGGTGCAGATGGAGAGATGATAATGGAAGAGAAGGCAGTAAGGGGAAGATGGGCAGAATATTTTAGGTAGTTGCTAAATGTGAAGGAGGATAGGGAAGGAAAGATAGCTGCAGTGGGAAATGCGAAGAAAATGAGAGTGATGAGTGAGGAGAATGGAGGAGAA
>NC_134804.1:33602746-33607746 GCF_046742065.1 Oratosquilla oratoria | reverse complement strand
CCCTCCACCCTCCTCCCTCCCTCCTATCTTGGCACCTCCTGGATGACGGGTCATCCCTGCATCCTGTCCACTGCCCTGGGTCAGAAGCAGTGTCGCAAGACACAGCACATCCACAGTAAGGCCGCTTCATAAATTCGGTGACCCCCCTCTCCGTTCCCTTATGCAGAAAAGGAGAAGACGGGGAGAAATCCCTTCGGGCTGCGTCAATTTTTTATTTCATGCATACTTCCTCACCCCCATCCCCCACACACTCCCTCTCATGCATCACAGCCTCATCTATACACAATCCCTCTCCATTCACCCCTATCTTCTGTCCTCTCCCGTCCTTCCTCTACAGACATTCCTCTCTTTTGTACAGCCCCTCTCACCCCATCCATCCATCTCATCCTAGGACGCCCCCTCATATTCACTCCTTCCACCTCTGCCTTCCACACTTCTTTTACTAATCTTTCTTCACTCATTCTTTCCATGTGTCCAAACCATCCTAATACTCTTTCATCAATCCTATCTCCCAGCTCCCTTTCCACCCCTGTTCTCCTCCTCACCTCCTCATTTCTCATTCTATCTAGCCTAGTAGCCCCTATCATACTTCTCAGACATTTCATCTCAAACACATTCAAACTCCTTCTCTCTTCCTCTCTCATGTTCCATGTTTCTGCCCCGTACATTGCTGTTGGCACAATCACTCCTTCATATAACCTCCTCTTAGCATCCATTCCCAGATGTCTATTTCTCATTACACGTTTTAATCCACTAAGGCATTTACTCGCTTCTCTCAATCTACATTCTACCTCTACCCCCACTCCTCCCTTTCCTGTCACATTCGCACCCAGGTATCTGAAACTATCCACTTCCTCCAGTCGCTCTCCCTTAATGCTCACTTCCAGCCTAATGTCACTCTCTCCCCTTGTGCATCTCATCACCTTACTTTTGCCCACATTTATCTTCAACTTCCTTCTTTCACACACCTTCTCAAACTCTGTCACTAACTTCCTCAATCCCTCCTCTGATCCTGCTACAAGCGCAGTGTCGTCAGGAAACAGCAGCTGGCTCACCTCCCACTTTTCTCCATTTTCTTTAATCATCTCCAACCCCTGACCCACTACCCTTGCATTCACCTCTCGCACCACCCCATCCACGTAAAGATTGAACAGCCAGGGCGACATAACACCCCTGACGAAGTCCCACCTTTACTTCAAACCATTCACTCTCTCCATTTCTAATCCTAACGCAAGCTCTACTACTACGTGTGGACCAAATGTCCATATGACAGAATGCCCGGCAAAAACAATTATTAACTTAAAATTGGTAATTTACAACATAATGATACAAACATACGTAAAGACACAATCCCACCAACCAACAGCACAGAACGACTGCACCATTAACTAATACAAACAAATCACAGGTAAAAATGTACATTACTGTCGCGATGTACAATCCATCCCCAGCCTCTCCTTGGCTCTCCTGTAAATCGGATTCAAAGTGACGCACCTGTTGACGCTGTTCGTGTCACTAGCCCATGCTTCAAGGAACAACCTAACACCCTTTCCATTTCCGTTGTACTTAACCTCTGCATTCTGCCAATCCATCTCATGTTTTCTATCTTCGCAGGGCAGGACTCGCAGTAATGGATTTAAACTGGACAAATTTAGATTTAAAAAGGAAATAAGCAAGAATTGGTTTACTAATAGGGTGGTCCACGAATGGAATAAACTTAGTAACCATGTAGTAAGCGCTGAAACTATCAGTTGTTTTAAGAAACGATTAGACAACTTTATGGATGGGTATGACAGGTGGTGATGGATACGGAGCTGCCTTGTGTAGGACTTATGGTCTCTTGCAGTCTCCTTCATTCTTTTGTTCTTATGTTCTTATGCCTTAGAATACCTGAACTCGAGTCCCTCCTGCCGATAAGCCTCTGGTGCACCAGCAATCTAGTCGCCTATTTCTTTCCCGTCTCGCCTACGTAATATACCTCACAGTCCTTACGCTTCACGCCGTATACCCCCTACCTGGTCGACTTACCTCTTTTAATTTCTTTAGCTCTCCCTCTACTTTCCTCTGTAACCTCGCCGTAGGATCTTTAGGTACTACTTTATAAGTGTTCTTATCCTGAAGTAGTGTTGTTGCCTTGCCTTCGTAGTCCCCCTTGTCCATGACAACAGATCTACCTTTGTCACTCGAAAATGTCACTGTCGACCGATCTCAGAGTTGGCCTGTTCAAACCTTGGCGTCTGTGGTAGTGAGATTGTGTCCCCGTGCTTGTCTGCCCAGTGTTCCCACTATGCTCATCCTATTACCCTGCTTCTCCTCCTCGCTGCACTTCATCAGATTGACTCCAGTTTCCACCGCAGCCATGAATTCCTCTTCTCTCACACCCCCTTGGACGTTAAAAATTAGGCCCTTAAATAGGACTTTGGTCTCAGCGTCGCTGAGCACTCTGTTCGGGAGGTTCTTAACCCAACTGTCCGACTCCTGCCTTCTGGTTTCTACTAATCTCTCCAACTTGCGGTCAAAGGCGTTCTGCTTGGTTACAGCCTTTGATCTGCTGAGGCTGGTAATCTTATCTGCTACTGCAGCGTTGAATCCAAGGGCTAAGCGAAAATACTTTTGTGTCCTTCAATCTCAGTGCCCAGCCCATGTATTGTACTGTGGTGTTAGTCCATAGTACTGAGCAACCTACGTCCATAAGGCTCAGCTACTTCCCTTGTCCTGTTGCTATTTACTGAAGATTTGATCTTGGCAAGATTTGGTAAAACTTTCCGATTGTGGCAAATAGTGCAAAAACGTAGCTATTCTCGCACTATGCTCCCCTTTATTTCCATAGCTTTCCATTTCCTGAGTCTATTGAGCATGTCTACACCACAGGCATGTTCAATATTCGTGAAGAGCTGGAGTCCAGGAACTATATATTTTTTTGAAGAAAGCACACACTGGACTCGTCGTTTGAATTTAATTCGTACGTTTTGAACCCTGTCCGGAGTTCGTTATCAGGGTAAGTCAGTGTCAGCAACAGAATTTGCAAATTAATATTGGTATCAAAGGGAATGGCAAAGTATCTCTTGGCTAAAAATAAATGTAATTAGAATTATGGGACAAAACCCCCTCAAGTCCAAATATAATTCAACTACCCATCGCCCGGAATGTAGTGAAATACAGACATACATACATGTACAAAAACCCACCAAAAACTAGGAGAGAGGCATATATATATGTATGTGTGTATATATATATGTATGTGTATATATATGTATGTGTATATACATATATATACTGTTAAAAACGACAGCAAAAGAATTATTAATTAGTTGTTTTTTTCCGTTCTCAAGCTTGCGAAAAGTAGATTTTTGGTAGGGGGAAATGAAGTAAACCAAATTTCCAAAATTCATAGGAAACACAAAAGTTATAATAAACACAAAAGTACAGTACACAATAAACACAATACAAGAAACGAATACAAGAAATACAGCAAAAAACAAAATACAAGCACAACAAATTATATATCAAGACGTTTCGCAGATCTTTCTGCATCCTCATATCTGCGAAACGTCTTGATATCTAATTTGTTGTGCTTGTATTTTGTTTTTTGCTGTATTTCTTGTATTCTTTTCTTGTATTGTGTTTATTGTGTACTGTACTTTTGTGTTTATTATAACTTTTGTGTTTCCTATGAATTTTGGAAATTTGATTTACTCCCTTTCCCCCTACCAAAAATCTACTTTTCGCAAGCTTGAGAGCTCACGGAAAAAACTAATTAATAATTCTTTTGCTGTCGTTTTTAACAGAATATGCCTCAGAGAGAATCTCCTGCCACGCTTCACCAATATACATATATGTATATATATATATGTATATATATGTATATATATATATATATGTATATATATATATATATATATATATATGTATAATTGTGTGTGTATATGTATATATATGTGTGTGTATATGTATATATATATGTATATATATATTTATGTGTATATATGTATGTATGTGAGAGAAATTCGCTAGTAACTGCGACATCAATCCGATAATTTTTATGACAGTCGCATCCAGGATTCAAACCTACTGCTTTCGGCCACCCGTAAGATCACCTTCACAGAGCCTTAACCCACTACACCAACAGAAACTGTAAAAGCTTTGAAACTTGGAATCGAACTGATTTCCGAGGATAGGAAAGATCACTAATCTGCGACCCCAATTCCTGTTCTACACAAGGCCCATGCTCACCAGTTGGCAAGGGGTAATGATCGGAACGAATCCCTTTCACGCTTTT
Source organism: Oratosquilla oratoria (assembly GCF_046742065.1). Classification (NCBI taxonomy): domain Eukaryota; kingdom Metazoa; phylum Arthropoda; class Malacostraca; order Stomatopoda; family Squillidae; genus Oratosquilla; species Oratosquilla oratoria. Next base: position 33,603,467 of record NC_134804.1, on the reverse strand, counting down.
CGCCATTGTAACTATAAGAGAAATTCACTAGTAATAGCGACATCAATCCGATAATTTTTATGACAGTCGCATGCAGGATTCGAACCCACTGCTTTCGGCCACCCGTAAGATCACCTTCACAGAGTCTTAACCCACTATACCAACAGAGACTGTAAAAGCCTTGAAACCTGGAATCGAACTGATTCCCGAGGAATCAGAACTACAATATGAGGATAATGAACACTTTCTTCCAAAAGCGTGTAGGTCGTAAATGGACGTGGAGAAGTCCAAATGGAACAACAAAGAACGAAATAGACTTCATATTAGGAGATGAGAGCAAAAGCGTTAGCAATGTTACGGTGATAAATAAAGTCAACATAGGTAGTGACCATAGAATGGTAGGTTCCACAGCTAAATTCAACTTCAGAGCTGAGAGAAATAAACTAGTTTAAAAAAAGAAAATATGCCTCACAAAGGTTAAGGATAATAATAAGAAATTTCATTTAGAAATTAAAAATAGATTCGAAGCTCTAAGAACTAACGAGGACAGCGTGGAAGATATTAATTTGAATTTAGTGAATATCATTAAGGAATCAGCAGAGAAAGTAGGAAGTACAAAAAACATTAGAGAAAACAAATACTCCAAAGCTACAAATGACCTAATTAAAAAAATAGGACCATGCAGATTAAAAGCAGGAGAGACGAAATAGAAAGAGTAGAACTAAACAAGCTTATCAACAAA
>NC_134804.1:33592746-33595246 GCF_046742065.1 Oratosquilla oratoria | reverse complement strand
GCTTGGATGCGTTTTGTAGCTGGTTGACTGTATGTTGGTGGCAAACCATGCCAACAGGAGATCGTTCGATTTTGGACCAAATAAGATGGAAAAAAGAAATTGAAATAAAGGAAGCAGTTACCTAAAATTGAATTACTCTTTGAAATACGTAAACGAACAAGATAGTTTGTTAATTATTTTTTCAGTCTTGGAATGTGTGAGGCTTCTCACGACTAAGTTGAGTTGTCTGGAGGAAAGCTAGAATGAAACGTGTAATTTTCTTTTCTTGGTGAAATTTTTAATGCAGATTTGGATCACAAGATTTCTGAATTATACAAGTGGGCACAACATCTTAATTTTTACCTATTTTCCATGTAATTCTTCTGTCGACTGGAGACTAACATTATTTGAAAATATAGTTCATTAATTTTACGTTTCAATATATTTTTTTTACTACCTCTCATAAATCTCTCATGTACCACGTTTACAACTGCACCTCTTTAGAACAATATTGTCTCGTTATATAGAAACTCAGGTTATCAGCGACGAAATACAATACTGTCACTTGATTTTGTTAGATGTTGTGCTTGGACCTAATTTTGTTTGACAGTTACGGTACTGTCTGTCAGTACGTAGAATATAAACAATATATGAGAAATCTGAGTAGGACAGAGATTATTAACTGTCTACTTGTATGATAGTGTTCTTTGGCTGGTATTCATAGACTTGATTGTAGATGGCTATAGAGGGTAAACGGCGTTGTGTATTGTCAGAATAAGGGTGACTATCCCATCCCCTCCAAACTAGCTGTGAATATTTGGCTCGCTACGCCATCCCAGTTAACTGAAGGGAAAGAAAATCAAATTAATTGAAAAACAGAGCGCTGTACACAATATACATCCGATTGAACTCTTCCACATTTTGAATATTCATATCCAAGTCCGAATGCATTTCCATACAACGTTTAAAACAAAGCATAAAAGTCACAATTCGATATTTGATATACCGAGGAGTTGCCACAAGTTAAGGAAGAGTTCCTCATCAAAACAGGAAATTAACTACTCGAGAGAGACCTCGACTGAGACGTCAAAGCAGGTTCGCATCTGACTTGCTAGGCCGAGAAGGCATCGATTTGCATTTTTCTTCTTTTCCTTATTTGGAAAAATATATATATTTCTAGCACAAGTTAGAGGTAAGACGGAGTGTCGTGGAGGTGGTGGTGGTGTTCCGTGATGTGCTGCCATGTAAAGTTATGTCAGGTTTGTTGGTGAAATTGGTGATATCAACACTTGTGCAAGCCAGCGAGAGAGAATTAGCTGCGCCGTCAGAGCTGACTATAGTGGGAAATCAGAGAGGTAGTGGTAAAGTGTCGGCGATGGTGATAGCGAAGATAAAAACACAAGAATAGTTTTAAAGGATAGTAATAATGACAGTTATTGGATGTGATATCAGGTACCCAAACTTAAACAAATATATAATGTATCGTAACTATTCCAATACATCAGAAACAGTTGTTGCCTTAGTGCGATTTTATAGTTTCTTTTTGTTACAAGATAATTTGTCACCAGAAATGTGTTGAAGATGTTACGAAAAATATATTTGCATTTTTAATTTTGTATCAAGGATTAGGTTTAGTATCTCGTAATATTATGTTTTAAGAAGAGAGGTGTCATTAGCATTTTAGAAATGGAAAATTATTGAAATGAGATAGCCGGAAGGTGTTCGCAGAGTAACGACGTAAGAATGTTAAGATAAGAGACGACGAAAAGGTTCGGATCCTGATGAATTAATGCTAATATAAACTACGATCTTGACATCAGTTTTCAGCAGCTCCCAACCCCATCCGTGGACATTAAAAGATCTAAGTGGAATTTTGGTTTGTTTTTTGCTATGAAGGATATAAATCATTACTTGGATGTCATAGCCAGTATCTTTTATATAAGCAACCAACCAACCAACGAAATCAACCAAACAAACAATATAGATAAATGAAAAAAATCACTAAAATCTTTCAAGTCGAATGGTAAGGTTAGGGTCTGCGTAAAACCGATGTTATGATTGTAGTTTCGATCGTCATCATATTTCTGAATACAAGTAACACATGAGGATAAAAACTTACCAAATCTTGTTGACTAAGCTGATAGGAGACTGTCCAAGTAACTCAGGAGGCCAAGGTTTGATATCAGGTGTTGGAAGCCAAATATGCAAGAACCGCTGAGTAAAGGACAAAGCAAAGTCAAGTGCTGGTTTCTTGAAATTTACTTTAAAATATCACTTCTGGAATCTAAACAAATTTGAAAAGAGAGTTGCAGGACTTTCATCTGGAAAAAAAAACTCTTGTAAGAAATTATTACATGCATAAGGTTTCCTTAGTGAGTTCAGAGGGACAGTGACTATGAAAAATGTAACAGTAAAAATGTAATGACATACTATTTTGGTGGTTTAGAGGATCCACGATAAGGTGAATAGCCGATTCCCTAATGATATTCAGCAAATTAAATGTAAATAGCCTGGATATCAT
>NC_134804.1:33572746-33590246 GCF_046742065.1 Oratosquilla oratoria | reverse complement strand
TGGAATATAGAAAACAAAAATTTATAGAAAACCCACGAACATTCTTTCATATTTTCACAATTACTCTAATCATCAATGTCAAAAGATGTTTCAATTTTCATGTATACAAGAGTTTGTAGGATTTTAGATCCAGAATTTTTTTATGAAATAAATACTCTCCGGAATATCGGACAAAAGCTAAAATACCCCCTTAATATTCTTAATCAATGTCACAGTAACGCTAAGAAACGTTTTCACAGAACATACAATGAAGAACAAGAAAACGACGAACACCTTAGAAAACTTAGTCTTCCTTTCCATGAGATTTTCCTTGGTAATGTAAACTTCCTCAAGAAAATAAATGTCAAAATATCATTACGATATGACGATACCATAAAAAGGACCTTAATTAAAAACAACCCTCCAAAAAACAATGGGTTATTGTATAAAATTCCTTTCAAAGATCGTAACAAATTTTATATTGGACAAACAGGAAAAAAACTTGGAAACAAGGATTTCCCAACATAGATATTGTGTGAGAACTACCCAAGAAAACAATGCTCTATTTCATCATAAACCATTAAATAACCATCTAATTGACTGGTCTCAGCACTTTTGATAGAAATGTTAAGTTAAGATATGAACATTTCAAATGTGACCAATTGTTAACCGAAGTGGTGATGAAAAGGTTTCTACTAGATTGAACCACAGGTAGCCAGGTCGAAGCGAGGAAGGTAAGGTCGTCCCCTCCATTTCTTCAGTACAGTCCTCTCTTCCCCACCTGCTGTTCCTCTATGCCCGTGTTCCTTCCCTACTTTTGTATTTGAACACCATTGTATCTGCCTTACTCTGTCTGAAGATGTAATATACGTAAGTACTTTCTCTCTACAAGTTTTTTCTCCTGCGGTGATATTGCATAATTCGTTTCACGGTGATGTGAAAGCCTGCGTGTGTGTATATATATATATATATATATATATATATATATAATATATATATATATATATATATATAATATATATATATATATATATATATATATATAATATGTACATCCGCGCGCTTGTGCTTGTGTGTGTGTGTGAGCGACAGATAGATAGAGAGAGAGAGAGAGAGAGTGTGTGTGATAGAGAGTGTGTGTGTGATAGGTGTGTGTGATAGAGAGAGAGAGAGTGATAGAACCCGTGTGTGTGGAGAAAGAGAGAAGACAGATAGAAGAGAGAGAGAGAGAGACAGAGAGAGAGAGAGATGGAGAAAGAAGGGAAAGAGAAGAGAGAGAGAAAGAGAGAGAGAGAGAGAGAGAGAGAGAGAGAGAGAGGGAGGAGAGAGGAGAGAAGGAGAAGGAGAAATTGAGAGAGAAGGAGAAAGAGAAAGAGAGAGAGAGGAGAAAGAGAAAGAGAGAGAGAGAGAAGGCGAAAGAGGAAGAGAGAAGGTGAAAGAGAAAGAGAGAAGGTGAAAGAGAGAGAGAAGGAAAAAGAGAAAGAGAGAAGGGGAGAGAGAGAGAGAGAGAGAGAGAGAGAGAGAGAGAGAGAGAGAGAGAGAGAGAAAGAGAGACAAAGAAGGAGAGAGAGGAAGTATGAAGAAGGACAATGTTAACGTCATGGGAGCCCATGCGCGCGCGCGCGAGTGTGTGTGCGGGCACCCCTCATTAATCGTGAGATTATTACCGGAGTACATATCTCAGCCAAATGGACTTTGCTGGCACGGCCTTAAATATGGTACTTGCTCCACTCGAGAATGTCCAAAGAACCCAACTTAATTCACCAAACTGGTTCTGTTTTTAGTATTTCATCTTTCAGAGAGATACTCAGGATTCTGAGTCCATGCTACAACTCACGAACGCCCTTTTGTAACAACATAATATCATATTTTGAGAAGGAAATGTGAATAGAAGACTTCTATTTTTCAAGGAAAATCATGGTGTTCATCTATTTTTAATATAAGGACACAATGGGAGATTTGAAAGGAGGATGTTTACATAAAGAGATAGAGTTAGTTATATATGTGGACAGGAAACGCACCTACACATAGACAAGTGAACCTACTTAAACATACACATACAGACACACATGCATACATACACACATACAGACACACACACGCACACACATACAGACACACACACATACAGACACACACACACACACACACACACACACACACACACACACACACACACACACACACACACACACACACACACACACACACACACACACTCACACGATTCGGTGGCGCGGTTAGTAGACTCCCAGACTGTCAGTATGGCGGTACCGGCGGTACCTGGTTCGAATCCTGTCCAGGGCTAAAATTATTTCAGTATCGCTGCGCTTCGAGTCGTTACTCCAACTCTCGTGGGCGGGGAGTTGGGTGTGTGTGTGCGTGTAAGGTCATAGCACTACCCATACGAGTAGATCGGACATACGAGCTCTGAGCTCTCTTCTGGGAGGGAAATAGCTGTCGATCACAAGCCCAACACGTGATCCATAGACCAAGGTAAATCACACACACACACACATACACATATGCTCAAACGCACACACACAGAAGCAAGCACACTGTGTGTGTGTGTGTGTGTGTGTGTGTGTGTGTGTGTGTGTGTGTGTGTGTGAGAGAGAGAGAGAGAGAGAGAGAGAGAGAGAGAGAGAGAGAGAGATAGAGAGAGAAAGAGAGAGAGAGAGAGAGAGAGAGAGCGAGAGAGAGCGAGCGAGCGCTAGAGTAAAAGAGAAGGAGATCATAACCGTAAAAGTTTATGTTGGTGTCATTATGAGTAATTTTCCCGTACGGTGCTTGTTGGAGGATATAACATGTGGCACCAAAATGCTTTTAATTAGACGATTTTTCTTTTTGTACTTCAGACAAAAAGACTAAATCAAAAGGAGAAAGCTTGCAGTTCGTACAGCCATACGCTCAGAGATCCCCCCCCAGACACTGTTGCCAAGCGTACAACCATATCGTATATTCAAAGTCCCTCTCCCAAATTTGAAGCCCAGGGTTACTGGCTAATGTTATAAGGCAGCCTCTCACCCTGCCTAGGCTTCAAGGTTGGCACAAAGGAGAAGAGTTCTTGGAATTAGAGAACAGGAAATTTTGACTTCTGGCAGCTCGATCGTACCCGTCGACAGCAGGCTGTGCTCGCAGCCGTGCCTGCATCGACGTATCGTCACATTCATTGGCATCAGTGCTAGTCCGCTCTCCGTTTCCTCTTTCTGTATTCCCTTTTTTCGTGTGTTTTTTTTTTATTCAGACTTCGTGCAGTCGTGGGTGGTAGATGGACTGTTACACACACACATTCGCGCACACACGTTCGCGCACACACATTCGCGCACACACATTCACGCACATATTCACGCATACATTCACGCACACATTCATACACACACACACACACACACACACACACACACACACACACACACACACACACACACACACACACACACACACACACACACACACACACACATGAGAGAGAGAGAGAGAGAGAGAGAGAGAGAGAGAGGGAGAGAGACGGAGAGGGAGAGGGAGAGAAAGAGAGAGAGGGAGAGAGACGGAGAGGGAGAGAGACGGAGAGGGAGAGGGACGGAGAGGGAGAGAGACGGAGAGGGAGAGAGAGAGAAAGAGTGAGAGTGAGAGAGAGAGAGAGGTGGGGGAGAGAGAGAGGGAGAGAGAGAGAAGAGAAAGAGACTAAGGGAACTCGTTTACTCTTATCCCATAAGAGCTGCCAGAGCTTTATCGTTATTTTCACCGAACTTTTACTGTGGGATGATATTCTCACGTTTCAATTGCTGAGTTCCGTTTCTACCCCGTCGTTTTTTTGTTTTTTTTTACGACCCAAAATGTACACTTTGGTGAAATTAAACATAATTCTAAATATCAACAAAGCGTAAAGGAAGCACAAAACCAATTTACCCAAGGAAATTAGTTTAACCAAGTAGGATATAGATTTCAGTATAATAGAATAATTTAGCATCATCCTATCGATATTTGGACAGTGCTCTATAGTTCTGGCGGGGTTAATTAAAGTCGTAATAATATTTAACAATTGTTTCAATAATAACTTGAATGCATCACGCTATTTGCATTTACTTCTCTACTTCCTGTTTTTTATGTTTTTTGTTTTTTTCATCATAGTGGATGGAAATATAGCCGAGCACAAAAAGAAAAAAAAAAAAAAAAAAGGAAAAAAAAAAAAAAAAAAAAAAAAAAAAAAGGAAAAGCACTTTGGGCCTTTTTGGTTCGGCAGAAAGCCGACCAAGAGAAGCATTTAGGAAATTGAATGGCGAAGCGATTGAATTCACCAGTGCGCCAAGTCACCCACTGCGTTCAAGTTGAATTGTGCCTATTTGCGAGAAAAATGGTCTGAGGTTTGGACCCAACACGTATGCAATGAGTAAGATGTCCAAATGGTCTTGTTCTTAAAGTATGATACACTGTTATCTCTCTGGTATACAAAAAACAGTAACGATTATAAGTGATTTCTATCTCTGGTATATCAAAATAAAGTAATTTTTACAAGTGGTTACTGTAAGTACAGTTAAGGCAAAAATAAAAGGGTTTTTAGTTAGCATGTGATGGTAGAAAGCAAGCAGAGCGTAGAAAAAAAAAAAAAAAAAGGGACGGGGAATATCCAAGATGGCGTAATGGTCATTTGCCCTGCGGGATGGAGCTTCAATTTCATTAGGCATTGAACAAAAAGTTAACTTTAGCAATAAGAACAAAAAGGGCTGTGAAATACAATCAAGGCCCCCATGGATCTGAACCAAGAACGCATTATAAGAATTAAATCGTACATGATAAATGACAGGGGGCTGAAACTTACGGTGATGTAACCGCATTTTTTTTTTTTTTTTTTTTTTTTTTTTTTTTTTAATGGGGGTGGGGACTGGAACTTTTTTTCCTTGACGCTTTTTCACCTGTCACCTTTGCCCTTTGCCCTTGGACTGTTGGGGTAGGTAACAGTCATTGCTGGGAATCGGAGATAAGTGCCGGATTCAAACGCAGAACTTAAGTGAATGCAGGAGCGGTTTGCTTACGATTACGACGATATCGCACAATGTATATATATATATATATATATATATATATATATATATATATGTAATATATATATGTTTATATAAATATATATGTATGTATATATATATGTTTATAAATATATATGTATGTATATATATATGTTTATATAAATATATATATACATGTATAGATATCTATATATGTATATATATACATATATATATATATACATATATTTATTTTATTTATATTTTTATATTGATTGGTGACTTTTTTTTTATTGTTTATACCCTTGTTCTTTGTTTCTGTATGTCGATAATTTATATGTTACAGATTTTCCTGATGATGTCTCCTTACAGACGAAACGTTGAGAATTAAATGAATTATTTTGGCAATCTGGTTTATGCCCACCCCCTACATGGCCGAGTCCTTGTTAGAAAGCTTGAAAATACCCATAAGAAGATTAACAACCTCCTTAATGCTGTCGACTTTAGCAACACACACACACACACACTCACTCACACAAGCCAGAGAACCGGGGTTCGATTCCCCGGCCGGGCGGAGATAAGTTGGGTTTGTCTCCTTTCACGTGTAGCCCCTGTTCACCTAGCAGTAAGTAGGTACGGGACGTTAGTCAAGGAGTTGTGACCTTGCTGTCCCGGTTGGTGGTGAGTGGTCTCAGACCTACACAGAGATCGGCAAATAATGAGCTCTGAGCTCACTGCCGTAGGGTGGTGTCTGGCTGTCTCGACAGAGACTGCAGCAGATCCGAGGTGAATACACACACGCATATATATATATATATATGTATATATATATATATATATATATATATATATATATATATGTATGGGTGTATGCATGTATATAAGAATGCATGTATGTTTGTATGTATGTATGTATGTATGTATGTATGTATATACTGTATATATGTATATAAGTATGTATCAAGGACTACTATTACACAGGGCGTGCGCACCCAGATTCCTGGCTCCACTAGCGGAGGCCATTGGTTTCTTTGTAACCTAACATTTTATATTGGACAAATATATCAAAACTAGAAACCTAACATTGTATATAGGACAAATATATCAACTGTTGACTTAATCAATGCAGTATAAGTTAATATAAACTTTTATAGTGAAATAAGAAACTATTTCTAAGGCACTGTTATGCTTTGAAATGCCAATTTTAGCCGGACTTAACATGTATTATTGTGTGAGGTTAGTGGATAGTTATTTACATTAATCATTATTTACATTTGAGTTCATTGTCTTGAAAAGGAAGACCAATTTGACTGCCTTCTCATTACCAAGGCGGTTCCTTAATTTTTGTGTGTAGTCCATAGGAGGAGAAAACTCTTTCAACTCCTGATGATGAGGCTACTGCAGTTAGGAGTTGACGCACTGATAACAGAATATCACTGTTTAACATGGCTGTATGTGAATTCCACCACTCAATAGCCTACAGGGTCTTGGTCACAGACTCAGTAAACTTGAACGCCTGGAAAGGAGGTGATTTTGCCTGAAACTTCATAATGACAGGAACAAGTGTTGTATATTTCTCATTGGCATACTCCATAGTAATATTCACCTCTTCTGCACTGAGCATTTTTCCTTGAAGTGCTGGATGAAGCATGTTGGCAAGTATGTGAGCTTTGGTGATAAACTGTTCATACCTTTTTTCACCAGTTTTTCAGCTTGTTTATTGTTTGTGAAATGGCCAAGTAATTTCTTCCAAACATCTACCGCTTGAGCAATAGTGCACTTGTCACTCTGTACCTCATCTAGAGCCTTTGCTATTGGCTGCAATCGATCCAGTAATTCCTCAGCCGAACGTTTTAGGCCTAAATTTGATACTTTGTTTCTTACTTCAGTATCAATAGCTTCCCTGTTGACTTCACAGATCTTCATTAGAATTGGCCAGTTATTTATATAGGCCTTGAGACAGTCTGACATTGTGTTCCACCTTGTGTCCTGGGGCATGACTAGACACTGACCACCTTCCTGCCGATATTTTGAAGCAGCATAATATTTATTTCTAAAATATTTAACTACATGGACCACATGTTGTTTTACATTATCAATCTCAAGGCCATGAGCCAGTAGATTTAGTATATGTATGTATATGTGTATGTGTGTGTGTGTATGTATATATGAGAATGAAGGTGGAGGAAGTTCACGAGGAATAGTAGGGGAATTTTAATGCTTGACGTTTCGACCCTTCGGGTCTTGTTCACCTTAGGGTCGAAACGTTAAGCATTAAAATTCCCCTACTATTCCTCTTAGACTTCCTCCACCTTCATTCTCATTTGTCAATATCTTTTTTGTTCGATATGTATATATACATGTATGTATGTATGAATGTATGTATGTATGTATAAATATGTATGTATATATATATGTGTGTGTGTGTGTGTGTGTGTGTGTGTGTATGTATATATATATATATATATATATATATATATATGTATATATATATATATATAAATATAAATATATATATACATGTGTGTGTGTGTGTGTGTATGAATAAATATATATGTATATATACATAGGTATAAATACATATTTATATGTATATATTTATATATATAAATATGTATATATATATATATATATAATATGTATATATATACACATATACATGATTATTCATTGTGACAAATTTAAGGAGAGAGAGGAAACGGAAACACGAGAAGAGCTTTAAGTTTTATTATCGACGTTTCGACACTGGTATTTTTCAAGGTACTACATCTAAAGGAAAGATACACAGTTGAATATATTTTACGTATGTTCTTTGTTCTTCCCTCGTTTTCGTACCCTCCAATCGTTGATTGCTACTGCTGCTGCTGGGAGAAGCCATGTGATAACTCCTCTGTTGTTATTAGAATTATTTTTACTAATATCTGCAGCTCGTATACAGAATATGTAGCACAAAATATATAGAAGACAAAATAGAACACGTAGTTTCATTATTTAAAAAAAACTGATATATCTTAAGAGATTAACTACACAGTCAAAAACGAAAGCGCAAGAAATATTGGAAGGGGCAACAAGTAACAAAGAAAAAGAAGAAAATAATAAGAACAATATATTAGTAATCCCAGGCTCTACAACGGTCACAAAACTAAGAAAATATATAGAATAAAACAACATTAAACTAATTACAAACACAGGACAGAGAAGAGGAAAAATAATAACAAACAAAACAACAAATTTTAAAAAAGAAAATAGCATAGTGTACAAAATCACTTTACCAGGTGTGATCAATCACATTATGGTGAGAGTGGACAAGGAATTACAAAACGGACACAACAACACAAAAACGACGTTAGATCACACAGAACTAGCAACTCACTTGTAACCCACATAGGCAAATCAGGACATCTACCAATTGGGAAAACATAGAAATATTACACCAAGGACTAAACGAGAAAAATCACAGAAGCTGCAGAAATTAGTAAAAATAATTCTAATAACAACCGAGGAGGATTCATCACACGGTCTCTCCAAACGGCATCACTAGCAATCAACGATTGGAGGAGAAGACGAAAAAGGAGGAGCAAAGAACACACGTAAAATATATTTAGCTGTGTATCTTTCCACTAGATGTAGTACGTTGAAAAAGACCAGTTTCGAAACGTCGGTAATAAAACTCAAAACTCTTTTCGTGTTTCCGTTTCCTCTTTGTCCTCATATATATATATATATATATATATATATATATATATATATATATATATATATATACATACATATGTCTAAACAGAAATGTAGCAGCACATTTTTAAATAACACACAAGAAACCCACAGTCGGTGAAAATAAACTTCGAATGAAAGAAGATTCTATATTTTGGCTACCAAACGTAGCCCTCTTCAGGAAAGTACTTTCCTCAAGAGGGCTACAGTTCGTAGCCGAAATATAGAATCTTCTTTCATTCGAAGTTTATTTTCTCCGACTGTGTTTTTTGTGTGATATATACATATGTGTATACATACATTATATATACAGTATATATATACTGGAAAGGGAGACGTGAGCTTTTATAAGTGCATATGGGCCTGGTAGTGAGAAGAGTGTAGACTGTAGAGGATAGGGAGGCTTTTTTGGATATATGTAAATGAATACGTAGAGGGTTAAGGGTGAAATGTCAATGTAGCGGTATCGTGAGATCTGTTAGGGTAGGAAATGAACCAATAGACGGATTGGTTTGGAAGTGTGGAATTCCAGGAAAAAATCTTAGTGTGAAGTTGATGGTGGAGATGTGTCTAGAAAGAGTTGATGATAGCAAATACTGTGTTTAGGAGGAAACTCAAGCATAAGTACACATGGGAGAGGGTGGTGGATGGAAGAGTGGTAGATAGGACGTTAATGGACTATATAGTGGTAATCAGGAAAATAATAGTAAGATTTTTGGATGTACATGTTCTATGGAGAGAGAATAGAGAAATATCGGATTATTTTTTGGAAGGTAAGTTGAGAGTGGAGAATAGATGGAGAAAGAGGAAAAGGACAAGAGATAGGGAGGTGCTTAAAGTAAACAGCTTAAATGAGAAAAAAGGAGAAGGAATACAAGAGGAAGTTGAGACAGGAGTGGGAGGGAGTGAAGGATACAGTAGAACTAGGAGTGGAGGAGGAATGGGGATGGTTCAAGGAGGGAGTAACAAGGTGTGCAAAGGTGATGTGTAAAACAAGGAGGACGTGAAGAAATAGAAGGAAGGAGGGTAGTGAGTGATGGGATGAGGAATCAAAGAAGATTGTAGAAGAGAAGAAGCGAGCATTTACAGATTGGTTACAAAATAGGACGAGAAAATCATACGAGAGGTACAAAGGAAAGAGAAGAGAACTAAGGCATAAGATAGAGGAGGCAAAGAGAGCAGATGTGAAATGGGATAAGAGTATGACAGAAATCTTTGAAAATAATAAAAATATGTTTTGGAAAGAAATTAAGAGAGGACGGGGAGGGGAATCAAGTAGAGAAGAAAAGGTAAAAGGCGCAGATAGAGAGATGATAATGGAAGAGACGGCAGTAAGAGGAAGATGGGCAGAGTATTTTAGGGAGCTGCTAAATGTGAAGGAAGATAGGGAGAGAAAGGTAGTTGCAGTGAGAAGCACTAAGAAAGTGACAATGATGAGTGAGAAAAATGTAGGAGAAACAAGGAAAGATAAGGTGAAGGAAGTTGTTAAGATGATGAGAGCAGATAAGGCACCTAGGTTGGATGGATGTCATGCAGAAATTCTAAAAAAAGAGGTTCAGCGATGGTGGACTGCCTGTTCAGGTTACTAAATGTTTTTTTAAGAGAGGGAAGATTGTAGGAGGACAGGAGGAGTCCCTGCATAGTTCCACTTTACAAGGGAAAAGGGGACAAGTGTGAATGTAGTAGTTTCAGAGGAATCGGTTTGTTAAGTGTAGTTGGAAAGGCTTATGGGAGAGGAACAGAGGGAGTAATTGGTGAGGAACAGTGACGGTTTAGGACAGATAAAGTTTGCATGGATCAGATTTTTGTGGTAAGATAGATATCTGAGAAAGCTTTGGGAAAAGATAAGGATGTTTTTTTGGACTTATGACAGGTAGACAGGAAGGCCATGTGGAAGGTGTTGCAGATATATGGGATAGGAGAAAAGCTGTTAAGAGTAGTCAAAAGTTTTTACGAGTGTAGTAGCGCTTGTGTTAGAATAAAAAATTGAGAGGGAGTGGTTTGAGGGAAAGGTGGGACTTCGCCAGGTATGTGTTATGTCGTCCTGGCTGTTCAATTTATACATGGATTGGGTGGTGTGAAAGGTAAACACAAGGGTGATGGCTCGAGGGTTGGAGATGGTTAAAGAAAATGGAGATAAGTGTGAGATAAGCCAGTTGTTGTTTGATGATGACACTGCGCTTATAGCTGGATCAGAGGAGGGATTGAGGAAGTTAGTGATGGAGTTTGGGAAGATGTGTGAAGGAAGGAAGTTGAAGAGAAATGTGGGTAAAAGTAAGGTGATGAGATGTACAAGGGGAGAAAGTGGCAGTAGACTGGAAGTGAGTATTAAGGGAGAGAGACTGGAGTAAGTGGATAGTTTTAGATACTATGGTGCAAATGTGGCAGGAAAGAGAGGAATGGAGGTGGAGGTAGAATGTACATTGAGAGAATCAAGTAAATGCCTTTGGGGGATTAAAAAATGTAACGAGAAATACATTTGGTAATGGATGCAAAAAGGATATTGTATGAAGGAGTGATTTTGCCGACAGCACTGTATGGGGCAGAAACATGAAATATAAGAGAGGAAGAGAGGAGGAGTTTGAATGTGTTTGATATGAGGTGCCTGAGAATTATGATAGGGGTTACTAGGCTGGATAGAGTGAGAAACGAGGAGATGAGGAGGAGAACAGGGGTGGAAAGGGAGTTGGGAGATAGGGTTGATGAAAGAGTATTGGGATTGTTTGGATACATGGAAAGAATGAGTGAAGTAAGATTAGTAAAAGAAGTTTGGAAGGCAGAGGTAGAGGGAATGAGCATAAGGGGGCACTCAGTGATGAGATAGGTGGATGGGGTAAAAGGGGTATTGGGAAAAAGGGGAATGTCTGTTAAAGAAGGACGGGAGAAGAAAAAAGATAGGGGTGAATGGAGAATGGTTGTGTATGGATGATGCTGTGATGCATGAAAGGGAGTGGGTGGGGGATGGGGGATGAGGGAGTATGTGTGAAAAATAATTTGACGCAGCCCGAAGGGATTTCTCCCCGTCTTCTCTTTTTCTGTATGAGGGGACGGAGAGATTGGGGTCGCCGATTTAATGAAGCAGCCTTGCTTTGGATGTGGTGTGTCTTGCGACACTGCTTCTGACCCAGGGCAGTGGATGAGATGCAAGAATGACCCGTCATCCAGGAGGAGCCAAGACAAGAGGGAGGGAGGAGGTAGCTGGAAGTGGATTATGTGGGGATGGAATGGGTAGGAGTGGAATTTATGGCTTTTTTTGCTACCTTTCTTGTAAGGGTATATGTACTGTATATATATGTACTGCATGTATATGTAATATATATATATATATATATATATATATATATATATATATATATATATATATATGTATAATGTGTGTGTGTGTATGTATATATGCATGTATATATGTAATATATATACATATGTATATAATGTATACATATATATGTACATATATACATACACACATGTATTTATGTATATGTATATATATATAATATATATATATATATATATATATATATATATATGTATGTATGTATGTATGTATCCTTAGACCGAAGGGTTCAGTTAATCCTTGCATCTCCCAAAACTCTTAGGTTCACTTTCCGAACAATAAGCAATACACATGAAATAATCACACCTTTTCATCGGTTCAATTTACGAATCAGAAAGTTACCCTGAGTCATATCAACGCTGTGGATTCGAACCCGACCCAAGTTTGTATTAACACTCACGTTCAACCTTGAAAAAGTTTATGGAATATATTAGGTATTCATAAACTAAACCTTGCATTAAAAGCGAAGATGATATCAAAAACGAAATGAAGCCATGCAGGGATGAAGTAAATACAGAAGTTTGTGGCGAAAGAAAAGGAAATATCGAAAACTTGAGAGATGTTGGTTGCCTAGTGTACAGTCTATGTAGAAATTATTAAATGGAAGTATGAGGTGAAGTACTGTAAAGAGGGAAGTGTGGTAATGATTACACTGGGCAACAAATTTTGAAAAGTTGTTTGCTTCTTAAATGAAATGAGTTAATTCACATGTATTTTCATGCACTGAATTCGAACATCACATTGAAAAATACTTATTGTTTTTAGGTTTAAAGATACACGGCATGTAGTAGTTGATTACTTTATCATAACTTACAGTATGTGTCTTTATGTTTTTAACTCTAATCCATATCTATTCTCTGCATTTTTGTTTGACACTTATAGTTGGCTGAAGAATAATTTCTTACCAATGTACAGCGATAGTCTGCAAGCATTGTATCCATATACCATTACTAACCATTACATACAATGTCACATTTCTGACACGTGATGCACATGAATGCATGATGCCTCTTGCAATATCTCGAATTTTACTGACCTTCACATTCCAAAATCGTTAACACATGACTCAAACATACAATACATATCACACCATCGCCCAACGGAAAGTTACCAAAACAAGTACTTAGTGTCGCCAGACAGATCATTAACCATTTCCTTATACCTACCAAACTACATAATTATAACTGCAAACCATACACCATGTGAAGACATATTCACTAATAATAAATGGATCCATTGCAATGCAACTAACATACAAATGGTATTATATAAATCCCAAACCTATGATGTAACTGAAACCTTACACCAGACATGCAAAGATAGGCATATTCACATACATATGCGGCGACTGCGTTTCCCTTAGAGAGAGTGCCTGGGGACTCTCCCCGAGGGGGATTACATCCCCATGCTATAAATATCTCTTCACTACAATAGATCAAGAAAGCCCAAAGAGGATTTACATTCCCTGCCACAGGTGTAGCCATCCACTGGTTACACGACGAGTGCCAGGCGGTGGTCCTCGACGCCTCCGAAGAGATACCGCACGTATACGACTAAAATGGCCAGTGTAGCCCTACAAGGTTACAGATCTGTTGTGTTCTGTGTACACTGGTACCACTTTTCCATAGTTGAAATATCTTACCGAAATATTTCACCATGTTCGTCACTAACTGCCTTACAATTTGCTTGAGAAAATGCCTAAATGCGAGTTCAAAAAGTGGACTTTAAGTGTTATATCCCATTTTCTTGTAAGCCTTGATGAGGTTTTCCACCAATTCTTCATAGTTTCCTTCCCTTCTGTTTCCGAGAAATCCCATCACCACTAACTTGAATGCTTACTAAGCAGCATTCTCCTCCCCATGAAGAGCTAATTGAAAGTCCCCATCTTTAAGAAGTTCTCGAATCTGAGGACCAATGATAATTTCCACTTTTATCTTAGCGTCGCTCAGTGGGTGAAATTTTTTATGTTAAATACTTGAATCCCTGACAAGATTTGTCTATAGCTTTTACAAAGTTTTTCATGAGCCAAGTTTTTATGCGTAATGGTGGTTGCAAAATTTTGTTTGGTTCAGTGAGAAGTGGATGTTGAACATTTTTCATCCTAGGATTCAGTAATTGACGAGATGGCCAGTCTCTCTTGATATAGTGGGAATCTCATGCACGGCTTTCCCAGTCACACAGAAAACAGCAGTACCAGTATGTTGAAATATGTAAGACAGATGAGTGGATGGGTGGTGAGATAAACACAGGGAACCGTACCAGTATCTGCCCCGCAGTTCCACCACGAGAGCAATGAATCTTTGAGTCACCCACAGAGCTGGTATATGTTCATTATATTTTATGTATTGCAATATATGCTTTATACTTTCATAATATTTTTCCATATGTGGTGCATAGCTCACAGAAACTGATGGTTCACTATTGCCGTGATGCAGCAAGATACCTTTCAGCCTCGTTTTTGATGAATCTATGAACAGCCTCCAGTGTCTAGGTCCGTATTTAATGCCAAGTGTTTTCATCAAACCATTGATATTGCTGGAAACCACTAAGTCACCTTCCATTACGAAGAAATCGTCGAACTGCTGCTGACAGTCAAGAAATTTTGAATTTTGTCACATCCTCAGCTAGGAGATCCTACTGTTGAAGACGAGAGCCTAGCAGCTCTGCTTTATTCTTGGGTAGTTGCAGATTCCTAACAAGGTCATGGAGTTCTCTTTGTGTTATGAGATGTGGACTAGAGGAGTGTGCTTCATCAAAATTTGGGTCACTCTGTTAGCCAGCACTGTCATCCTTCTCTGCTTCCTCTTCAGAGGGGATGAAGAAAATAGCCTAACTAATATCAGCATTAGTAAAGAAGAAGTTATCAAGCAGATTGACAGACTTAAAGCTACAAAATCTCCGGGTCCGGACGAAATTTTTCCAAAAAAAAAAAAAAAAAGTAAATTTGACATCTGCGACCAGTTAACTGAAATATTCAATAAATCGGTAGACACTGGTTCTGTTCCAACTGCTTGGAGGCAGGCAAACGTTGTTCCTGTTTTTAAGAAGGGAGATAGATCGACCATATGCAACTACAGGCCAATCAGTTTGACATCGGTTATAGGAAAAATGCTTGAATCAATAATAGTAAATAGACTCAGAGAACACATTGAAGGGCATAATTTAATTCGTGATTCACAGCATGGTTTCTCCAAAGGTAAGTCATGCGTGACTAATCTTCTATCCTTTTACACAAAGGTATATATAAAGCGTCAGACAACAATGAAAATTACGATGTTATTTACCTTGACTTTAGCAAAGCGTTCGACAAAGTGCCACACCAGAGACTACTAAATAAAATCAAAGCCCATGGCATAGGAGGAAAAGTGTTAGAATGGATTAGAGCTTGGATTAGTAACAGAAAACAGCGGGTCACCATAAATGGAATAAAATCTAGGTGGGGCAATGTTACTAGCGGGGTCCCCCAGCGCTCGGTTTTGGGTCCCTTATTGTTCATTATGTATATAAACGACTTAGACGATGGGTTAAATAGTGATGTTAGTAAGTTTGCGGACGACACTAAAATAGGACGCCTAATTAGGTCAGGAGAAGACGCCCAGATTCTGCAGGATGATCTTGATAAACTGTTAACATGGTCGGTGAAATGGCAAATGAACTTCAATATCTCTAAGTGTAGCGTGTTAAATGTAGGGCTACACAACCCCGAAAATAGATACAGCTTAGATAACACGTTTTTAAAAAAAAAATCTGAGTGCGAGAGGGACTTGGGAGTTCTGGTGAGTCCGGACCTTAAAACCAGGAAGCAGTGCATTAGCGCCAGAAATAAAGCAAACAGCGCATTAGGCTTCATTGCTAGGACGGTAACGAATAGAAGTGCAGAGGTAATTATCAAACTCTATCTAGCGATAGTTAGACCCATCCTTGACTATGCGGTACAGTTTTGGTCTCCGTCCTACAGAATGGACATAAATTCACTAGAATCAGTACAGAGAAGAATGACCAAAATGATACAAGGACTCGGAAATTTGCCTTACGAAGAGAGGCTTAGGCACCTAAACTTACACTCTCTGGAAAGACGCAGAGTGCGGGGTGATCTAATAGAAGTGTTCAAGTGGATCAAAGGCTATAACAAGGGTGATGCAAACAAGGTCATCATAATAAAACAACAGGGCAGGACTCGCAGTAATGGGTATAAACTGGACAAATTTAGATTTAAGAAGGAAATAGGCAAGAATTGGTTTACAAATAGGGTGGTCGATGAATGGAATAAACTTAGTAACCACGTAGTAAGCGCTGAAACTATCAGTTGTTTTAAAAAACGATTAGACAACTTTATGGATGGGGACGACAGGTGGTGATGGAAACGGAGCTGCTTAGTGTAGGCCTTGTGGTCTTTTGCAGTCTCCTTTATTTCTTATGTTCTTATGTTCACCACTTTCCTCATCTGAATCGAAGGATACCGAAGTTGGTGCATCAGGAACAAGTAGACCTTCTCCATGTGGACTGGGCGAATAGCTGATAGAATGTTTGGATATTCAATGGACTCCTTTTTCTCCCTTGAAAAACCCTTTTGTACTGGAGGTACCATGCAGAAATTACAATTGTTGGTATGTTCTGTTGGCTCCCGCCAGATCATCGACACAGCAAAAGGCATTCCTTTCCTTTTCCTGTTAAGTCTTTGGCGAAGGTTAGTAGCACAAGTGTTGCAGCATTTATGAGGAGCCCAATTCTTATCCTAGTCACCAAATTTACATCCAAAATATAGGTGATATGTCTTTCTAACCATAGCAGTTATACGATTCTTCTGTGATGCAAAGGTCGCCCCACCACAAATGTAGCAGAAGTTGTCTGCCTTATTCACACAGGTAGTAAGCATTTGAAAGAAGAAAACAACAAACAATTAGAAGATAAACAGAAAATCTATTCATAAATGTATCATTACAATACAGAGCATGACAGCTTAGCAGAAGTATATATATATGTGTATCATTCAGTAGGAAAATAAAATTAATATAAAATGCCTCGCATGCATATCAATAGCTTGCTAAATGAACATTTATTATAAGTTTAAAAAGTGTTTGACCTACAAATCCACCTATCTTTCACTTCAGAGTGTAAACTTGCACAGCACAACCATCTTCTATGACTGCTGGAACAATACTGAAGGGGAGTGAGACTGTGAGTACGGTAAGAAACACACTGCCGCAAGCCTATTGGAACCCGTTGTGTCACGTAGGTGACTCTTGAAAAGTAGAGTTAACAGTTTTAACCATATTCATGATCAGCGACCTAAAATTTGTTGGAAATTGGTACTCTGGTCTCGGAAGCATTTGGTTGCTGACCAGTGTTATAGAAACAGGCTAAAATATTGGTAGTCAGGGTAAGGCATGACATTATTGGCTGAAATACAATAGGAGTCTTGGAGATGGAGTCTGAGTGCAGCAAAATACAGTAGAAGCAACGC
>NC_134804.1:33550246-33570246 GCF_046742065.1 Oratosquilla oratoria | reverse complement strand
ATTCGTTTTCATTTCTAATCTCGATAAATGTCTAATTCACCTGACTTGTATCAGAAATGTGAAATTTCTCTTTAGTGTTGTCAATATCTACCCAAGTGTTTAATCAGCAAGAAAAGTTATATTATGCGATCTATTATATATTACTAAGCTATGCATAACCAGGGCTAGAAAATATGATCAAAGACTAAGATGAGTGCTGTAATGAATTTTGTAGATATATTGTCACGTGTTATATTCTGCAGTTACAAGCACTAAAATCTATCTTTCTGGATCGTTAAAAGTATAGATAAATAATATTGTAGCTTGATATATTTAAATATAACAAATATTTTATGGTCCGATAGCATATGAAAGATAAAAGTAAGTTGAATGGAGAATGTATCCTCTGTATACGTCCTGTAAAGACAAACATATTATTTATATTTAATTATTTGGTATGAAATTGGTATGGGGAAAAGCAAGTAAAGTAAATAAATAAATTAATAAATAAACAAAATGGCAAGAGACCACAGAGTAATTCTGAATTGTTCTGGACTTGTTGTATCAAATCAATCATAGTCGTTTTATTCTTTGCCATTGGCAGCTAACGCAGAAAAAAAAGGAAACATAAATATAATCCTAAAATGTGTATGTTTTTATTTTATTATTATAATTTTTTTTTGCGATGGACCTTCGTTACAGCATAGAGAATCTTTTGAAAAACCTTAACAAAGCCAATCTAAGCGTACGATACTCCCTGTTTCTCCCCCTTTTTTAACTATATTTAAAATTCGCGAATCATTAAATGTTAGAATAGTTTCATACGTTTGAATAACGATACTAGAAGCCAGGGTCAAAATATTCCTTTGTGGACGACCTACATGTACCTTCTTCACGTTTATTCACATAATACTTTAACAAATGAAAAAAAAAAAAATCTTGGGGAAAATTATTATAATCTAAAAAACGATAATTTTAAACGGTCAAGCTTCCAGTCTCCTAATATTGAATCTATAACTATTATTCAGTCGATTGGACAAATAAGCCGAGATATACTAATTTCTTTGGGATTAAAGGAATATTGTAGTCTGTTAAAATTTATGCAGACAAGTATGAGAAGACAAATATAAGGAAATACGACTCTTTAATTACCTTTACCAAGTATATAACACTATTCGACATGTTTCGACTTATGTCGTTATCAAGAGTTAGTTTTATGAACTGTGGATAAATTAATTATCTCGTATAAACGCTATTTGCCTGCTTCGAGTGTCAGAGACTTATTTCTGGCTATTTGCCCTCTTCGAGTGTCAGAAACTTGTTTCTGGCTATTTGCCTGCTTCGAGTGTCAAAGACTTGTTTCTGGCTATTTGCCCTCTTCGAGTGTCAGAAACTTGTTCCTGGCTATTTGCCTGCTTCGAGTGTCAGAGACTTGTTTCTGGCTATTTGCCTTCTTCGAGTGTCAAAGACTTGTTTCTGGCTATTTGCCCTCCTCGAGTGTCAGAGACTTGTTTCTGGCTATTTGCCCTCTTCGAGTGTCAGAAACTTGTTTCTGGCTATTTGCCCTCTTCGAGTGTCAGAAACTTGTTTCTGGCTATTTGCCTGCTTCGAGTGTCAGAAACTTGTTTCTGGCTATTTGCCTTCTTCGAGTGTCAAAGACTTGTTTCTGGCTATTTGCCCTCCTCGAGTGTCAGAGACTTGTTTCTGGCTATTTGCCCTCTTCGAGTGTCAGAAACTTGTTTCTGGCTATTTGCCTGCTTCGAGTGTCAAAGACTTGTTTCTGGCTATTTGCCTGCTTCGAGTGTCAGAAACTTGTTTCTGGCTATTTGCCCTCCTCGAGTGTCAGAAACTTGTTTCTGGCTATTTGCCCTCTTCGAGTGTCAGAAACTTGTTTCTGGCTATTTGCCCTCTTCGAGTGTCAGAAACTTGTTTCTGGCTATTTGCCCTCTTCGAGTGTCAGAAACTTGTTTCTGGCTATTTGCCCTCTTCGAGTGTCAGAGACTTGTTTCTGGCTATTTGCCCTCTTCGAGTGTCAGAAACTTGTTTCTGGCTATTTGCCTGCTCCGAGTGTCAAAGACTTGTTTCTGGCTATTTGCCCTCTTCGAGTGTCAGAAACTTGTTTCTGGCTATTTGCCCTCTTCGAGTGTCAGAAACTTGTTTCTGGCTATTTGCCTGTTTCGAGTGTCAGAAACTTGTTTCTGGTTATTTTGCCCTCTTCGGGTGTCAGAAACTTGTTTCTGGCTATTTACCCTCTTCGAGTGTCAGAAACTTGTTTCTGGCTATTTACCCTCTTCGAGTGTCAGAAATTTGTTTCTGGCTATTTGCCCTCCTCGAGTGTCAAAAACTTGTTTCTGGCTATTTGCCCTCTTCAAGTGTTAGAAACTTGTTCCTGGCTATTTGACTTTTCGACTGTCAGAGACTTGTTTCTGGCTATTTGCCCTCTTCGAGTGTCAGAAACTTGTTTCTGGTTATTTGCCCTCTTCGAGTGTCAGAAACTTGTTTCTGGCTCCTCCTCTACCTAGTTGATCCTTACATGTAGAATAACTTTTTGTGGTAGGATCAACTAGTTCTTAACTCTTACATATATTGTCATAAGTTATAGCACATTTTAGTCTCCAGACTAATTTCAATGGATATGTGTAAACTAGATGTGTTACTCTTTAGTGTGCCTAGATTTGAATAAGGACTGCATATTTTTATGCAACTTCTTGTTAATTCTTACAGAGATTGTCATATTCATAGTATATTGTTGTCTCCAGAACGATTCTAGTAGTATTATATGTACAGATTAGATGTGTTTTCTCTTTAATGTACTTCTAATGGAGTATTGATATGTTTTATACATACATACATATATACATACGTACTTACATACATACATACATACATATACCAAAGGCTTTTTTCCTCCTTTACAAGGGAGATAGCAAAAAAAAAAAAAAAAAAAAAAAGGGGGGGGATGGAAACCGCTCCCACCCATTCCATCCCCTACATACTCCACTCCCCGCCACCCTCTTCCCTCCCTCTTGTGTTGGCACCTCCTGGATGACGGGTCATCCCTGCATCTTGTCCACTGATATCCCTATGGACGAAATCATTCAGAATACTTTCATGATTGGAGATGATGAAAAATCCATCATGAAAAAATGTTGATCACTTTTAGCCTCTACTACTCCTCCGTTGTGCTATTATCCTTAAATATTTCATTTAACACACTGATTCTTAACCTAGTGGGCGCGCGTGGGCGCGCGTGTGGGTTTGCGAGCCTCAGGAAAAAGTTGAAATTTTATCAGATAAGTGTTATTTTCTTGACATGAAATGGGTCAGTAATGTAAAAGTAAGTTTATGAGATAATGCATGAGTATCGTCGTTACTAACCCTTTATTTTCAAAAGTCTCCCAGGCATACCAGTTTCCCTATGTATTGACCCCCCTTCCTGCAAAGGGGGTCCACAGATGCAAAGTAGGGGGGGCGTGAAGGAAAAGAACAGTTCACAGTTCCTAGAAGAACAGTTCACAGTTCCTAGAAGAACAGTTCACAGTTCCTAGAAGAATAGTTCACAGTTCCTAGAAGGAGAGTTCACAGTTCCTAGAAGAACAGTTTACAGTTCCTAGAAGAACAGTTTACAGTTCCTAGAAGAACAGTTCACAGTTCCTAGAAGAACAGTTCACAGTTCCTAGAAGAACAGTTCACAGTTCCTAGAAGAACAGTTCACAGTTCCTAGAAGAACAGTTCACAGTTCCTAGAAGAACAGTTCACAGTTCCTAGAAGAACAGTTCACAGTTCCTAGAAGAACAGTTCACAGTTCCTAGAAGAACAGTTCACAGTTCCTAGAAGAACAGTTCACAGTTCAGTTCAGTTTCTAGAAGAACAGTTCACAGTTCCTAGAAGAATAGTTCACAGTTCCTAGAAGAACAGTTCACAGTTCCTACAAGAACAGTTCACAGTTCCTAGAAGAACAGTTCACAGTTCACAGAAGAACAGTTCACAGTTCCTAGAAGAACAGTTCACAGTTCCTACAAGAACAGTTCACAGTTCCTAGAAGAACAGTTCACAGTTCCTAGAAGAACAGTTCACAGTTCCTAGAAGAACAGTTCACAGTTCCTAGAAGAACAGCTCACAGTTCCTAGAAGAACAGTTTACAATTCCTAGAAGAACAGTTCACAGTTCCTAGAAGAACAGTTCACAGTTCCTAGAAGAACAGTTCACAGTTCCTAGATAAAACAGTTCACAGTTCCTAGAAGAACAGTTCACAGTTCCTAGAAGAACAGTTCACAGTTCCTAGAAGAACAGTTCACAGTTCCTAGAAGAACAGTTCACAGTTCCTAGAAGAATAGTTCACAGTTCCTAGAAGAACAGTTCACAGTTCCTAGAAGAACAGCTCACAGTTCCTAGAAGAACAGCTCACAGTTCCTAGAGGAACAGTTCACAGTTCCTAGAAGAACAGTTCACAGTTCCTAGAAGAACAGTTTACAGTTCCTAGAAGAACAGTTCACAGTTCCTAGAAGAACAGTTCACAGTTCCTAGAAGAACAGTTCACAGTTCCTAGAAGAACAGTTCACAGTTCCTAGAAGAACAGTTCACAGTTCCTAGAAGAACAGTTCACAGTTCCTAGAAGAACAGTTCACAGTTCCTAGAAGAACAGTTCACAGTTCCTAGAAGAACAGTTTACAGTTCCTAGAAGAACAGTTCACAGTTCCTAGAAGAACAGTTCACAGTTCCTAGAAGAACAGTTCACAGTTCCTAGAAGAACAGTTCATAGTTCCTAGAGGGGAAGTGGTAGTAAAAATGTTAAGAACCAATTACTTAACATCTCTATGGCAATACATATTTGCTGTGATGTCATCCTAAAAGATGGAGACGTTGTTTATTATTGTGTGTGAGGAAAAAAAACTCGACTGCAAATGAATTATACTCAATGGGGATAAAAGGAAAGGACTATTGAATTAAGGTGTATACAAGTTCTGATACAACGACATCGGTAATCGATACTGTTACAGTTTTAAGTTTGAAAGAACTGTAACTATCGGATTTCAGACCATAAACCTTATTTTTAGTGGCAGACTTTCAAAGCCTGCCTTTGTTATTTTGTCTTTATCTGTTGTCCTTTTTTCAAAATATGTCTTGTGTTTCGAAAGTTATGCTTAAGAGGAATACTGTCACTATTGACAGACATCCTAGAATGATGAAAGTTTCTGTCAAATCTTATCTCCGTCTCATTTACTGACTGATTGATTCTATTATGTTAATCATAATTTCAAACCTCATATCACCAAACCTTTTTTGAATAGGAAGGAAAATTGATTTCCTCGTCTCTCCTAATCTAACTGGTTTCCGGAAGCTGCATCCTTGTTGGTATCAATATGATTTATTATCTCTTGTGAAATCTATTTTTTTTTTTCAAAATATAGTAATTTTTGTTCAACAGCACCTTTGAATGTTAAAAGAAGTGCTTTGTTTCTTTCTTCTATATTTATTAATCTTTAAGTGTCTTATATATTTTCTATAAATTACATCATAGGTTTCCAAATGATTTCTCCTACAAAATTAACTCTCTAATTAAAACTTTGTTGAATAGTTTGTAATCTAAGGCGTGTAAGTCGAACGTGGTCATTCCTCTTTTCTTATATAACTTTCTTCTTCCTTTTCTATTCTTTATGTTTTCCTTCTTGACTTTATATTTTACTTCCTTTCCTATCTTTTCCTGTTTCTCTTTTCCGTCCCTTTAATAATCCGCTATTTGCTCTTTAAACCTTTAACTTGTGAATGTGCTCCTGTGTGCGTATGTTGTATTTTTTTGCTCAAACACTCTAGAGGCGCGTTTGCGTTTAATATGCTTGTTAAGATTCCTTTACAAAGGTTTTTTCCTAGATCTAGACTACGCTTAATTATATGAAATTCCCGAAATACAATGACCGCCGCGTTCCCTTCTGCTATCTAATTGCTGACCCAATCATGCCATGTTACACAGGCCACTACCCAGGTTTAATTCTTTCGCTCCTCCTGTGGGTGTCGAGATCGAGTTTTGGATGGCGAGAAGTCTTGGATGAGTTTAATTAGATTGCCCGGTCTGATGAAATGATCAGAGGGTCAGGCTACGCGTTCACATACTCTGGGCGCCTTGCGTGCAAGGGGAGCATCGTGTGGCCCCCGGCGTCCAGGTCGAAGAGAGGCTGGCCGGGCGACTGGACTTGGACTCTGAGACGCAAGGGCTATTTTGGCTTGAGAGAGAGAGGGGAGAGCAGGATGGGCGCAGGGCAAGAAGGTAAGAGGAGAGAGAGAGAGAGAGGGAGGGGGCGGTGAGGTGATGTGGCGCAGAAACGCCAATCCATTTTCTTTATTGGTGATTTTTCGCTCCCACACCTCCTGAGGGTATCAGCTATGATAACAGGTTCAATACGGGCAACAGGTATTTCAATATGAAAGGTTAAATTCAAAGTTGGTTCCAAGCTACACAGAGCTGGGCCGTGGCTTGTAGAGGTATATATATTATGCCTTGGGATAGTACGGTAGACTGGTCCGGTCCTTTCAATATGGACCGGACTCCTTGAGCAAATGCCGGCATTTGCCCAAAGCCAAATCGACCGTGGGGGGAAGTCGGAACCAAGACCCGGGACCTACAATGCAAAGCCGGAATCAAAGATAACAGTAACAATGTAACCCACTTGGCTTTCTGGGAATCATAGGTGGGTTGAATCTTACCCCTTGTGTATATTTATAGTCACATTCCATGAGGACCCACACGCTTGACAGGCACGTTGATATAGAGTAAGTAAGGAGAATATTTGGGTAATTTCAGGCGACCGGCTCTTGGGAGCTTGAATCTTACCCCTTAAGTGGAGTTGTGTATACTTAAAGTCACATCCCAAGGGGACCCACACGCTTGACAGGCACGTTGATATAGAGGAAGTAAGGAGAATATTTGGGTAATTTCAGGCGACCGGCTCTTGGGAGCTTGAATCTTACCCCTTAAATGGAGTTGTGTATACTTATAGTCACATTCCATGAGGACCCACACGCTTGACAGGCACGTTGATATAGAGGAAGTAAGGAGAATATTTGGGTAATTTCAGGTTACCGGCTCTTGGGAGCTTGAATCTTACCCCTTAAGTGGAGTTGTGTATACTTAAAGTCACATCCCAAGGGGACCCACACGCTTGACAGGCACGTTGATATAGAGGAAGTAAGGAGAATATTTGGGTAATTTCAGGCGACCGGCTCTTGGGAGCTTGAATCTTACCCCTTAAGTGGAGTTGTGTATACTTAAAGTCACATCCCAAGGGGACCCACACGCTTGACAGGCACGTTGATATAGAGGAAGTAAGGAGAATATTTGGGTAATTTCAGGTGACCGGCTCTTGGGAGCTTGAATCTTACCCCTTAAGTGGAATTGTGTATACTTAAAGTCACATCCCAAGGGGACCCACACGCTTGACAGGCACGTTGATATAGAGGAAGTAAGGAGAATATTTGGGTAATTTCAGGCGCGACCGGCTCTTGGGAGCTTGAATCTTACCCCTTAAGTGGAGTTGTGTATACTTTAAAGTCCCATCCCAAGGGGACCCACACGCTTGACAGGCACCTTGACACAGAAGAAGTTAGGAGAATATTTGGGTAATTTCAGGCGACCGGCTCTTGGGAGCTTGAATCTTACCCCTTAAGTGGAGCTGTGTATACTTAAAGTCACATCCCAAGGGGACCCACACGCTTGACAGGCACCTTGACACAGAGGAAGTTAAGGAGAATATTTGGGTAATTTCAGGCGACCGGCTCTTGGGAGCTTGAATCTTACCCCTTAAGTGGAGTTGTGTATACTTAAAGTCACATCCCAAGGGGACCCACACGCTTGACAGGCACGTTGATATAGAGGAAGTAAGGAGAATATTTGGGTAATTTCAGGTTACCGGCTCTTGGGAGCTTGAATCTTACCCCTTAAGTGGAGTTGTGTATACTTAAAGTCACATCCCAAGGGGACCCACACGCTTGACAGG
Organism: Oratosquilla oratoria; assembly: GCF_046742065.1. Lineage (NCBI taxonomy): Eukaryota > Metazoa > Arthropoda > Malacostraca > Stomatopoda > Squillidae > Oratosquilla > Oratosquilla oratoria. The sequence goes on along the minus strand of NC_134804.1, from coordinate 33,562,276 downwards.
CACGTTGATATAGAGGAAGTAAGGAGAATATTTGGGTAATTTCAGGCGACCGGCTCTTGGGAGCTTGAATCTTTCCCCTTAAGTGGAGTTGTGTATACTTAAAGTCACATTCCAAGGGGACCCACACGCTTGACAGGCACGTTGATATAGAGGAAGTAAGGAGAATATTTGGGTAATTTTAGGCGACCGGCTCTTGGGAGCTTGAATCTTACCCCTTAAGTGGAGCTGTGTATACTTAAAGTCACATCCCAAGGGGACCCACACGCTTGACAGGCACGTTGATATAGAGGAAGTAAGGAGAATATTTGGGTAATTTCAGGCGACCGGCTCTTGGGAGCTTGAATCTTACCCCTTAAGTGGAGTTGTGTATACTTAAAGTCACATCCCAAGGGGACCCACACGCTTGACAGGCACGTTGATATAGAGGAAGTAAGGAGAATATTTGGGTAATTTTAGGCGACCGGCTCTTGGGAGCTTGAATCTTACCCCTTAAGTGGAGCTGTGTATACTTAAAGTCACATCCCAAGGGGACCCACACGCTTGACAGGCACGTTGATATAGAGGAAGTAAGGAGAATATTTGGGTAATTTCAGGTGACCGGCTCTTGGGAGCTTGAATCTTACCCCTTAAGTGGAGTTGTGTATACTTAAAGTCACATTCCAAGGGGACCCACACGCTTGACAGGCACGTTGATATAGAGGAAGTAAGGAGAATATTTGGGTAATTTCAGGTTACCGGCTCTTGGGAGCTTGAATCTTACCCCTTAAGTGGAGTTGTGTATACTTAAAGTCACATCCCAAGGGGACCCACACGCTTGACAGGCACGTTGATATAGAGGAAGTAAGGAGAATATTTGGGTAATTTCAGGCGACCGGCTCTTGGGAGCTTGAATCTTACCCCTTAAGTGGAATTGTGTATACTTAAAGTCACATCCCATGAGGACCCTCAAAATTGACAGGCACGTTGACACAGAGGAAATAAGGAGAATATTTGGGTAATTTCAGGCGACCGGCTCTTGGGAGCTTGAATCTTACCCCTTAAATGGAGTTGTGTATACTTAAAGTCACATCCCATGAGGACCCTCAAAATTGACAGGCACGTTGACACAGAGGAAATAAGGAGAATATTTGGGTAATTTCAGGCCACCGGCTCATGGGAACTCATTTGGCCCAAGTAGGCTTTGCATCTGTAATCTTCCGTTCAACAGCCCGTTCCTCAACGATCTGGGCTATTGCAAATTCCGCTGTTACGTCAGCGGCTGCTGCAGTGATGCTGCAATCACGAAAAAAAGGAAACGATAGCTTCACTTTTTTACGGACACAAGAGTAATTGGAGGGTTATCGTAATACTAGACGATGACTATTTTCAGTTTCATCCAATACTAGTGACTAATGATGGAAAAAGCAAAATGAAGCCAGGCATATTGAGAGAAAAAATAGTAAAGAAACAAATGAAACAAGGGGAAAGTAAAAATGGAAGGAGAGATGAATGAAAAAGTCAGATAATTTTTTTAATCTCTCAGGCGAAATAGGAAGGATAAAAGTCATAAGAAAAAGAGGAGGGGGTAATAATAACTGAACAAAAAAACAAAATATGATAACAGGAATTGTCATCAACAAATGGAAAACCACGGGAACGATAGAGGACAAGATATATACGAGAGGCAAGAACTATAAGATAAAGATGAGGTAGATGAGGCGTGAAATGGAAAGAAGGATGAAAAGTCGACTAAAACCTAAAAAAAACGTAAAGATTTTGTATAAAAAAAAAAAAAAAAAAAAAAAAAAAAAAAAAAAAAAAAAGAGCCCTGATAAAAAAAAGGTCATGGGAATGGAAAAGGAGAGGAACAGGAAGAAGAGGGACAGAAGGAGGCCAAGGAAGAGAACTGCACTAAACGAGGAAGTGAAATTATAGACGGGGAGGTCGAGGAAGAGGAGGTGAGGGAGGAGGTAACAGAGGTAATATCACAAAGAGGAGGAAGAGTAACAAGGGAAGAAGATGTCTGAGATACACCAAGAGAGGAGGAGGAGGAAGAGGAGGAAACTGAAAACTAACAAAAGGGAGAAGAAAGTACGGAAAATCATTTCGAGGCAATAAGCGAGGATTGGAGATAATGAGTGGAGAACAAAGCAAATTTAAAAGCTTGCTAATTTACGCCAAGGGGTTGGAAGAGCAGGAGGAAAGAGAAAGCGGGAGAAAATGAAGAGAAAAGGAGAGAACGAGAGTAAAGGGGGGTGGGGAAAGAGGGAGTGGAGGAGGAGGAAGAGGAGGAGGAGGAGGAGGAGGAGGAAGAGGACGTAGAGGAGGAGATGTGTTATACAAGGGATAGAGGTCATGGTTGTGTAGGGCGGGATAGGATTTCCTCTCACTGACGAGTCGAAGAAAGAGGGAACGATGGAGGGGAAAATAAACGTACGTGATTGGCAGTCAGGATTGCGAGGAGGGAAGACTGAGGGAGGTTGAACTCAACATGAAGAGACGCCAAGAGCTTTCATCTTGCAGGAGCATCCTCCATTTGTTCTGCACATCCTGGGAAGATGAATATTTCTGGGTGTAGAAGTACTATTATACCCTCCGCAATAACAATTATTTTATCCTAACGTTATCGCAGTCCACAGACAATGAAAGAAGTGTATAGTATCTATATTGACAGAACATTCCTTTTTTTGCCCTATCTGGTGGCCAAAAGCTTTTTTTTTTTCTTTTCTAAAGCGGTATTAGTTATTCTACATTTCTAATTAAGTAATACAAACATTTACTTATTTATTTATTTAATGGTCTATTTGTTATATGTACTGTATGCATATACATATTATATGTACATATATATATGTATATAATACATGCATACATACATACATACGAACATATATGTACATACATATGTATATACATGTATATACATTGTATATATACATATGTATATACATGTATATATATACACTATATATATATATATATATATATAAATATATATATATATATATACTGTATATATATATAATATAATATGTTATTTCATTCATTTATTTGTTTGTTCGTTTGGTTTTTACTTGTTTATTCAATTTGTCAACATACAATCATTACTTATCTATCTATCTTCCATCTATCTATCTATATATCTATCTATATATATATATATATATATATATATATCTATCTATATATATATATATATATATATATATATAATATATATTGATTAATTAACTAATCTATTTGTTCATTTTTTCGTTTTCTTATTAGTCTTTTTATTTTATGTTTTTTATTTTTTATTTATTTTTCTCATTATCCGTCTCTTTACTTATTCATTTGCCACTTTTCTTTTCATTCTTGTTTTTACCTTATTCATTCGTTTGTTTATAGATACCTTTATTCATTCATTTTGAACAATGGACTGAGTTCCAGGGCTTAGTGGCTACTCGAAAATTTCATTGTACACGTCCATACTCGAGTGCAGTCAGTCTTGCCGTCAGTATTCGTAATTTCATTGCAGGCCGTAACCTCAGTTCGACCGATATTTGCGAATCGTATTTCATTTTTTCCTTATGCCTCATCGCAAAATATTTCACTCAACTCGAACGCAATTGGAAATTACTAGCTGGGTCCATGATTCTGTTTAAAACGTCGATTGTCCGAAATTTGCGCGAGATCATTGCGATTTCTTTGTCTCCCGACAATTTTGTACTGAAAGTCGTCGAATGGAACGAAATACAAACATTGCCAATAATATTTATGAGACAGGATTAATATACGTTTCTACAAAATCTTTGTAGGGATTTGCAACCTTTGATATAACGGCAGAAGAATATGACATTCTTAGTTTCGGTTATCGTTAAGAAGTGACGTCACGTCTGCCTAACGATATTGTCCAATCACAGTGAAGCTTGTGAGGATGAACATATCATCCGTCACACGAACGTAAATATACGGAAATAATTGTGTTGCATGTAGAAACAATTTTGTCAATAAATGAAACAAACACCCCACCAAAACGAGTGAATGTAGCATAGTTTAAATAATTAGAACTCACTTGAATAAACATCTAAGAAATAAAACTCTGTAATGTCCGTCAGTTTATTATTTTTTATGTTTATTTAACTGATGTGTATCTCATTAATTAATTTTTCTGCATCCTACCATTTAATGGACAAAAAGGTCTTCTGTCGGTATGTTTTGTCATTGTTACTCATTGTAATTCATTATTAGATATATCGGAGCTGACGCTAATTCGTTTGAGATGCCTATAAACGAAAGAAAAATTATTTTGATATATACTCTAACAGTCTCGGTACACTTCAACTGGCACTTGAATACAGATCTGTACATTCACAGTTTCTTCTTACCGGACTTTTATTTCAGTACTTTTTTCTGAGCTTTTTGCCAATAAGAAACACATACAGTATGTGTATGTGTATATATCAGAGGGACTATGTCGTGACACATAGGTAAGATGAAAAAATCCAGTGGGATTTTTTCATATATGTATATATATATATGTATATATATATATATGTATATATGTATATATATATGTATATATATATATATATATATACATTGCTGAATAACCACAAAAGAAACCGGAAAAGAAACTAAAATCCCCAAGCGCTTTCGTGATATTTCACATTTTCAGATGGAGAAAGGAAAAAAGAGAGAGAAAGGGGAAGTGAGAGAGAAAGACAAGGAGAAGGAGAGAGAAATATCACGAAAGCGCTTGGGAATTTTAGTTTCTTTTCCGGTTTCCTTTGTGGTTATTCAGCAATTTATTAGATCACGTGCTTTTGTGATATTTTTGCATATATACTGTATATATATATATATATATATATATATAAATATATATACATATATAATAAAGTAAATAAAGTGAAGGAAAATCAGATTACATAAAATATTACAAACGAAAATAAAATAAATGAATAAAATAAAAACAATATAAAGAAAAATAAAACAAAGTTAGATAAAAGAGGACAAAGCAAAACGAAATAAAGTAAAAAAAAAAAAAAAAAAAGGAAAGAGAATGACCTCATTTAAACACAGAAAAGGGCTCGATGATAAAACGTGCATCCATCAGCGCAATTCTCCCTGGTGCTTTTGCGGTAAAACATTGTCGCATACATCACCATTCTACAACGTTCTAAATGATCGAAGTGACGATGAGATAGGACGTTATTCAGCCCTTTTAAGAACATGTGTTTATCTAAACTTTTGTACGACTATCGGGGATAAAGGCAACGTTACGTCTTACAAATATCGTCTTCTTGACGGGACAATACTGAAAGTATCCGATTGCACAAAACAGAAGCCTTATCCAGATTGCCCAAAAGTTAACTTTAGCAAACTCAGTAATGCTAACAGCTTGACGGTGGTGCTATCCTCCAAGGAAAGAGAAATAGAGAGAGAGAGAGAGAGAGAGAGAGAGAGAGAGAGAGAGAGAGAGAGAGAGAGAGAAAGAGAGAGAGAGAGAGAGAGAGAGAGAGGGAGAGAGGGAGAGAGACAAATGGAATGAGAGAAATGAAGAAAGATAAAGGGAGAGAGAAAGGGAGAGAGGAAAAGAGGGAGATAGATAGATAGATAGAGAGAGAGAGAGAATAGGAGAGAAAGAGAAGAAGGGAGAGAGAGAAAGGAAGAGAGAGCGGAAAGGGAGAGACAAAAAAGGAGAGAGATAGAGAGAGAAAAAGAGAGAAAGAGAAAGGGAGAGAGAAAGGTAGGAAGAGAGAGAAAGGAAGAGAGAGAAAGTGGGGAGAGAGAGAGAAGGGGTAGAGGGGAGCGAAGGACATAGAGAGAGAGAGAGATGAAGAGCGAAAAGAAAAAAGAGAGAAAAAGGGAGAGTGAGAAAGGGAGAGATAGAGAGAGAGAGAGAGAGATGAAGAGAGAGAAGGAAAAAGAGAGAAAAAGGGAGAGTGAGAAAGGGAGAGATGGAGAGAGAGAGAGAAAGGGAGAGAGAGAGAAACGGAGGGAGAGAGAGAAAGGAAGAGAGAGAAAAGGAGAGAGAGATACAGAGAGAAAAAGAGAGACAAAGGAAAGAAGAGAGAGAAAAGGGAGAGAGAGAGAGAGAGAGAGAGAGAGAGAGAGAGAGAGAGAGAGAGAGAGAGAGAGAGAGAGAAAGGAAGAGAGAGAGAAAGGAAGAGAGAGAGAGAAAGGAAGAGAGAGAGAAAGGAAGAGAGAGAGAGAAAGGAAGAGAGAGAGAGAAAGGAAGAGAGAGAGAGAAAGGAAGAGAGAGAGAGAAAGGAAGAGAGAGAGAGAAAGAGAGAGAGAGAGAGAGAGAGAGAGAGAGAGAGAGAGAGAGGGGGGGGAAGAGAGAGAAAGGAAGGAAGAGAGAGAAAAGGGAGAGAGAGAGAGAGAGAAAATGGGAGAGAGAGAGAGAGAGGGAGAGAGAGAGAGAGAGAGAGAGAGAGAGAGAGAGAGAGAGAGAGAGAGAGAGAGAGAGAGAGAGAGAGAGAGAGAGAGAGAGAAAGGACTTGTGGCGTCATAACAAACTGTGTTTATATAATTTTACTTTTTATTTGTATCAGTGTTGACTTGCTATTCTGTGAACAAGCTTGCATAAGTTTTGTACGCTGTCTAGCGTGTGCATCAGATGCAGGGCTCTATTGCATGTCTTGTGTGTCGAAGTTTATTTTATATTATTATAATAATTGTCTTAGATGTGTTATAAGTTCACATACTATCTATGCTGTTGTTCTGAAGTCACAGATACAAATCTTGCTCGTGTGTATTACTGAAATTAATTTTCACAATGAATCTAGTATATATTCTGTGTTATGTTGATATATACTATGAAAAGATAATGAAGAAATACAACTAAATGATATATCTTAGCTTAAGGTTCTGTCGTAATTAAAACAGTTACTCAACTCTTTATCTATGTGCATATAAAGAGAGAATGAACTGCAGTACATGTGACGTTTTGCTTATGTAACACGTCTGGCTGTTCACAGTGTGATGCTTCGTGAGCCTCGACGTACAGGACTGTCAGTGTACAGCAGACGCCAATAACGAAGAGCAAGCCGGTTCTCTCCCGAGGAACAAAGACGACCAGAGAGTATACGAACGACAAAGCACTGCCGAGTTCCTCTGAAAAAAATATAACGCCGAGGGAGTACATCCCAGACTAAAGCAATGTCTAAGCAAACGGCTCCCATTTAGAGATAAAAATCTTCCTTCTTATCCAGAGTACGGAGGTGCTGTGACTTCATCATATTTCAGAGATTTTGCGCGAGGTTTGAAAGGCGAGGTTCAAGAGAATAAGTTGAGCGAATTTTATTTGACATCGTCCCTGCGAAAACAGCACGTCCTTGCCGGCCGAGCTGCTTCGATGTGCACGCACCCGAGAATACATCGACGTCACCGAGGGACGGACCCGGGGAAGCGTGATGTCGTGTGTATATGTGTGCTTGTGTGCGTGCGTGCGTGTGTGTCCAATGTGTGTGTGTGCGTGCGTGCTTGTGTGCGTGCGTGCGTGTGTGTCCAATGTGTGTGTGTGTGCGTGTGTGTCCAATGTGTGTGTGTGTCCAATGTGTGTGTGTTTGTGTGCGTGCGTGCGTGTGTGCGTGTCTTCAATGTATGTGTGTGTATGAATGTGTATATGTGTGCTTGCGTGCGTACGTGCGTGTGTATAGTGTGTGTGTGTGTGTGTGTGTGTGTGTGTGTGTGTGTGTGTGTGTGTGTGTGTGTGTGTGTGTGTGTGTGTGTGTACATGCGAGATCTTTTGCCTAAGTGTGTCTGTGCGTGTTTGTTTGTGAATTAATGAATATTAACGATATTCAGCAACGGCTTGAACGGCACTTTTAGTGGCACTTCTACTTCCTCAGCAGGAAAAAATTGTCTGGCGTTAAAGGAAAAATATACAGGATGCGTGCCAAAGGAGTTATTTTATTCTATTTTTTTTTCTAATGTGAAAATCATAGATTAAATGTTATCAATCTCTAATTCATTTGTATCTACTTGACTACACATATGCATGGAGATCCATATAAATATAAATATTTGCACAAACGTTAATAAATTTTCAAACAAAAAATCAAAAGGATAAACTTGGTTAGAAATTGAAAATGTGCAGTACCAGTACGCATAACCAAATGGACCGATTGAAATTGATATAAGAGTTATGCTATGATTTCTCTATTTCAGATATTGGAAGTCCTAAGATCAAATCAATTCCGCTTTGCACTTTACATTTTTGTACTGAATACCAACACAGGATCGGCCTGGCAACAGATACGAGTTACCCTATATACAACAAGCGCTCAAAGATTACGTGGCACATATCATTCTCTATTTTACTTAATCTTTCCAGCCACATAAGATATCGTCACTGAGTGGCTTACATACAACAAGCGCTCAAAGATCACGCGGTACATATCATACTGTGCTTTATTTAATCTTTCCAGACAGCCACATAAAATATCTCTATTGAGTGGCTTATTGACCGTGGCCGGTTCCCTAGGGTCGCGGGTCTTTAGCAGAAGAGAACACTGGCAGCGTTTAAATTGATTGTTGATCATATTTCTTTTAGTATTGATAGATACGTGCTTCATAACTAAAGTCAGATTGTATCGCAGCATTCTGGCAACGAAGAATGATTTAAATGTTTTAGAGAAAGAAGAGTTAAAAAAAAATATGATACCAGAGAAGGTTTCCTTAGTACAGAAGTTGAAAACTAAAAGCATGGGAAATAAAAAAACAAAATACTGTATACATAGGAATATTTTTCGTTTTGTTATGAAATGAATTTTGTTTCCCGGGAAATGTTGCACTTTTCCTCAGAGTGCCAGAGAAAATTTCGGTGTTCTGAATAATGATAAAACTCGTTCAAGATATATTATCATTTCCGAACATATAGATATTTATAAGACGCTTTCACCCAACACGTGGAGAATACTGTTCATTGTTTTATAAACTAACGAAACATATGAGAATAGAATTTCTCTCAATTGTTTGGACTTGATGAAGTGGCAAAGTCTGCATTTTGTAAAATAACAATACAGACGCGAGAACAAACCTTGAATCTATTTCTTTTCTGAACGCATTTTTCAAAAGCCCAAGCCCATCCATGTAAGTAAGACATGTTGGTTCTAGTGATAGCACATTGCCTTTATACAGGTCAAATAAAGATGAAGAGCTAACATACAGCACCAAAGAAACTAGTCAGCTTACATTATGAAAATTACATCTGTGAAAATAATGTCGTTAATCTGCTATGATTGACAAGGTTTGTCAAATGCCCGAAAACATTAATGGCATTTTGAAATTATATAGAAAGTGTTTGACTAATATTCAGATGTTTCTCTTCTTTTTGTACACTTGTTATATCTTTAATTCAAGAGTTATGTAACTAAGCATATACATAATCTCTCTTTATTTTATTTCAGGTTAACTAATAAGTCTTATATCAAAGTGTACATATCTAAGAACATAATACTTTACCATAATTTCAGTTATAATTTAGCAATGCTCTTTTCCAATTGCTTAGTGTAAAATTAATTCACAACAATTTCATCTATAGTTTTTTATTTATTTTGATATATTTAAATGTTATTTTATGTTACCTATAATTTTTTACACGTATACAATACATATGTATATATAAATACGTACATACATACATATATGTATATATATATGTATATGTATATATACATATATGTATGTATGTATATATGTATGTATATGTATGTATATGTATATATATGTATATATGTATATATATATTTATATATATATATTTATATGTATATATATATATAATATACATAAGATATTTTTCCAATATAGGTTTGTGCATAATCAATTTAACACTGAGGTAAATTTAATTCTGTACGAAGTCAAATGATTGTTATTTACTTAAGATAATCCTTGGTTTAAATGGTTTGTCCGTATCTCAATTAACCCTTTTGATCTTAATGCAATGGATTGAACGAACCAATGACCTTAACAGGTGTTGTTGTTTCAGCCAATGAGGGGTGGTTCCTCTGCTTTCTGAGGTTAAACGTGTCTCACTCAATAACAACATACTTTGGATCCCTTACCACTTCTATACCTGATGGGTGCCACGTAGTGTAATGAAATATCACCATTTTTTGAGCAATAAAGGAGAAAGTGAACCTCAATATGAAAGAAATTGATCAAAATAGGTTCAATCTCTGAAGCGCCGGTCACACTATCACGACTAAAGTGAGTTCGTTCGAGTAGAAGTGATTTCATTTACATTTTTTTTTCTTTAATCTCCAAATGTCATTTTACCTCTGCGTCATATGTTGAGAAACTGAATGACGAACTGAGAGATGTTAAACCTATACGAATATTAGACACATTATTAAATTGTCTTTAGCGAAGTTTAGAATACTATAGGCGAAGTCGTCCTGAAGGTTTTCAAATTCAAAACATTTGGCGAGAATCGTGATAGTGTGACTGGTGCTTTATCTGCCAAATGGGCACCCCACATTATAAAATCATTTACCGTTAGCCAGAATATAACAACGAATGGGGTTAACGAAATGAGTCGTCATGTATGCACAGTCCGTACGAATGCTGGGCTCACCTCTTAAGACATGGGTGGCAACGCTTAGGCTATAAATATTAATAAACGTTAACGGCCGTTCCTCTGACGAATTTGGTTATATTTCTGCTAGCTGCAGCCATTGTTCGTTTGTTTCAGTACGATGTGACTTGGCGCAGAACGTCATGGTAATCTGTGATGAGATACAGGGGACTGTAGGGTGCTGCGTAAAATTGGTGTACTGTCGTATGTTAATGTGTTTTGCGGAAATTGCAGTGTACCATACTGGGGGGGGGGGGGAATTTGGCATTCGGCACACCACAGAATGTTAACAAGCTATGCATAATAAACATTGGCATTCTGTTATTGAGTTCTAACATGTACCTGCACACTGCAGCGGTTTTTTTTTTTGTTTTTTTTTTGTAATGTGGTATAATTTTTTTTTAAACTTGTGTATGTGTACATCGTGATATGATGCACTGCGAGTATACCTATAACACTGTTTACTACCATTTCCAATGATATATCAAAGGTAGAATTCATTTGTTGCTAGGGAACGATATCATGCTGTACAATACTCTGGTCTATAGGGGACACTGGTATGTTCTCATGTTCTTCCTTGCGTCGTCGTTGCTGTGTGTTATGGCGTGTCTAAGCTTTACGATCCGAAGTTTGTCGAGTTGACTCAAGTGTTTAAAGAGGACAGCTGCAGCGGAAGCAGCCCTTGCCTCGTGAACATGCGCCAGAGATGTTGTGACGTGCATCAGCAACACTGCAAAACTTCAACATAAGCCGAATTACTAGGATACTTACGTCGACGACTCAGATTTAGCATACAACCTTGCATGGATTAACATCACTGTGTGTGACAGTTAGCACTGCAGCAGCGGCAAGCACCACCAATGGTACAAAGGGCGTCGTTGTCGTAGCACTATATGCGCCAAACGTCTAGCAACTTTTGTAATATTTGCGCCTAAGTTTGGATTTTGTCTGCAAGCTTAACTGTTCCAACAACGCTGCGGTGTTCCCTATTCACTGTCTGGCATAGCGTATTAGAGCTGTAATACTTGATGGTGATACAACATATGCAAAAAGCCAACGTCATTTGGCAGTGGGGCTTACGATAAGAGTTAAAGAACACAAATATGAATATCAATTTTATGCCACAAACTTGGTATCTAAAGCGTGTGTGTATGTGCGTGCGTGCGTGCGTGCGTGCGTGTGTGTGTGTGTGTGTGTGTGTGTGTGTGTGTGTGTGTGTGTGTGTGTGTGTGTGTGTAAGTGTGTGTGTGTGTAAGTGTGTGTGTGTGTGTGCGTGTGCATGTGTTGTGTATGTATATATATGTGTATGTGTGCGTGTGTGTTTCATAAAATACGGCAACATGATCTGACAAAAGCTACGAAGAAAAGAAGGAAAACATGTTCATATGTTTCTGGAGAGATAAGATAATGAAATATAAAATCACATTATCATATACAGTGAAAGAATGAAAAGAAATAATAAGTAGAAGAAATCTCAGGAATAT
>NC_134804.1:33532746-33545246 GCF_046742065.1 Oratosquilla oratoria | reverse complement strand
TTCTAACAAGACAGATTTGCAACTTTTTCGTCCAGTTTTATATAGTAAGGGATGACACGAGAATTCCGCCTCACTCCCACCTCCTGTCGGGGACATGGCTCGATTGTGACATCTGCTGACTTCGCTGGTTTATGAGCGATGGTCCGAGGGGTCATATGAAATTGCAAAACTACTCGCATCGCTCGTCGCCAACCTAAGATCACTCGTCATAGCTCCCATCTCTCGCATTCACATTGTCGTCACTGAGGCAGCCCTGTGCCACTATATATATATATATATATATATATTATATGTATGTATGTACGTGTGTGTGTGTGTGTGTGTGTGTGTACTTTTGTTTGCCAGCTCGTACCACATTCGCCAAAGCTCCTACTGAATCCCCATAAATAGAACAGGTACATATAGACTTGTATATGGTTATACATACATTTACAGGTATGAAGAATATGATTACTTGTGAGAATGTTTGGAAGAAATATAACATCATAGTGGGTTACAGTTCGTTAGAAAAGCATACATACTTAAAAACATAATCGTAAGTGCATACATACCTGTATTTTCATGAACATACAAGTTCATACAATAGTTAAACAGGGAAATACGTTATTACTAAAATAGGTTTAGATAATAACAACTGGCGGTAGGTGTAGGCACTTTCTAACGTAACTTTCACTTCCTTCTTCTTTTTACCCTTATTTCTGGTTAGCTTTTTATATTTCTGTGGTGCTTGTTTTCTCACCTCCCCGTCCATGTAGGACAGTCATCAATCATATCGTCTTTCTTATCCCTCAATTTTGTTCCATCTTACTTTTTCTCCTTTATAACTTATTCTTACTTCCACCTTTTGTAATCCCTTCATCTCTCTTTTCTCTCACTAATCATTATACACGTCCTCCTCCTCCTCCTCCTCCTCCTCCTCCTCCTCCTCCTCCTCCTCCTCCTCCTCCTCCTCCTCCTCCTCCTCCTCCTCCTCCTCCTCCACCTCCTCCTTCTTCTTTTACTCATCCACCAATTGCCTTTCTGCATCTTTCCATATACTCTCCTGTTTTCACTCTGCCTCTCTCATCAACTTCCTCTTTATACTCTTCTTCTAATACGAGTTTTTCATTTCTCTTTTCGTCTATTGTCCATTTTCTCTTTCGTGGTCCATCCATAGCTTACCTTCTTACCGACCCGTGATCACCTCTTCCATCCTAACAACTTTACGTTTCATCTTTATCTTATTCTTTCTTTAGGTTTAAGAAAGAAATAGGCTAAAACTGATTTACCAGTAGAGTGTTCAACGAATGGAATAGACTTAGAAACCATGTAGTTAGCGCTGAAACTATAGGTTGCTTTAAAATAATTTTAGACAATTTTATGGATAGGATGATAGTAATAAGGGCCATGGAACTACCTATTGTAGGCCTTATGGCCTTTTGCTATCTCCTCCATCATTGTGTTCTTACGTTTCTCTACCCTTGATCATTTTTTTGCTGTTACGTCTTTATCAATATTCCCTTCTCTTCCGGCTCCCATAATTCCCTTCTTTTCTTATGTGTTTCGTTTGGCCTTCCTTCTTACTAAAACATACACGATGTCCCAGAGTTCTCCACCAGGTACCGTCCGCCTGTATCGACGTTCTTTGGCAGCTTCTCGTGCGACCCTTTCCCCTCTTCCTCTCTCCGCATCTCTCCCCATAATCTCTGCGCTTTACGCCGTCCCCATTAATGATGTGCTCTTTCACTCCCGGCACCAAAGAAATCCCCCTTCCCCCTTCGTCTTGGGAATTCTCTCCTATCGACCCAGAATTCCCTTATTTTTTCTGTCATTATTCTCCTTTGTCCCCTGACTTAGTATGTCTTTATTACGAAATCCGGTTTTCAAAAGGTCTTTTCGTATTTGGATTTCTACGTGCGTTTGAAGGTTTCTTCATTTTAACCTCCTCTGTTTTCTCTTTGTCCAACATTCACCGCTACACTTCACACCAACTCGGAATTTTTTTTGGATAAAAAATTATCAAAATCCATAATGGGAAGGTGGAAACCCAAGTTTTATGGAAAGGACCTCATCGAGTCGTCATAACTAGTGATGTCGACCGTCTTCCCCTTCACCGCCACTTTGACCATCTCCCTCCGTCGCCTAAGTAATCGAGTTTGGTCCCTGTTCCCCCCACACATTCCCTCCTCATCTCCTCTGTTATACTCAGATTTTCTTTGACTTACTCTTTTAGCTTAAAGTCTTCAATCTCTTCCAACGGGTTTCTTCAGCATTTAACCCAACTTCTCCCCATCGTCTCGTTCTGGAATTTTATAGCACATTGGACACCGAGAACTTTTTTCAGGTAAAAATAGAAATAATTTAGCAGAAGCCAGGAAAGAATCAACATGATTTACAAGACAATAAACTGTTTAATGAATATCCATGCGAAATCTGTCGTCGTTTTATATACTTTGGATTGTTCAATCAGCCTGGTTAAACTGATCATACTATATCCTCTTTAATACATTGCGTTCACAGCATTCCGACACTGAACCCCCAGCCACTTCATATTATTTTTATATGTGTTTGTACTCGACTTTTCGAAATGTTTAATTTGCACCGTGGTATTTATAAAAGTTAATGCGGAAATAAACATTTTTGTTTAGATAGCAATTACTCCCAGCAATCAGGGCGCCATGATTATAGACGTCATCAAAGTGTTGGAATTTCAGTGGGAAGTTGAAACAGATTGGTTTTACTTACATCAAACGTTCTATATCTGCTTTACCTACATTATCGATCTTTTATCCGTTTGTCAAAGCTGCATGACTAGATTCAAGCGACTGCGTTGGATAACATGATGTGGTTCTTGTTGACTCCCTAACACCTTCTTGGCTAAAGCGTCCACTGTACCTCAAGATCGATTTTCTTCTCCTGTCTTCTGAGCTCAGCATTTGGCAAATCTGGCCCGGCCGTTCTGCTGAATAACGACGGGTGTGGGATCAGAGACCGACTTTATGATCTAATCTCATATACGGTGAGAGACACTAGGGCTAATGGGGGCTTCGTTTTACGGTGCGTGATAGGGTTTCAACTAAAGCCAAAATACCAATAGGGTTGGAGTAATTTCTCAAAAAAAAAAAAAAAAAAAAAAAAAAAAAATCTGTAGGAAACGTTACTTATCACTCACCTCTTCTCTTTCTCCACGGTCCACAAAAGAGTATTTTCTTTTCCTCTTCTCTCCTCTCTTTCCTTTTCTCTCTAAGATGTCGATTCCTGCCCAGATTACCTAAGGGCTAATCGAGAGCTCACCTGGCGTCGTCCCTCACGTCTCCCGACAGAAATCTTCCCTTCCTCGACGAATTTCTTCCAAGGAGATTTTAAATATGTTCACTTTTTACAAGGTTTAAATGTCGGAGGGGGGGAGGGGGAGGTGATTGCAAAAGGGAAATAGCATTCTGTACCAGCCAAAATGAACATTCTTCTTTTATGCTGACTTTAATATGAAGCGTGGAATTGCATTCTTCAACATATGTGTATGGATACTGTGAAAAAACTTTCACATACAGTATCTCTGCTTTATATATTTTGTCTCTAGAATCCTCTAGTCCAGTGGTTCCCAACCTTTTTTTTTTTAGTTTTACAATTATACGTACTAAGTTAACCTTAATCCTAATGCCGGGTACCGTAATGTTTTCTTGATTTTATTTTATTTTATTATATTTTCAATTCTTTTGTCAGCCCTTCATTACCCCCGAAAATTTGTTACCTACCCCCCAGGGGGTAATTTACCCACAGGTTGGGAACCACTGCTCTAGTCAATTGACATGTTAAAGCTTCTTTTTGTGACCCAAGGATATCCTATCTTATTAGGTCTTTGAGAAAAAATCAAGATGAAAGATTGCCTCGATTTTTTTTAACTGGAGATCGCACGCCGGCTGCTTAAGATAGGTTCTCCCTTAGACGAAACCAAATATATATTACATAGAGAACTGTTTCCAAGTAAAAATAAATGTTTGCAGCTTCCTCATCACTCGAAAGTGTGTGCATGAAGCTCTTCAGCCAGTAAGAAATTGTGTACGTGTTAGCAGTGTTGTTCATTTAAGAGTGTAACAAATTATATGTAGCTCTAGATCTTTTTTTATATCTATAACTAGAAGTATCGACACAGGTGATAATGGTATACGTACATACACACACACACACACACACACACACACACACACACACACACACACACACACACACACACACACACACACACACACACACACACACGCAGAGTACTCAGAGAAAAATATTCAGATTGGAAAGAGGTGATCACTGGAGTACCGCAAGGATCTGTACTGGCTCCAATAATGTTTGCTATCTATATGAATGATATGGACGAGGGCGTGAACTGTTACATGAGCTTCTTTGCTGATGACACCAAACTGTTAAGGAAAGTAGAAACTGATAAGGACTGTGAAGCACTGCAAGAAGATCTGAATAGGGTATGGAACTGGAGTCAGAAATGGGAAGTGGATTTTAATACTAAGAAGTGTAGCATAATGGAGTTTGGAAAAAGCAAAAACAGAATATCAAGAAATTATACAATTGGAACCAAGGAAGTAAAGAAAGTAGGATCCGAAAAAGACTTGGGAGTTATTATCACAAACGACTTGTCCTATGATACACAGATTAACAAAATTGTCGGGGAGACTTACAACTTGCTAAGATCAATAAAAGTGGCTTTTGCTTACCTGGAAGAAGACATGATAAAAAAAAATTTGGTCACATTGATTAGGCCTAGACTAGAGTATGCGGCGACATTGTGGTCCCCCAGTACCAAAAAGAACATAAAGAAAATAGAAAGAATCCAAAGAGCAGCTACAAAAATGGCACCTGCACTTGCAAACCTATCATACGAGGAGAGATTGGCTAAACTGGAGCTACCGACACTGGAGGAAAGAAGAGAGAGAGGAGACCTACTGACCATCTACAGAATCATGAAAGGCACAGAGATACTTGATAGAGAAGAATTACTAAACTGGGACAAGAGAAACACAAGAGGACATGGAAGGAAATTAAGAAAACATAGCTATAGAAGAGAACTGAAGAAAAACAGTTTTCCACATAGAGTTTTAGACACTTGGAATAAACTGGATAATGAAATAGTAAGCGCAAAAACCATTCACGAGTTTAAAATACAACTAGGTAAATACATATATATATATATATATATATATATATATATATATATATATATATCTCATTATCACCTATGTCAATACAACTTCTGCTTATAAATATAAAAAAATATCTAGAGCTATATATAATCTATTTCACTCTCAAATGGACAACACCACTAACATCTACACAAAATTTGGTAAAACCTTAGGATTTTCATACGAAACGTTATTTTGCCCAAATTTATTAATTTTTCATTGGCTAAAGAGCTTCATGCACACAATTTCGAGTGATGAAGAGCCTACAAACATTTATTTTTACTTAGAACCAGTTCTCTATGTTATATATATATTTGGTTTCGTCTAAGGGAAAAGCTATCTTAAGCAGCTTGCGTGTGATCTTCAGCTCAAACAAAATGTATATGTACGGGGTGATCAAAAAGTAATGACAGTGATACCATATATTTTCACGGTACAGAGGTAAATCCAAATAGTGGCCTACATTCCTTCAAAGTACTCCCCTCCTGCCTCTATGCAACGTTCCATCCTCTTTCGCCACTTCATGAAGCACTCACGGTACTCAGAAGCCGATATACCTCGTAGCTCTGAATTGACTGCTCGCGCCAGATCTTGGATGCGATGAAACAGCTTCCCTGCGATCGCACCCTTGATCTTTGGAAACAACCAAAAATCACAGGGAGCAAGGTCAGGCGAGTAGGGTGGGTGGGGGAGAAGTGTGATCCCCTGCTGCTCCAGGAACTGCACAGTGAGGCGAGCTTTGTGGGGGGCAGCATTGTCATGGTGAAGCAAAAGGCGCAATCGGCAACGGGTTGGTGCAGTCTTGGCCTGATATTCCAGGACTCGAGGAAGGACGTGATCAGTATAGTACTGGGCTGTGATAGTACACTGTTGAGGCATTACATCCACACACATTGGTCCTTGTGAATTGAAGAAGATGGTGAAAAGGCGCTTCCTGCTGCGAAATCCTTCCTTCAGAATCTGAGGTCGAGGTTCTTCATCACTCAACCACACCATGTTAGACTGCTTGTCTCTGGTGGTGAAGAAAGAAATCCAACACTCATCTCCGGTAGCTACATCTGAGAACCGTTTCGGACCATTTGGCTCGAATTCAGCCAGCCATAGACGACAAATCCGCACCCGT
Organism: Oratosquilla oratoria; assembly: GCF_046742065.1. NCBI lineage: Eukaryota > Metazoa > Arthropoda > Malacostraca > Stomatopoda > Squillidae > Oratosquilla > Oratosquilla oratoria. The sequence goes on along the minus strand of NC_134804.1, from coordinate 33,538,955 downwards.
TCGCTCTTCTGCTCTTCCGTAAGCAAATGAGGTATCCATCGAGCACACTTCTTCCTCAGCCCTAAGTGTTCATGCACGATGTCATGTGCGCTCCCATAACTGACACCGAGCTCCAAGGATAAGAATCGAAGAGTAACAGTTGGATCTTCGTCAATGATGGCCCGCGCACGGACCGTCGTTGCTTCGGTCACGGATGTCCGAGGGCGGCCAGGACGATGATCATCTTCTAGCTGCAATTTTCCGGCTGCGAAAGCTCGAATCCAGCGGGAAACAGTTTCCAGTGATGGAGTACACTCGGGAAAAACTTGCAACAATTCCTCTCTGATCTCCGTTGCTTTTTTCCCGAGTTTCCACCTTGTGAAGGTGTAGAATCTGCAGCCTTCTTTCGAAAAATCCATGTTTCCGGTTAGAGAGGCAAACCAACAATGACGCAATCGCACAGCGCAACGATAAAATGTAAGCTAGACAAACAGCGACAAGCTCAAACATGTAACAACAGGCAACACTTGCTGCCCCTTGCTCCCCGCCCCCCCAACACTTATAGTCTCTCAGCTACGAGTCCGACTGTCATTACTTTCTGATCACCCCTAGTATATACATACACACGCATACCCAAGGTTCTTGCCTTTTTACAAGGGAGGTAGCCGAAAAACGATGGAACAATATCCCTTCCCACCCATTCTATCCCCACATAATCCACTCCCACCCTCCCCCCTCCCTCCCTCTTATCTTGGCTCCTCCTGGATGACGGGTCATCCCTGCATCTCGCCCACTGTCCTGAGTCAGAAGCAGTGTCGCAAGACACAACATAGCCACAGCAAGGCCGCTTCATGAAATCGGCGACCCCCCCTCTCCGTCCCCTCATACAGAAAAAGAGAAGACAAGGAGAAATCCCTTTGGGCTGCGTCAACATATTTTTCTCACACACACACACACACACACACACACACACACACACACACACACACACACACACACACACACACACACACACACACACACACACACACACACACACACACACACACGTACAAACACACCTGCACGCACTTTCAGAATGAGAGAGTGATATAGGCATACAGACAGAGAGAGAGAGAGAGAGAGAGAAGTGTAAAGTGGAGAGAAAAAAGAAGAATAGTAAGTAGGAGATTTTGAGAGAGGGAGGAAAGGAGAGAGAGAGAGAGAGAGAGAGGGGATGGGTGTAGCTTGTATGGATTGAGAAAGGGAGACCCACCACCACCAGAGATGAGGGAGGGAAGGGTCGAGAGCTGCTCAGATGGATGAAAGGTCTCTCCCAGAAGAGGCTGTGTTTCGGGTCCATCTGTTCCAGTGAGTCCTCCCGTCTTCCTTCTCCCCCAACCTTCTCCCTCTGTTTTCCTTCTGTCCACACGGGCACAAATTGCCATGAGCGAACCCAGAGCATTTTTGTCGATATGGCAGATGAAGCGGTGCGTGCGTGTGTGCGTGCGTGTACGTGTGTTTGTGTGTATATGTGTATGCGAATTCGTTCGTGTGCGCATGTGTATGTGTGTCTGTGTGTGCGCCTGGGTACCTGTGCGTGCATGTGCGTATATATAAGAGGAATAAAGAGTGGAAAGGTAGGACGTAAAGAGCGAATTGGATATACGAATAAGAGAAGAAAGAGTGCATATCAAGAAAAAAAGAGTTCTTTTTTTATCTATTGACAAGACATTCCTCAGGGAAACTTAAGGATAGGAAATGTTCTGCTTCCCAATAGCTTATTTAGAAAGGTGATGAATATCCACCGAAGAACTAAGGAGACCAACATTCCATGTGTTTATGAATTACCTTGCCATGACTGAAAATGTGTACTGAGGACAAACAGGATTAGATCTCAATACTAGGATTAAGAAATACAAAAATTTAGTGAAATATGTACAAGAAAACATTGCATTATTCCTTCATTCCTACAAAAATGATCATCGCATAGATTGGGAAAATGATGCAATTATTTTCAAATCGCATTGTACTTTCAGGGGGAAAATTATTGAATCTTCCTTCATAAAACATTTACCTAATTACAATACCCCAAAAGGTTAATGGTCACCAGACTGCATTACGTCATTAGCAGTCAATAAGTTGTTACTTAATGTCACTGGACCAAACTCAAGCAACCAACAATCAGCCCACCTAGGGTATATACATACCATACATTCGAGGATACAACTCATGACATCCAATTCAAGAATTATTTTTTACGTTTTCACAAGCACCTGGCTTCGCCAGCCACGGCTGCGCCGTGGGTGCTTGGCCTGCGGCGCTTGTCCCTTTTTGCCGTTCAGTGGGGGACAAACCTACACCCGGGTTCATTAAAAGACAGCCGGGAGTAATTTAAATTTCAGTTATTCTTAGATATAATAATGTTCATATCTTGCAATGAGTTTAAGTACTTATTGTACCCGAAGTGAATTTATTTATGACTTGGTTGTTTTTTTTACTAATCAATTTTAAGCACAATAGATTGAAATGTGGTGTTTTCTCTTGCGAAAATTTAGTGTGGGAAAATATCTTATCGTAATACTGCAAACTTTTTTTGTACGAGTTCGACTTGTTATATCTTATATTGGATCTTTTAATTGTCTTGTCACTGGTTCTCGAGTAAATAAATGATTAATTTACATATTTTTATTCTTATCTTCTCTATTAAATCATGGCAATATTGTATATTTTGAACAAATTAAAACATCAAAATCTTAATTAAATTTCTAAGGTCATTCCGAAGGTAAAAGATAGTGGTAACCAATTCTTTGATCTGTAACAATCCATCTCAAACGTGGCATTGAACTTCTATACTTAATCCTTGAAGATTATCTTGAGCTTCTACCCTTTTTCCTGGTAGGGAAATTAACATTCCACCTTACTTTCCCTGTCCAAAACTGATTTTTTCACGAAGCCTCCACCACGAAGCTTCTCCCTTGGGCCATCTTCGACCTCCTGAAGAAGGACCCCTTCGAGGCTACGTCTGACGAAGAAGGACCCCTTCGAGGCTAGACCTGATCTGCCCCTTGGCAGCAAGCAGAGCTTTCCCTCCTTTCTCTAGACACACTTGTCCTCTGACCTACCGACCTCTTGGGAGAGAGAGACGAAGATCTCGCAAAATATCAATAGGCAGTGCGGATTGAAACCCGCATGTGTATATCAGAGGAAGGAGGATAGAGAAAAACGAGAAATGTAAATGGAAATGGAAGAATACAGGAGAGTCTCAAGTGAAAACAAATTGAAAAATAAATGTATGAAAAACGTAAATGAAGGGAGTAAAGGAAGGAGAAAGGGACTTAATAAGAGGAAAGATAAAACACAACGACAAAGAAGCAAGGAACAATAAAGAGGACGGAAACATATGTAGAATCATATCACGAAAAAGAGAAGTAAGAAAAGAAAGATAAAAAAAGAGGAAGAAAAAAAATGATAATTTTGAAAATGAAAAAATAAGATGAAAAGATGAAGATGAAGAAAATAAATGAGACGAAGGAAGGAGATGAAGAAAACAAAGATGAAATGAAAAATTAAGGAAATAAGGAATGTAAAGATGTCGAAGATGAAAAAGATGAAAAAGATGAAAAGTATGAAAAATATGAAAAAAATAAATTATGAAAATGAAGATGAACATGAAAAAATAAAGATGATGAACACGAAAAAGATGAAGATGAAGAAGATGGAGACGACGATGAAGAAAAAATATAAAGAAAACATGAACAAATAAAATAAATTGATAAGGAAGATGAAAAAAACAGTGATGATGAAGAAAAAGAAGAAAATGAAATAGACAAGAAAATCGAAGAAAATGAATATGAAAATGAAAAAGATGAAGATGACGAATATCAAGCTGAGGGGGGAAGATGAAGGTGAAAAATATAAAGATGTAGGAATTTAAAGAAAAGACAATAAGAGACGAAGACTGGGTAACAAAAGATGAATAAGACGGAAAGGAGAAGAAGAAGAAGAAGAAAAATCAAGAAAGAGGAAAAGGAGAAAAGGAAAAGTGAAGAAAGACGAGATGAATAATAAGACGCAAAGAAAAAGGAGGATAAGAAGGCGAAGGGGAAGAAGAAGTAGAAGGAAAAGAAGTAATGAGGACAAGAAGAGGAAAAGGAGAAGAGGAAAAGCGAAGACGAGATGAATAGTAAGACGCAAAAAAAGAGGAGAAGAAGAAGAAAAAAGAGTAGAAGGAGTGATGAGGACAAGAAGAGGAAAAGGAGAAGAGGAAAAGCGAAGAAAGGCGAGATGGATAATAAGACGCAAAGAAAGAGGAGGATAAGAAGGAGAAGGAGAAGAAAAAGAAGTAGAAGGAAAAAGGAATGATAAGGACGAGAAGAGGAAAAGGAAAAGAGGAAAAACGAAGAAAGGCGAGATGAATAATAAGATGCAAAAATAGGATAAAAAGGAGAAGAACAAAAAAAGAGGAGGAAAAAGGAATAATAAGGACAAGAAGAGGAAAAGAGAAAGAGGAAAAACGAAGAAAGACGAGACGAATAGTAAGACGCAAAGAAAGAGGAGGGTAAGGAGGAGAAGGAGAAGAAAAAGGAGTAGGAGGAGTAATAAGGACGAGAGGAGGAAAAGGGGAAGAGGAAAAGCGAAGAAAGACGAGACGAATAATAAGACGTAAAGAAAGAGGAGGATAAGAGGAAGAAGGAAAAGAAAAATAAAGAGTAGAAGGAAAAAGGAGTAATAAGGACAAAAAGAGGAAAAGCGAAGAAAGACGAGATGAATAATAAGACGCAAAGAAAGAGGAGGATAAGAAAGAGAAAGAGAAGAAGAAGAAGAAAAAAAAAGAGTAGAAGGAAAAAGGAGTAATAAGGACAAGAAGAGGAAAAGCGAAGAAAGACGAGACGAATAATAAGACGCAAAGAAAGAGGAGGATAAGAAAGAGAAAGAGAAGAAGAAGAAGAAAAAAAAAGAGTAGAAGGAAAAAGGAGTAATAAGGACAAGAAGAGGAAAAGCGAAGAAAGACGAGACGAATAATAAGACGCAAAGAAAGAGGAGGATAAGAAAGAGAAAGAGAAGAAGAAGAAGAAAAAAAAAAGGAGTAGAAAGAAAAAGGAGTAATAAGGACAAGAAGAGGAAAAGCGAAGAAAGACGAGACGAATAATAAGACGCAAAGAAAGAGGAGGATAAGAAAGAGAAAGAGAAGAAGAAGAAGAAAAAAAAAAGGAGTAGAAAGAAAAAGGAGTAGTAAGGACAAGAAGAGGAAAAGCGAAGAAAGACGAGACGAGTAATAAGACGCAAAGAAAGAGGAGGATAAGAAAGAGAAAGAGAAGGAGAAGAAAAAAAGGAGTAGAAGGAAAAAGGAGCAATAAGGTCAAGAAGAGGAAAATCGAAGAAAGACGAGACGAATAATAAGACGCAAAGAAAGATGATAAGAAAGAGAAAGAGAAGAAAAAAAGGAGTAGAAGGAAAAAGGAGCAATAAGGTCAAGAAGAGGAAAATCGAAGAAAGACGAGACGAATAATAAGACGCAAAGAAAGATGATAAGAAAGAGAAAGAGAAGAAGAAGAAAAAAAAGGAGTAGAAGGAAAAAGGAATAATAAGGTCAAGAAGAGAAAAGCGAAGAAAGACGAGACGAATAATAAGACGCAAATAAAGAGGAGGATAAGAAAGAGAAAGAGAAGAAGAAGAAGAAGAAAAAAAAGGAGTAGAAGGAAAAAGGAGTAATAAGGTCAAGAAGAGGAAAATCGAAGAAAGACGAGACGAATAATAAGACGCAAAGAAAGAGGAGGACAAGAAAGAGAAAGAGAAGAAGAAAAAAAAAGGAGTAGAAGGAAAAAGGAGTAATAAGGACGAGAAGAGGAAAATCGAAGAAAGAAGAGAAGAATAATAAGAATCAAAGAAAGAGGAGAATAAGAAAGAGAAGAAGAAAAAAAAAGGAGTAGAAGGAAAAAGGAGTAATAAGGACGAGAAGAGGAAAATCGAAGAAAGAAGAGACGAATAATAAGACGCAAATAAAGAGGAGGATAAGAGAGTAAGAGAAGAAGAAGAAAAAAAGGAGTAGAAGGAAAAAGGAGTAATAAGGTCAAGAAGAGGAAAAGCGAAGAAAGACGAGACGAATAATAAGACGCAAAGAAAGATGAGGATAAGAAAGAGAAAGAGAAGAAGAAAAAAAAAAAGGAGTAGAAGGAAAAAGGAGTAATAAGGACGAGAAGAGGAAAATCGAAGAAAGACGAGACGAATAATAAGACGCAAAGAAAAAT
>NC_134804.1:33510246-33527746 GCF_046742065.1 Oratosquilla oratoria | reverse complement strand
TGGCAGATGAAGCGGTGTGTGCGTGCGTGTGTACGTGGACGTTTGTGTCTTTGTGTGTACGCGTGTGTGAATACGTTCGTGTGTACATGTGTGTGTGTTTGTGTGTGTGTGTGTGTGCGTCTGGGTACCTGTGCGTCTATATAAAGGGAGTTAAGAGTGAAAAGAGTAGCAGCATGTTGGTAGGAAGTAAAGAGCTACTTGGATATACAAATGATAACAGAAGAGTGCATATTGAGAACAAAATTTGTTGTTGTCGTTGTTTTTATATGCCTCCATGGAAGCTTGAGGATAAGAAATACTCATGTTCCAGCTTCTTGACCATTTAATAATGCTCTGCAGCGAATCCACTCAAAAACTGTTTGTTCAAATTGAACTTTTATCATCTGTGGGGCAACAATGCTGCCTTCCATCATATTACTGCCCATCTGTCGGTCTACATAGAGTTAACTTCTATTTCATACTACCACAGCTGTGTGTTAGCGGCGTAATTGGAAGCGTATTGGCTCACATTCGTTTAAAAGTGGGTTCGAGTTCCGAACTTCTGTTCGAATTCCGAACTTGTGTTCGAATTCCGAACTTGTGTTCGAATTCTGAACTTGTGTTCGAATTCCGAACTTGTGTTCAAATTCCGAACTTGTGTTCGAATTCCGAACTTGTGTTCGAATTCCGAACTTGTGTTCGAATTCCGAACTTGTGTTCGAATTCCGAACTTCTGTTCGAATTCCGAACTTCTGTTCGAATTCCGAACTTCTGTTCGAATTCCGAACTTCTGTTCGAATTCCGAACTTCTGTTCGAGTTCCGAACTTCTGTTCGAATTCCGAACTTCTGTTTGATTCCCAGCAATGACCGTTATCTTTCCCGACAGTCCAAGCGCATAATAGGGCAAAGGTAACGGCTTCGGCCGCAGCTACACGACTCCTGGCGTAGGCTCTTCACCTTCATATATTACCTTTTGCGTCACCACAATGGAACTTTTTTTTCGTCTACTTCGCCTCCATTTGTTTATTAGTTAATTCTCAAATCATTGTGTTTTCTTATAAATTGTGTATGTATAGAACCATGTTATATTAAAGCTTCATTTGAGAACAATATGAATATGAGTATGGGAATGTATAAATTAGACAATTATGTAACAATATTGTCGACAGTAGTAGGGTCAAATGTCCTGCAGTGTTGAGCGAGTAAGGTCACAATAGACCTGTCCTAATTCCCCCTAATGTATCTCATTTGTATATATATTGTCATTGTTTCCTTACTTTGCACCTGTGAATGACTTAGACGAAAAGTTCGGTCACCGTTCATTTTATATTTCAAGTTGTTTTATTACATATGTATGTATGTGCGTATATACACATGTATGTATGTGCGTATGTACATATGTATGTATGTATGTATGTATGTATGTATGTAATGTATGTGTCACGTATGTATGAATACATGGTTGTACTATGAGTGTAAAGTAGACCGTATGGTTGGGGTTGAATATCATATAAAATGAGATTTTCTACCGTGAAATTCATTGGTTGACTTGAAAGGAGATCATTCATTAAGAAAATGATGTCGATGTATTATATGAGAGACGAAACTGAGGTTGAATTAGATAACAGTGAGAAGCTAATGATGGCACGGTAGATGAGAAGTAAGACATGATGGGATGGTTAGGTTTATATTCTGCGTTGATGATAGGAATAAGGGTTGTCAAACGGGTTTAAAAACTCGTCTGCGCAAGGGAGAAGAGGGGTATGATAAGGACCCAAGGAAGAGGGAATGTTGAGGACCTGATTGGAATGCCTTTTGGTGGGAGGAGCGTATCCTCTTGCAAGATATTCAAATGAAGAGACTATAACAGGGAAGAAGCCTTCAGTCGAAGTGTAGTCGGGGAAGTGTGATGAAACTTTTATGAAAATGGAATGAAAATTCTATGCAAATGGGGTGAAAATGTAATGGAAAGATAATAGAGTAAATTCAAATCCATGGACGTTGTATTGAAAAAGTTGTAAAAAAGAGATCAAAGATGGGATTGATATTATGGAAAGGTTATGGAGAAAGGACTGAAAAGGGAGGGGCATGATGGCAAAGCCATTGAATGAGGTCGAAGATGAGTAGATTTATTCATGAAAGAAGGAAGTGGTGAGGTTGAGACCATCAGGGTAAAATGTTATGCAAGAATAGTAAAAAAAGAAAAATAAATTAGATTATTGATAATAATAAAAATAGTAATAAAAATACTAATAAATAATGATAGAAATAATAAGAATAATAAATGAAAAATAAAGATAATAAAAGAAGTAATAATAAAAATAATAATAAAAATGATAATAAATAATGAATAATAATAAATAATGATAAAATAATAATAAAATAATTAGAAAATAATAATAGAAATAATTATAAAAAAAATAATAATAATAAAAAAGAAATAATAATAATAAAAATAGAATAAATTCGTACATATAATATTGATTGTTTCATTATGCTACATAAAAATGTGTGGAAAATAAAACAAAAAGGAAGCACGATTATCTGCACCTGAAATACCACAGCAAATACATAGACACAAATAATATAGGAGAGATATATCTTTCATGATAAAGGTATTCGGCCAGGAAAAACCAAAATAATACTTCGCCTGTGACACGGCAATTACAATGTGCATATCTGGCCCGAAATCTGAACAAGAAAACATATAACAAGAAGTTTATCCCGTATGATGATAAAGAATGACGTACTTGGCAAACAGGGATATTGAGCTACAATGAACAATAATCAAGTCCTTGTTTATTCAGTGTGATCCACCCTCTAGAATGAGGAACAACTCTTGCAAGAGAGGCCTTGAACATTGAGAGGATGACTTGCATGTAACATTGCAAGGTTAGAGAGTCCATTACCAAGGTTATTGCAATGGTGCACGCACCAATCACATCACGAGGTTATTGCGTCTTTTCTATGTAGTTATGCAATTTTGTTGGCCACAAAACAACCGATATATTCAATAAAGTTATCAAATTTCTGTTATTTACAAGGTCACGGGGTTTCATGATTAGTCAGTAAGGGCAGTGCAATGATGCTTGTATCCTTGGAATCACTGAACGGACGTTCTAGTGCGTTACTTGCCAATTTGTCTGACCATACATATCTATTGTTTATTGGACTACGTCTATATCTGCAGATCTATGTGTCCATACAACATCTTCACCAAGTCTTTTCTCTCACATAAGAACATAAGAATGAAGGAGACTGCAAGAGACCATAAGGTCTACAATAGGCAACTCCGTCGTACTTTTTTGTGTATGCTATTCATTTTGTTGTTATTTGATGATGATGATATGGTTTAACGTCACACCCCCCCCCCCACCTATCGGGAGGCTAGGACGATACCCCTTACAGAGGGCTTTGTAGCGTGGAAATTAATCAACCATGCCCTTGGTTCAACTTCGCCGGTGGCAGGATTCGAACCGCCCTCACCTCGACCTTCGCCGCAGGTAACGACGCCCTAACCCGCTCAACCAGCGAACTTCCTTGCCATTATTTACTATTCCTAATCTCTACATTTCCCTGAAGACTACCATCAGGTAGTCTGAAGATCTATGTATCCATACAACGTCGTCATTAACTAATTTTTCATACGTCGCACCTTTTTTTGTGTATGCTATTCATTTTATTATTTACTGTCCCTACTTTCTAAACGCCCCTGAAGACTACTATCAGGTACCACTTGTTTTCTAGATTTCACAAATCCAGTCCTTGGTTCCCTACATAGTTCTGTCAAGTCATACCACCGTGTCTAGAACTTCAATTATCCTCTCCTCTTTCAGCCTCGTTTTCCTTCTGTTTGTTTTTCTTTTTTATTTTCATTTCTCCTTCTTCTCCTTCCTCCTCTTCCTCCTCTTCCTCCTCCTCTTCCTCCTCCTCCTCTTCCTCCTCCTCCTTTCCAGCATCTTTCGTCCTTCTTTCATATTCTCGAAAATTTCCAGACTGTGTTACACAAAGGGTTCTCGCATACAGATAGAATTGGTTGTTGACCGGAGATCCAAGGCCATCACCCGGATATGATGAAATGCGGCCTCCTTCGGGGCAAATACGATTCTTAAGTCCTCTCTCCTTCCCTTTCCTTTTCCCTAGCAGGATTCTTGCCTACCTATAAAGCCCTGAAGGGGAACGGCACCCTGCCTAGACCAAATATTACCTCGTCGCCCTTTGAAGGTTCGATATCAACCCAGAGATCTTCTCTCATATGAATGTTATCACATTTCTTGCGAACGTGTTTACCAATAGAAGTCCTCATCATCAAATTTTCTTTCGTATCACTACGGATAATTACAAAACTCTTCGGTTTTCATGCCCATTACGCTCTGAACACAAGCTCCTTATTTACCCTCTTCGTGATATCGAATTGCTACATTAGAGCTTAAGATGTTACACTCGAATTTCATTTCTTAGACAAAGGAGGTCTAAGCTCCTACATGTACAGTAACGCGCACGCGCGTGTGTGCACGCATACGTGTGTATGTGATTGTGCATGTGCGTGTGTGTGTGTGTGTGTGTGTGTGTGTGTGTGTGTGTGTGTGTGTGTGTGTGTGTGTGTGTGTGTGTGTGTGTGTGTGTGTGTGTTTATCTAGTTGTATTTACCTAGTTGTATTTTACGGGAAGGGGAGCTATGCTCGTGGTGCCTGTTTTTTGTATCTTGCAAGATCAAGTTTGTTCATAAATTCTTGTATGGTCTTTGCACACACTATTTTTTCGTCCAGTTTGTTCCAGATATCTATCACTCTGTGTGGGAAGCTGTTCTTTTTTATGGTCTCTTCTGTAGCTGTCCTTTTTGAGTTTCATTGCATGTCCTCTTGTTTTTCCTCTGTCCCACTTTAACCCATTCAACTCCGATGACAAGATGTCTTGTCATTTGGTCAAATAAAACAAAAAATCATAAAACACCAAAATGTTTGATCAAACACCAGAAAAATATGACGTCAGTCCTCGCTTCGCTCGCAGCGAAGCAAGGATTGACGTCATATTTTCTGGTGTTTGATCAAACATTTTGGTGTTTTATGATTTTTTGTTTTATTTGACCAAATGACAAGACATCTTGTCATCGGAGTTGAATGGGTTAATAAATGCTCTCTATCAACGAGTTCCCTGCCTTTCATAATCCTTGGTGTGTGTGTGTGTGTGTGTGTGTGTGTGTGTGTGTGTGTGTGTGTGTGTGTGTGTGTGTGTGTGTGTGTGTGTGTGTGTGTGTGTGTGTGTGTGTGTGTGTGTCAGTGTATGTGTGTTTGTGTGTGCATGTGTATGTGCGTGTATGTGAGTGTGAGTGTGTGTGTATTCACCTTGGTCTTTGGATCACGTGCTGGACTCGTGATCGACAGCTAATTCCTTCACGAAAGAGAGCTGAGAGCTCGTATGACCGATCTATGGGTAATGCTATGACCTTACACGCACACACACACCCAACTCCCCGCCTCCGAGAGTTGGAGTAACGACTCGAAGCGCAGCGATACTAAAATAATTTAAACCCTGGGCAGGATTCGAACCATGTACCGCCAGCACCCCCGTACTGACAGTCTGAGACTATCAACCGCGCCACCGAGTCGTGTGTGTGTGTGTGTGTGTGTGTGTGTGTGTGTGTGTGTGTGTGTGTGTGTGTGTGTGTGTGTGTGTGTGTGTGTGTGTGTGTGTGTGTGCGTGTGTATGTGCGTGTATGTGATATTGCCTCTGTTCCCAACATACAACTTAATTCAACTTAGAAAAACACTTCTGGGGGACCAAAAGGGTAATTTTTTTTCTCCCAAGAGGCCCTTAGACGTTCCCTTCTCCCACAAAGTCCTTGCTGTGGAATCGGACAAGAATCGAGGCCACTGTTCAGCGGGAAGAATCGCTCAGTTGACCACCTAACGCGCTAAATACTCCGCGCAGAAACTGGCAAACCTTCCTTCCCTCTTCTTCCGCTCGTATGACTAAGCTAATTCTTCCCTTTTCGCCAGACCGTCGTCTCTCCTTTTCTCTACACTTCCGCTCACTTCGCTCCAATTCCCCTTTCCAGTTCCTCCCTCGTTTCCCCTCATCTTCCTTCACCTCTTCTCTCTCTCCCAATTGCCCTGCTCTCTTTCTCTTTGTTCCTCAAACGCCGTCTTCTTCCGTCCATCCCTATACAGGGGTACTGACTGTATAAATCTTATGAAGTTCAAGTGATTTAAGGATCCAAGTAAAATTCTTTTGTGATTGGAGCCTCCTCGACACTCATAGAAAGACATTAATCACTTTTATCTTCTGTTAACCTTCTTTTCTGTTAATCCTCTTTAACATTTCTATAACCCTTTTTATTAACCCTCCCTCTGTCTTCCTTTCTGTTTCTTTCTTAGGTTACTCCTTCACTACATCTGTGACTCCACCTCTCCGACGTAATATTGTTTTCAAATTTAGAAGAGTTGGACATTAGCGATGAAACAGTTATTGTGATAATGAAAAAAAATCCGTTCCTTGTGGTTTCAACACTGAACTGTACTTGATTTTACTTTAACCCTCGACAGCCCCAGAGAGTTCTATTTACTTAAGGTAGACGGTATTTTGAGTAGAATAAAATCATTTCCATCCTTCTCTCTCTCTGTCTTTCCTTCTCTCTCTCTCCCTCTCCCTCCCTCTCCCTCTCTCTCTCTCTCTCTCTCTCTCTCTCTCTCTCTCTCTCTCTCTCTCTCTCTCTCTCTCTCTCTCTCTCTCTCTCTCTCTCTCTATCTCTCTCTCTGTGTCTCTCTCTGTCTCTCTCTCTCTCTATCTCTCTCTCTGTGTCTCTCTCTTTCTCTCTCTTTCTCTCTTTCACTCTCTCTCTCTCTCTCTCTCTCTCTCTCTCTCTCTCTCTCCCTCTCCCTCTCTCTCCCTCTCTCTCTCTCTCTCTCTCTCTCTCTCTCTCTCTCTCTCTCTCTCTCTCTCTCTCTCTCTCTCTCTCTCTCTCTCTCTCTCTCTCTCTCTCTCTCTCTCTCTCTCTCTCTCTCTCTCTCTCTCTGTGTCTGTCTGTCTGTCTCTCTGTCCATTAGCTCGGCCGTTCCTTTTCAGTGACACTCATGACCCCCTTCTGTCTCTCTCCCCTTTATTACATCCTCTTCGACTTCCTTCTTCATTTTTCTTTCATTTCTCTCAACTTCTCACAGCTAAATTCTAGTTTCGTCCTCATCCTCTACATCAATTCTAATTTGACTCTATTCTATTCCTAATTCACACACTTCTCGTAGCTTCTCTACCCTTCACATCCCTCGTATATCCCGTCAGTCCCTTTTCGTTTTTTTTTTTCGTTTTTTTTTCTATCCTTTCTTTCTCTGTCCTCCCATTGTTCTACTGCTTATCATAAGTTTTTTTTCTTCCACTTTCTCTGTTGGTTCATTGTAGTCCTCTTTCTGATATTTCCTACAATTTACCCAAACTCCGATGCATTTATGTATGATTTCTAATGGTCTACGTTGGGAAAATGTCTACTTCTTCTTCTTTCTATTTTACTCGTAAATAAATTTGTTCTATTCTATTTTGTCTTTTGTTTTTTCTTTTATTTTACTCTATTTTGTTTTATTCTACCTTTCCCATTTTATCTTATTTGATCTAATTTCTATTTTATTTTTATTTCATTTCTTCTATTTTATTTTGTTGTATATTCTTTTGGGTATTCTATTAATCTAATTTAGTTTTATTCAATTTAATTTGATCTTATTTCTATTTTACTTTATCTTAGTTTATCTTATTTCATATGATTTAATTTTTTTCACTTTCTTTAGTCTATTTTTTTTTTCTACATATGATACAATATAAGCTCAAAGGTCTTCTGACAACGTTCTTTGCATGGGTAAGTCTTGTACTGTGACCATTTGAGGCAAAACGACAGAGAGCTTTTCGTCCCACAGGGCCGGACGCGATAAATAAACTAGGTCATTAAAGCATATCGCCCAGGTGCTTATCTAGCTTAATCTCCAAACTTCGAAATAGATTGGGTGCAATCACCTTAGCGGGAAATTCTTGGCTTCTTCCTCTCTACTTCCTTTCTTGCTCTCTTTCTCTCTTTCTCCCTTCCCATCTTTTAAATGTACGCCTTTTCATTCTTATTCTTTGATTAACCTTTCTAAGTTAGTTAAAGTTGACATTACTTTGATTTGAATAAGATTATTTCTATTCTTATTTTTTATCTCTCTATGACTCTCTCCCCCCTCTCTCTCTCTCTCTCTCTCTCTCTCTCTCTCTCTCTCTCTCTCTCTCTCTCTCTCTCTCTCTCTCTCTCCCCCTCTCTCTTAGATCGACCGTTCCTTATCTCTATCTTCCCTTTAGACGTATCTCTGTTACTCTTGCTAGTGCCCCTCGTCTCTTACATCTTTCCAAGTCGTACATCTTCCCTACCTCTTTCTTCACATTTTTCTTTCTCTATTTCCTCCGCCTTTTTTCTCTCTCTCTCCCCATTTTCTCTTCTCTCTTTTTCGTATTCCTTCCTTCCTGTTTCCTCTTTCATGGATTCCTACTTCACACACAACTTCCTGACCACCATTTTCGTTTCTTGTTTTTACTTGCTACCTCGTGTCCCTTCTCATTCTTGTGTCGCTTCTCCTTTGATTGGCCTCGGATCCAATTTGCTCCGATCTATGGTGGCATTCCTAGCGTGGTAGTGCTCCTGCGACCGTTGTGTAGGTGGAATTCTGGGCGGTTATTAAGTAGGACTAATGATAAATATATAAGCTTTGAGAAAAGGGTAGACTGTAGTTTTTCATGTATTTTGTTTTATACACAGACACACAGAAATATGCATATGGATATATATATATATATATATATATATATATATATATATATATATATATATATAGATAGATACAAAAAAGACGAGTTTTTTCGTATACGTGCCCCGCGGTGCATTGAGGGTTCTGCACACACATGTATATGTATGTATGTATATGTACATTTATATATATATATATATATATATATATATATATATATATATATATGTAAAACAAGCTTCATCGCAAGGACTCATACTTTTGCATGAACGACCACCTATCATGGAGGAAGACAATAACGTTGAACTACCCGGACTGTACATAAGGAACGACCTTGACTACGACCAGGTAGTTCTCCTACGGCACTTGGACAGCTCAGTCTCTGTTCGGTTACACCGAGTCTTTATTGTGGCAAGCCATCCGACAAGTTATGGGTCATTGTGGCAAATAGATTAACAAGCTCCACCTCAAGGACTCGAACCTTTACTTTAGCGACTGGTTATTATAAAGCAAAGACGATAGGGTTGAGCTAACCCGACCATACAAAAGGTATCGTTATAGGTATAGGTATTTGTGTATGTGGATATCTTATACGAGTATGTCTATGTCTATACATGTGTATATGTTCATGAATATGTATATGATATGTATATGAACCGGAAAACTAAAATAGATGAATTTTTTAATGTAGCCCTTTATATGAGGTAGTCAGAGTGAATAAATGATTAATAAAAATGGCAATAAAATCAAAATAAGGACATAAAACAATTTCAGTACAATTTATTACCATATTCTGAAATGCTTTCCGACTTTATTACTAGATAGAGTTGACACAATAGCAATGTTGCTCCAGCCAGATCATTGATACAGTTGACGTTTTTTTTTTCATCGATGTCGTTGACCCATTTTTGAATAAATGAATTTGAAGAGAGTGAAAGTATGTGATTTTTACTAAATTGTGGAAAACATTACTGTAAATTTGACTAACAAGAAACTCGCACTAAACCTATACACTATTATAGTGTCAACCGTATAGATTTTCTGAACTTCTAATATATTATCAAAATAATCTGTTGGGCCGTTTGCCAAAGGTAACAGAAATCTTCTCTTATACATATTTCTGACTATCAAGAAAAAGAGTCAATCTAAAACAATCTTGTATCTCTTCGGCCATAAGGTCATACAGACTCAGTTTGCTATAAAATGAAAAAAAAAAATAAGAGATCAGTGACAAGTACCTGCAAGATTTGGTTTTCTGAATATGATGTTAAAAAAAAAAAAAAAAAAAAAAAAATCTCTCACTTCCATCTGGCTGTGCAGTCCCCAGGAGCTGACTTTTGGGTTTTGGATCAAGTCCAATATCTTCATATCAATTTTCAATCCATTTTTTTTTTTTACCTTTTCACATTAAGAGAGCTGCCAAATGGTGACTCTTCGCCATCTCATACTTCTATATGTTGTTGACAAATAAACGTTCCCACACTTATGCAACATAAACAGCAATCCGACGTTTCTTGAAATCTATGAAGTCTTTCTTGAGATCTATGGAGGCTTTAGGCCCCATTACCAGTCAGCGTAGGGCAGGTAGTTTCCTGAAAAAGGAAAGTTAAGGCAACAAATATTATCACTTTTATTACAGCTTCGACAGGAAAACCTGCGCAAAACTAAAGCAACTTTTGGAGAGCGGTGACGCTGGGTATCAATGTCACCTGCGTTAGACAGATGACACTTGTCATCAATGTGCCAACCCGCTCACGTGACGTACACTCAGGTTATCTTTGTGCTATTTCGGAGACCCAAATCTGATCTATGATATATTTTTGTTACTGTCTTACTAATGCAGCTTTGTTTACAAAATAACACTAATATGAAATTAACTAATGTATCCTGAGATGTTAAACTCATCAATAAGATATACTTTCTTACTAATACAACTTTGTTCACAAAATAACACTAATATAATATGAACGTATTATATCCTGAGATAGGTTAAAACTCACCAATAAAAGATACTTTCTTACTAACGCAACTTTGTTTACAAAATAACACTAATACAAAATAAACGTAATATATCCTGAGATATGTTAAAAACTCATCAATAGAAGATACTTTCTTACTAAGACAACTTTGTTTACAAGATAACACTAATATAAAATGAACGTAATATATCCTGAGATATGTTAAAAACTCACCAATAAAAGATACTTTCTTACTAAGACAACTTTGTTTACAAAATAACACTAATATAAAATGAACGTAATATATCCTGAGATATATTAAAAAATCACCAATAAAAGATACTTCCGATATAGTAAGAGTCGAGTTCGAGTATTTACATTGGAACATGCTGTAATGCATGTCAATCTATAACCTTTAATTTCACTTAATTATTTTTTGCCTTTTAGTTGTTTATTTACATTTTTTACCCATTTGATTACCCCTTTATTAACTTATTCATATATTTGTTTTGTTATTTAATTATCTATTTGTTTATTCAATTACTTCATTTATTTTCATCTATCTATTTATCTATTTAATTATTTACTTATTCATTTATCTATTTAATCTATCTCGATATAGACCAAAAGATTCTCTGTCGGCATGCTTTGCCATTGTAATTCATTGTGTAGAATCATCTTGATTCTCTAACTGGTAGGCTTATCTAGAATCTGGCATACTGGTTGACTGGCTGTCAAAGCACCAACAAGCTGAGTGAATGTTAAGCCAACGACTACCTGTCTGCATAATAGGAAGAAGACTCGTTGACCAGAGGGAGCCTTGCACCGCCAAGTCCAATTTCAGAGTGCGTGGGCTGCTCTGAATTGGCGGAACAAGAGGAGGAAAAGAAAGAAGAGCAGATGGATGCGCAAGAGAGAGAGGAAGAAGAGGAGGAACCATGGTGAGTGAGAGGAGAAAGGGAAGAGAGATTAGGGAACTGGAAATGTGTAGGAAAGAAGAGAGGGAAAGTGGGAGGAGGAAAAATATTGAGGGAAAAAGGGAGGGAGAGCGGAAAGGAGGAGGAAGACAGGGAGGAAAGGAAGGGGAGAGAGAGAAAGGGGGAGAGGAAGAAGAGAAGGAGGGAAGGAAGGAGGAAGGAAAATACTGAGGAAAAAAGGGAGGTAGGGGGAACGGGAAAGAGGGAGGGAGAAAGGGAAGAAGTGAGTAAAATGGGAGGAATGGAAGGAGAGAGAGAGAGAGAGAGAGAGAGAGAGAGAGAGAGAGAGAGAGAGAGAGAGAGAGAGAGAGAGAGAGAGTGGGCGGAAAAGAGGAGGAGGGATAGAAGAAAGGAGGAAAGGAGGTAAAGAGTGAAAGAGGGAAGTAGGTAAGGAAGAAAGGAGGGAAGAAGGGACGGAGGAAAGGGGGGAAGGAGGAAAGTAGGTAAGAACGGGAAGAGGAAAGGAGGCATGGAGAGAAGAAGGGGAGGAGGGAAGGAGAGAAAGGAGAGAAGGAGGAAAGTAGGTAAGAACGGGAAGAGGAAAGGAGGGATGGAGAGAAGAAGGGGAGGAGGGAAGGAGAGAAAGGAGAGAAGGAGGAAAGTAGGTAAGAACGGGAAGAGGAAAGGAGGGATGGAGAGAAGAAGGGGAGGAGGGAAGGAGAGAAAGGAGGGAAGGAGAGAAAAGGGGGAAGGAGAGAAAGGAGTGAAGGAGGAAGGAGGTACGTTTGCTGGAGAGCCGTGTTAGTGGATAGAGACGATTAAGAGCTTCCGACTGCTCAGAGAAACAAATCAGGCTCCGAAGAGGACATCCGGAAGGGACCTGAGGAAGGGGTGATGACGCCGCGAATAACCAGAACAGTCTCCAGTCCCTGAAGGACAAAAACATCGCGAGGAGGAATCAGTATACTCGAGGAGCCGAGATAGAATTTCGGGAGGCTGTTGGATTGGGGTTGTGGGTGGGGCTGGAGGGGGGCGTAGGATGTCAGGATGGTTAAACAGAAGGGTGGTAGGAAGAGAATAGGCATAGAGATCACGATGGTGGCCAAATAGGTTTTGAGGCAAGGAGGACGGCTAAGTAAATGTATGAAAAACTATTGTTAAAGAAGGCAGAGAATACAACATAAGTTTAGAGGGTGTGTCTAAGAGCACGGAACACGAAGGGAAATGAAGACAAGAATGGCTGAGATAAAGGGAAAAGAAAGAAACACATCGTAGGTACTTTGGGGTAATTGTTGGCCTCAGATATAAAATAAAAGGAAAATAAAAAAGTAAACAAGGATGAATGGGGGTAATACTGAAAATGTAGTGGTTACGAAAACGAATGATCGTTTTCAGTAACTAGACGAAGTGCATGTAGTATGCTAGTTAGTCAACTGGTCAGTCAGTCAGCTAGTTAGTTTATTAAGTAGATGCAATCTATCACACTGTTTTCTGGGTAGCTCCCATCTCGATTGAGAACCTTAGGGAGATGTTCGATGTTCAAGTGTGGATTCACACATGTGAACACAAGTGTGGGATATGCAACATATACATACCCCGCCTTGAGGCATGTCTGGGTGGATCTACTTAGCGATTGCTTCACGATCGGCTGTTTCGGGCATCTCAGCGGGCCGGTCAGAGCACAGCGCGCCACGCTCGCATACCTCCATGAGCTACCATGCGTATATATAAACTCTGCACGATCCAGTATGCTCATTCCTTTGAAAAAGTCAGTAAACGAAACGTCAGGAATAAACATTTCATTCCCAGTCTGTTTTCTTTGCCGTGTTTAAGCAACTTGTTCACATGGATATTAGTTTTCATAACCCAAGGAGCACATACCAGTATGCGACGATTCAAGCAGTACAGATTGTGAAAAGTATATGGAGAATTAAAAAAAATATGTTGAAAAGAAGGAAAGTAGGAACTTGTTTGGACAGGAGACGCGGAAACGAGAATGCATATGAAATGACAGAGGATGTAAGGAAGGAGATTGTCCAGCGCATAGGAAGAAAGATGGGATATATATCCGAGGGAAAAGGTACAACAGTACCAAAACTGCTGCTGCCACGGCCACTGTTTTTCTTGAATCCAGTGCCATACTTTATTTATTATTTAACTATATCTATGCATTTATTTATTCTATTTATTATTGTTTATATTATAATCTTATTTATTTATTATATAATTTTTTCGCATCCGACTTAGTTATGGACCAAAAGGTCTCCTTTCGACATGCTCCGCATTTGTAATCCTTTGTAATCCTTACTGCTGTAAGAGAGTTTACGGCTTTGGTTGTCTTGTTTTGGACCAAATGGTGGATCAGTATTGTTATCATTATATTTTTGTTTTTATTTATTTTTTTGCTTATATTATCCTCTATGCTAAATGCCTTGTATAAAGGATAACAGAGTGTACATATTCTTTGGTGATTTTTATGCATTTTCTTATGAAGTTGTTAACCTCAAAAACACGCGGAAGTTGTCGTAGATGTATATAATTGTAATTTGCACCATTATTGATAGTAGTGATGATAGGTGAGCAAGGAGGAGGTAGGAAAAATGTACTACTGGCAGTGAGATCAATAGTGATGCATAAATACGAAGAAAAACTAGTGGTGACAGTCGCGTCAGGCGTTTTGGTTTTGTTGAGAACGTGATGCTGGTAGCCACAGTGAATGAAATCAACTTCCACCTGAGGCAGTTAATTGTAAGACAGTTTGATATATAGTTTGATATATATATATATATATATATATATATATATATATATATATATATATAATACGAGCTCTTCATGAACCAAGATATTTTCTGTCGTCATATTTTATCGTTTTAACATTATAACTCATTGCCATTGCAATATTGTTGCATCAACCAACACATCATCAGCGACTTGTCTTGAAAACACTGCATGAGCACTGCAGAAGCGATGAAGAAACGATGTCGGTTTTGATATCAATAGACAGGCTTACCTGCACTAGCGGTAACGGAGACAACAGAAGCATGAATAGCAGTTAAAGGAGTTTCTCATCTATTACGACCCCCTCAGAAATCTTTTGTTCGAAAGTCATACGCGAGAGGAACCTTCCCTTCCCATTCCTTTTCCATTTCGTCTTATCGTCCTAAGTCTTCTCACCGAGCTATTTTCTACACAGAAGCACTTGAACTAATTTCTTGTATTTCCTGTCTATACAGTTCTAATCCAGTGTAAACCCATTTTCTTCGTATGTTTTTTTTTTTTCGTTCCTTTCTCTTATTATTATTATTATCATTTTTTTTTTGTTCTTCCATGTCTCAGTTCCTTCGCTTGTGAACTCGATCATATGTTCTATCAGTCACACGCTGATTCGTCCTTTAGGTGCCCTCTCGAATATACTCGAAACATGTATATCCAGTTCTTGAACTCAAACGCGCGTTGACAAAGTCTGGTAGGCTTTACGCACAGGATGACTATCTTGCTTCTGATTGGACAAGAATTCTATGCCTTTACATTCGTATAAGATAATATGACAAAATTCATATACGAATATAGCTTGTATCAATTGCTTGAAGTTTATATTTTCAAAGACAAAGACAAACGAGAACGCTTAAAGATGATTATGAATTCACGTTTTTACCCAGAGCATCGTGCAATTTACATATATTTTTTGAAAAGTTGAGAAAAGGGAAACATGAAAGTTTACAAGATTTAAGACAAAAGAAAACGAAGGAATGGTTGTATCATTCCCACTACACTGAGTCAGTTCAGGGCAATGAAACGAAAAGATAAGTTATAAAAAAGTAAAATCCATATTCACTCCAAAGGCTACTCTCAAATATATCAATTCTCTTTTCGTTTCTCTTTGATGCAGTAAAACTTCCCAATGTACATTTGTATCACTTTAAGGAAGAAATCTCGTTCTCTTTTTTTTTCAAAGTTGCTTTCAATTACTACTTTAATCTGTTTTATTTCTGTTTTAATGGGTCTCGTTTTTTTTAAAGTATTTGATCCAAGTTATCTTTCTGTATCGAATTAATGGCAATTCATGTAAGTATTATGTATGTATTTTTTTCAAACTCGACATTTGTTATTTTAATTTCTTCGTCTGGTATTTTTCAGCCTAAGAATTCTTGTCTACTTTTTTTTAGCTTTTAGTGAATTCCGTTACTAACAATAATTTTGTTTCAATTCTTATTCTTTTACCTAATCTATTTATCCATATATCCCACAATAATAAGAATCTTAATTCAGATTTTCAATACGTCTGATTTTCTTAGAATATCTTTTCATCTTATAATTTTTCATTTTCCCACAACTATCTTCCTATTACTTGATTCTATCCTCAAGTTTCACAATCTTACTTCTGTCTCCTACTATCTCACATCCCTTGACCTCAACACGAACTTTGCACCTATTTATTTTTCAGACTTTCCAGCAACTTTGCGTTCTACCTTTTCCTTTTACCCAATCACTGTTCTCAAGATTCCAAGATGCATACTTGAAATATATAATTGACATAAGTAAAATATGTTTCTTTAAATCAGTAGCTCCCAAACCTTGGTAAGCTGCGTGGTACTTTCCTTGTTGTAAATATAATGGCGGCCGTCAAAAATATGTACGTGAACATGACGATGCACGTAATACGAGTACACACACACACACACACACACACACACACACACACACACACACACACACACACACACACACACACACACACACACACACACACACACACACACGCAAACACTCGCACACACGCAAACACTCGCACACACGCAAACACGCGCACACACACACACACACACAAATAAACACACACATACACACACACACACACACACACACACACACACACACACACACACACACACACACACACACACACTCGCACGCACACACACACACACTCGCACACTCACTCTGTTCTCTGTCTGTCTTTTCTCTCTCTCTCTCTCTCTCTCTCTCTCTCTCTCTCTCTCTCTCTCTCTCTCTCTCTCTCTCTCTCTCTCTCTCTCTCTCTCTCAGCAAAACGTGGTGAAGAGCAGAGGATGCCTGCATCTTGCAAAGCTAACTCTAAGGAGTTCTTTAGATACGTTAACAGCAGAAAAACAGTTAGAATCAGAATTGGTCCTTTGCGTGACTGTGGTGGAACGATAAACACAGACCTTGAGACGGCTGATATTCTCAACGCACACTTCTCTTCATTATTCACTAATGAAGTAGAGGGGGCAATCCATGAACCAGTTCTGGTACACGAGGGAGAGTCTATGGAAGATATGCAGTGTATGAACATCAATGTCTTAGCCAGAGTAGACAAACTTAGCGCGAACAAGTCTCCCTGCCCAGATGGATTCTTGGTAAAGCTACTGCCTCTGGTGGTGATCTCAGTGCTAGGCGCTCCTGCCCCTGACTGGCCTCGCCTGCCGCCCAAATATACAACTTGATTATGATGCGTTCTTCAGACTTCCCCACCTAAAGCTTCCTCCAATGGACAATACACCAGGAACAAGAAGACTTCCGAAGTTCAATATTTCAACGTTTCCTGAAGAGCCCAGGATGAACCCAGGAGGAGACACAGTTTTTTCACAAAGAAACGAACTTTTTTTTTTTTTTGAGTGGAAGGGTTCTCCCCAGCTGAATAAAGTCACCTTGCGGAAGCCTCACTAGATACGAAAGCCGACACCATTCGTGTAATGGACTCCACAAGATCGAGCAAGTCGCTATTTCGTTATTCATTTATTCATCATCGTCATTATTATTATTAATACTTGAGGTGGAAATCGAGGTGATGACGGTTTGAATCTGCCACCGACGAGTTGAACCAAGGGCATGGTTAATCAAAATTCATACTACAAAGCC
>NC_134804.1:33490246-33505246 GCF_046742065.1 Oratosquilla oratoria | reverse complement strand
CACACACACACACACACACACACACACACAAGGCGCTGTGGTTAGAGCTCTGGCCAGCCACTACGGAGGGCCGGGTTCGACTCTCGCGCGGGGCTGAAATAATATCAGTATCGCAGCGCTGAGGGGTGTTACTCCAACTCACGTGGGCGGGGAGTTGGGTGTGTGTGTGTGTGCAAGGTCATAGCATTACCCATAGATCGGACCTACGAGCTCTGAGCTCTCTTCCAGGAGGGAAATAGCTGTCGATCACGAGTCCAACACGTGATCCAAAGACCAAGTGAATACATATATATATATATATATATATATATATATTATATATATGTATATATATATATATATATATGTATATATATACATATACCATTTCCATTACCTGAACCAAGAAGTAATCTTGACGCTTTACAAATCTGTAGTCCGGCCCCATCTGGAATACACACTCCAGTTCTGGTCGCCGAACTTGAGGATGGACGTGCAAAAGCTATATCGAGTTCAGACACGAGCAACGAAACTTATTCCCGCTATAAGGCACATGGGCTACCAGGAGCGTCTCAAGACTTTAGGGCTCTTTTCTCTAGAAACCAGGAGATTGAAAGGATTAATAGAGGTTTTCGAAATACTTAAAATATTTGTTAACAATGACTAACGACATCTCTTCAGCTTGAACGTGAATACCAGTAGCAATCATGGGCTGGAAGCTCAATCACCCTCGTTACTCTTGTGACAAGGTTGGTAACTTTTTTTATTTATAAAATATACAACACTCGGAACAGGCTTCCAAAGGACGTGGTAAACAGTTCCTCTGTTGAGCAGTTCAAAAGTGAATTAGACAAGGTATTACAAACATTACTGTAAGTGCTATTGTAAATTCCCGGTAACCTTTTAACGATACCTCTTCGGTATGGGTTGTAAAACCTTTTGAGGTACTGAGATTCCTTGTAACTCTCTCTCTCTCTCTCTCTCTCTCTCTCTCTCTCTCTCTCTCTCTCTCTCTCTCTCTCTCTCTCTCTCTCTCTCTCTCTCTCTCTCTCTCCCTCTCTCCCTCTCTCTCTCTGAACCCTCGCGGACGCCATGATTGAGTTGCCGCGAGCTACAGTTTGGAGACCACTGGTTTAGATGATCTAATTTCCTCATCCTTAGCTATATTATCCCTATCCACATCTACTCCAAAACAACCCATTCCATTCCCTCCCCAATCCCTTCCTATCCCTTTACCCCTGCAGCTTATCCAATCTTACCTTTATCCAATACACGAGCTCTGGTAAATTCAAGGAACCTTGTGCATGCTTGTCGACCCTCCGAACTTCACTATGAAGCGTAACCTTCCCCAGCTATTCCCTCCTCCACCTTCTTCATCCAACTCCCAACTCTGCTGCCTTCCCCTTCTACCTGCGTCCCCTTCCACCGAAGCAGGCTCCATCCTCTCCCCTGATCTAATGATGATGATCCTCTTTTTCCAAAGCCCTCCCGTCCCCTCATCCGTCCCCTCTTATTTTCCAATTCGCCTACTCGCCTGAATCTCACCTGACTCGTGCTCTCCACCTTTGTCTCCTGTTGCCTTGCATACGTCCCACCAACTAAACATCCCACGAGCTACACCCAAAGCATACGACAACTTCTGGCGGTACTCAAGAGAAACGGCAACTTGTGCCGTAGAATTTTAATTTCCTTTCATGATTTCACCACAGGAAGAGTCTCAGGGAAACAGGTGATGCTTTCAAGTGGAGGGCTCACTACATTAGGCTAGTAGAGGTGATGGCGTAAATGATCACTTTTTTTTTAACGGCCCAACGGAAATCGAGCCAAGTGGAAACCTCGGTAGGAAATCCCTCAGGTGGCTTTCCTCCTCTAGTATGGGAAGGGCCCATGTAAATAGCCCTCCTCCTGAACAGGGGATTACGCAGGTTAGCTTGAAAGGCAGCTACGAGCTGGTGGGTTCTGTCAGGGGTGTACGGGAGGGAGGACTCTTGTTAAGAGCAGGTCGCTGGGAAAAGCTATCCTGGGGAGGGTTTTTGGATAAAAACCTGTGCAAGATAGCTCGGAAGGTGTGATCCTCCGTAATAGGATGCTCGGAGGAGTGAGCTTCTGCACGCGTGTACACACACATACACACACACACACACACACACACACACACACACACACACACACACACACACACACACACACACACACACACACACACACACACACACACACACAAGACCATGGTGAATCACACGCACAAAACACGTGCGCTGCCTACGCACACACGTACACATAGATAGATAGATAGGTAGATAGATAGAGAGAGAGAGAGAGAGAGAGAGAGAGAGAGAGAGAGAGAGAGAGAGAGAGAGAGAGAGAGAGAGAGAGAGAGAGAGAGAGAGAGAGAGAGAGAGACAGGGGGTGGGAGAGAGACAGATAGATAGACTGACAAATATACATACGTACCTATGTATATATATATATATATATATTTATATATTATAGAAAGAGAGAGAGAGAGAGAGAGAGAGAGAGAGAGAGAGAGAGAGAGAGAGAGAGAGAGAGAGAGAGAGAGAGAGAGAGAGATTAGGGACAGAAAAGAGAGAGACCTTCTGAAATGCAGCTCAAATGATGATAATAAATTCAATTGGGAGGGACGACAGAGTCAAAGATAGAAACAAAAAGTCAAAAAATTAAATGAAAATGTGGTAACAAAGAAGTAAATATAAGAGAAAGAAAATATAGAAAATAAAAATGTGGTTGCAAGGAAGTAAATTTAAGAGAGAGAGAAAATGAATAATATATCTTGAAACAAAATAGATTCTAAGCATCTAATCAAGAAGTTAGGAGAAACAGCAGTGAACGCTGTCAATAATACAAATCCTGAGATGAAAGCCTACCTGAATTGAAGTGGGATGAGAAAGACGGTCTGAACGAACAACGTAAGCGAAAAGTTGACAGCAGACCATAAGGAGAGCTGTATTGACCGCGCTGGGATATTATGGGCCAGGTAGAAGGGAAGAAAAAAAAAAAAAAAAAAAAAAAAGGAAACAAGGAAACGGTGAGTATGTGCTGCTATACCTTATTCATGTTCTCAAATATGATAAAGAAGTAATAATCAGTGTTGAGATTGAACCAAGCGTAATGCTTGGATATATCAATTATAACAATACAATGATTCAAGTAGGAGTAGTGTTCAGTCATATGTTTATTTTAATGATATCATAGAACAAGGTTTGAAAAAAACAAAAGGACTAGAGGTAGTAGAAGAAAAAAGATGGCACCAAGTCTACCGTACACTAAAACTAATAGTTAAGGGTCCTCACTTTAATGAGTCTCGGAGAAACATACGACCAAGCCAAAAATAAATAAATAAATAAATAAATAAATAAATAAATAAATAATTACGTAAATAAATAAGTAAATAAATAGATAAATAAATAAATAAGTAAATAAAGAAATGAATGAAACAGATAGACAGGCAGACAGACAGACAGACAGACAGACATACAGATAGACAGACAGACAGATATGTACCTCTAGGAAATATTGACCAAATACCTGCTGAAAGAAGAAGGATGGACAATAAAGAAACAAGCTAATAGAGAAGAGCACACTCACCGGCACAACCTTAAAAAACAAAAATACACCAGGCAGACGACCATACAGAGACAGGCAGCAGACTAGAGCAGTGAAAAACACACCCAATAGGAATTTAGAATAGGAAGAACTTGCAAAGTTCAAAAGATGTGTATGGAGAGGGCAAAAGCTTCAAGTTAGAGCAGAAATAACACTGAATGAGATACTACTTAGAGAGCCTCTTAGGCGACTACTTAGACAACTCTAGATTTCGAGTTAAATGTTTAAATTCTTTTTACTTTATATGTGTGGGCTTTCAACACACGTCTCTGTGTACTCGATACGTCTGCTATATATTCCTGGCGGCGTTTAGGATAAGAAAGCTTTAGTTTCGTTTTGTTCCAGAAAATGGAAAGAAATGAAAAGTGTTTTCAGTGTAATGTATTGCATGATTGCATATGTAGAACAGAGGGAGTATGCATGTGATACATATGTTTATTATTACAAGCTTATCTTATTAGGACGACGTATCCTGAAAGAATTTCGCTGTATGGGGCAGCACTAGCTTATGTGGGTGGTTTTGTATATAAGATTGTTTGAAAAACCTTTCTTTTTGGTCACTGCGTACTCTTCCGAGTCACCCTGAAGTGTAGAACATTAACTTCCATATTAATGAAGTGCCACTATTGATTTGAATATCACTTTTAAGTCATCTGTCAAATGCTGAGTAGTAGCTTCCACATATGTAAGATGTCGACATTTCTTTCCATATTTCTTAGTCTCCTTTCAAATGTAGAGTAACAGCTACCACAAAATATGTGGAGTACAGGAACTTGTCTGCATGTCCTCTCTGAACCTCTTTCCATGTGGGAAACAACTCTATCTACAAATATGAGGTGCCAGTGGCTTACCTTGATCTCTAAAACGGCCCATACACGATCAATTATATTGCGCAATTTCATTGTCAATACTCTGAATTGACAATTAAATTGACTGTGTATGGGCGAGATATCGCCCATACACGGTCAATTTAATTGTCAATTCAGAGTATTGACAATGAAATTGCGCAATATAATTGATCGTGTATGGGCTTTATGTATATGCCAATATAGACAATGTAGTATAAGAACCCTTCTCTTTTACAATCCTAAATTTTTTTTGCATCAAGTACCTGTAGTACTCAACCACCTTACAAAATAATTTTAAAAGAAAGAAATCATCGTGTTTATGATATACACCTGTAAGTATAGAAAATGTTTATTTTGTTTGTTTACATTAAAACATTGACAAAATATCAATGGTAATTTGGTCTGCATCAACAAAGATAGGTCTCAGTAAAAGGTTAAAATATCTTCAAAACATTTATGGCAATAGAAAATGAAAGGACAAAAAAACAAAACAAAAAAAGTTACAAATGTAAGGTGCCCAAAAAGACATAAAAGAGAACGAAAAGAATCATAGTTATGTAGTATTTTCATAATAGCTTACATACCATAATTTCAGTCCTTATTGTGTTTGTTCATAACATTAAAAAAAAAAAGTTTGTATACATTAAAAGAAAAAATTCGCAGAGTGAGGGGGAATATCATGATTTCAGTAATTAATGATCCACATATCACCTGTGATGAAAACAACTGGTATACCTGCTTAAAAAAAACAAAGATTTCTGTCTTCTTCTATTGTGCCCATATTAGCTAATTATCACAGGAGCAGCATTACGTTATCAACGCCATTCCATTAATTATGAACATTCATGCATTTTTCACCCGGTGTCTCACTTTATTTCGCTTTTTTTTTTTTTTCAACCACATTTTTCTATATTTCTTTTGCGTACGCTTTTCCAATTTCATCCATCCGGAAATTAAAAGACACAAACACTAATTGACTTACAATTGAAATACCTCCACAACAGAAAAACATATATGTGGCATTACAGAGAAATGCTTCAGGCCACGTGCAAAATGTACCCAACCTCCACCTCCAGCCCTACCAACCACTGGAGTTCCATTCTCTCTTTCAAAATGTGATTAGTAATGCAGAGTTACAGTGCCGGACACAAAGACTCAAACCCTTTGGTAATGGGATGGGATGGAATTGGGGACACAGAAAAGAAAAAAGGAAGGGGAGGAAGTGTAGGGAGTGGGAAAAGGACGAAGGACGAAGTGTGAGGGAGAGAAGAAAAAGAGGAGGGAAAAAGAGAGTAAAGTGAAGGAGGTTAAGGGGAAGGAGGAAGGGGAAGAAGAGAGGAAAGAAGATAAAAGTGGAAAGGAATTGTTTAGTATCACGTTTCTAAGGCTGGATAGACGAGTAGTAATGCAGAGTTACAGTGCCGGACACAAAGACTCAAACCCTTTGGTAATGGGATGGGATGGAATTGGGGACACAGAAAAGAAAAAAGGAAGTGGAGGAAGTGTAGGGAATGGGAAAAGGACGAAGGACGAAGTGTGAGGGAGAGAAGAAAAAGAGGGAAAAAGAAAGTAAGGGGAAGGAGGTTAAGGGGAAGGAGGAAGGGGAAGAAGAGAGGAAAGAAGATAAAAGTGGAAAGGAATTGTTTAGTATCACGTTTCTAAGGCTGGCTAGACGAGTAGTAATGCAGAGTTACAATGCCGGACACAAAGACTCAAACCCTTTGGTAATGGGATGGGATGGAATTGGGGACACAGAAAAGAAAAGAGGAAGGGGAGGAAGTGTATGGAATGGGAAAAGGACGAAGGACGAAGTGTGAGGGAGAGAAGAAAAAGATGAGGGAAAAAGAGAGTAAGGGGAAGGAGGAAGGGGAAGAAGAGAGGAAAGAAGATAAAAGTGGAAAGGAATTGTTTAGTATCACATTTCTAAGGCTGGCTAGACGAGTACATAACAAGTCATCTCCTTCCTCGGGAACCTGAGAGATAAAGGACCTTTCACCTTTTAAGTTAGAGGCTGTGAATTGCAGCACTTTGGAGAGCCTGAGGTCTGGATAGATAAATGGCTGAGTTTACAGAGCCTTTAACGACCACTTGAATAGGTTGTTAGTAATCATTGTAACTTGCTCACAAGATGGATATGTACTCTGGGCTACGACGAGTCTTGGTAGGGAAGAAAACACCAGAAATTTGAAAGAATTGAATGTCCTGTTAATATCTAAAGGAATAGTTGAAAATCTTGAATTTAGTTCTCTAAGATTATTTTGGTATACAGCCGGGCGCTAGGAACGTAAAGTTCTGCCTAGACTGACCACAAGGTAATGGGTGGGGGTGTCATGTAGTTCTCCATTAGTGTATCATTACAATGGACTAACAAAGGAAACTGACCACCGTTTCGGGTTCCTGTCAGAAGTCTTTTACAATAGGAAGGTGTACCATCTTTCCACATAATAAATCCATAGTAAGATGGCTTCAAGTTTCGGTAATTCTTATGTAGGGCAGCTGTCTCATTGAACCTGGTGTTAGATATTGCGAATAAAGGTTAAGATGTTGTATTGGGTAAATATATTCTTTCACGTGAAAATATCAGCATATTTGTGTTGAATGGTAAGCATGTATTACCGAGGAGGTTTCAAATTTTACTTTTTCTGAGGGCATACAAACCTCGAATTGATCGTTTGTTGGCATTGTTCTTATTGTCTCAAAATTACTTTATTAAGTTAAAGGGAAGCAATAGGACTGAATGAGTTAATATTAATTTTTCACGATTAATGTTATGATCATTCCCTTAAAAAATGTACCTAATTAAGTTGAGTATAGTAGTTAACACCAAATAACGTAATTTTATTCATGAGTGAACTTCTTGTCCACATAAATTCTCAAGTGATCAAGTGTCCGGATCAAGTTATGTAGCATCTATACAGGGCCCCACAATAGTGAAACATTGAAAGTCATCAAGACAACATAAGTCAACAAATCTTCCCTCTCCAACTTGATTCTTTTGTAACGGCAGACTTCTGAACCCTGAGGTCTTTTTGCCACTATTTCTTATTTGTAAATCCAATTTTGGCTTAGAATATGTAATAGGTGTGCCTTGTTGCGACTTAATTCTGACTCCCAAGTTTGTTTTGCTAACTCCGAGGAAACAATCTGGTGGCGTCGAAGGGTGCGGTGTCGGTGCAGGTGACGAGGGAACTCCGGGGCTCTTGTGGGAGAACGGAAGGACAAGACAGAAACCAAATCAGCTTCCAATGAATCCATTTAGCTTCATTGTCAATCACAAATTTTGATTGTAGGTGTGAAAGTACCTGATAAAAATTTCCCATCAGTGAATGAGCCACAGTTTTTTTCTCTCTCGTTCCTGTGTCATGTTCAGCCCTTCCTTCTCTTTTTTTTTTTTTTTATTCAACTCGGGACTCAAACAAGCGACCCGAAACCTTTCTTCTGGCTGACGCAAAAACAAAATGGCCCTCGCCTGTCCGGACAGCCGCACTCTCGACGCGATGCTTCCGCCCACTGCAAAATGTAACCAACCATTTGTTTAATCTGTTGCTTTACCATGTCTGTATGTTTCTTACTTAACTCCCTCCCCGATTAATCTCTCGCAAATATGACATTTCTTTTTTTGTACGTGCATGCTTGTGTGTATGTGTGTATATGCTTGATTCATCATGGACATGTGACCTTGCACACACTTACTCTATCCTTTTATTCAAGGGGTACAGTAATGTCATCCAGTGTTTGTGTTAATTTTAAGCTGGACCTCAGCGTGGGACCCTGAAACATTAACAATTGCATCAGAAAACCATGAGAGTGCATGCGCCCTTGTATATGTATATGTGTGTATGCCTGTGTTTGTTTGTGTATGCGTGCATGTTATTGTGTGTGTGTGTGTGTGTGTGTGTGTGTGTGTGTGTGTGTGTGTGTGTGCGTGTGTACTTTGTGTGTGTGTGTGTGTGTGTGTGTGTGTGTGTGTGTGTGTGTGTGTGTGTGTGTGTGTGTATGTATATATGTGTGTGTATTGTGTGTGTGTGTGTGTGTGTGTGTGTGTGTGTGTGTGTGTGTGTGTGTGTGTGTGTGTGTGTGTGTGTGTGTGTGTGTGTGTGTGTGTGCGTGCGTGCGTGTACGTGTGTTTGTGTGTGTGTATTTGTGGGTGTGGGTGCCTCTAATGTTATTAAATTTCCTAAATATAAGTCTTCCAATATATCTTTCATTTTCACCTCCTCCATCTCAATCACATACTTCATCCTTCTCGTTCCATTTTCTAGTTCTGGGTTCATCCTCTCCGTATCTCTTCGTCTTCATATTCCTTTCCCTTTTCCTCTCCGTCCAGTTCAATTTGCTCCCTTCCCCTCATATCTCTTCTCTTCCTCTCCACACGCAATCCATATCTCTCCCACTCCCCCCTCTCGACGCAGTCGCGACTCCTTCCTCCCCCCCCCCCACCTTCTCCGCCTCCCCCTCCCCACCACCTTCCATCTTCTTGGCCCTACTTACGTGTATTTTCCAAAGAACTCAAATGCAATTCAAGATAATTATGTTTCCAAAAGAGCGCTTCAGAACCCTCCTCACTTCAAAAAGGTTTCAATTTAATATTTCCTGACTTAGAAGTCGCATCAAAATTGTTTTACTTCAGGATAATTTCAATTGGAAATGAATCTCGGAGGAACCCTCTTTGCACTCGCTTAAGCGGACTCTCGCATTGGAGAGAACTTTTAGTTTGTCAGTGTGTATAATTAGCAAGTGATCTGAGTTAGTGAGGGGGGTCTAGGTACTAATATAGTGGCCTTCGTTGGTCTTTGTTCCTGGTGCGAGGGGTCTTGTTAGTAAGATAAAGGACTGGGTGAGTGCATGAATAACAATAGTAAAACACTGGTCCTTGTGGATACCCAGGCCGGGTATTATCAATGAGAAACTTTAAAAAATTGCTTATCTAGAGTTCCCTTAGTAGGGGATTCTATACGTATTTTACAAAACTGCTTCAGGATTTGTCTTTTCTTTGTCCAGTCTCTCCTTAGTCTTCAGTATCCTTGTTCTTTATTTATCTACTCCATCTCGTTTTCCCCTCCCCTACTATCTGTCAAATACTTTTGATGAAAAAGGGTGATTGGCACCTTTTCAAACTGCCGGTAATACTCTAAGCTCCTCAACTAGGGTTGCAGACGCTCATATATTTGAAATCGAAATGTAGATCTGTGACATGTTATGTCCTACAGTGAAACGGATGAGAATCTTCTTATCTAAAGTAAGTGATGTACGAAGAATAAATGCATATACGAATAGTATAAAAATCAGATACCAAAATACGTCGTTTACGAACCTGATATGAAAAAAATCCGGTAAATAACTAAAAGAGGGCACTCCTCTCAATGAGAAGCATATAATTTAGCTTATATTCATATATATATATATATATATATATATATATGTATATATGTATATATATATGTATATATGTATATATATATATATATATATATATATATATATATATACACATATACAATGGAGTTGGAGTAGATAATTCTCGAAATTGCTAATCTCTTTCTTACGATGCCACAATCTGGAGATTTTATTTTGGGTAATTTGATAACAAATCGTTCTGAATAAAGAATATTACCTAAACCGAGAGAGTATGAGTATTATCATACGAGTTTGAACAGACAATCTTGATTAATCTTTCTGTCAAGCTTGATTATGTTTCTATCGGTTAAATACCGTGTATGCTTTTTCCAAGCCTCCCCTAATAAGGAGGTAAAGGTACTTGATATACTTGTATACATGGCGTCACTGCAGCATAATAATTAAACAAAGTAGTCCTTAGCCACAGCAGTCCCAGAAAAAAATTTCCCTATGTCGCTTAAATCTTTGGCTTGGCAATATGTATCCTCGTTGTTCATTCTCAGCTTCTCAGGTTTTCCACTTCTTCAAGCCAGATTCATCTATTATTACAACTTCTTTTCAACTCTTTCTCCCCTGTCTGTCATCCTTTTGAGGTGACAATCATCTTCTTCACTGACACCATTTCGTTACTGACAACATCAGGTCATCGTAAATGAATATTCGTACAACAATCGCTCTGTTATCACTGACACCGTCACCGCCACTGCCACCCCCCCTCCCTACCACCACCGCTTTGGCTGCTCCTACCGACGCGTGTACATTCGCCATCATCTTTGTTGGTTACATGACTATTTACAACAAACAACGTATTTCGATTTTCGTCTACAATGAGGTTGCGAGGGAGCCTTGCATTTTTAGGACCTTTTGTACAAGGTTACGAGGAGGTAAACAATACTGTTTTATGAGTCAAACAGTTTAACAAGCAAATTCTTGGCCAAAAGTTGTATTATACAAAGGATACTTCCTCCACGCACGAGGGGTATCTTATTTTTACACCGAATGTTCTTTATGGCGTGTTTTGGTTCTTATCTTTACGTTTTTTTTTTCGTTTTTTTTTCCCAGAGAACATTGGGTGCTGTTAAAAGTTGGTGTCGATGATTTTAGTGATATTAGTACTTTGTGTGAAGGCGGTGGTAATCTCAGGTGAGCGCACACCCCGTTTCACCTCCTCTTCCTCCAGCTCCTCCTCTGTCACGGTAATCTGATCGCGAACGCTTTCAACCCAAACCGGATCGTGTGCACCTTCCCCCGGTAACACTCAACACTGCCGCTTGGTCGTTTTATTGGTCGTATTCTTAAAAAAAATTATTTTTATAAATCTTGTTTAAATCCTTGGAAGGGAAAGATTGATAGAAGTGTATATATATATATATATATATATAATATATATATATATATATGTATATATATATATGTATATATATATATATATTATCAGTGTATTTGGGCAGGAGTTTTTCTCTAATGCATATATCATTAAAAGTGATGGCTAGTTTTGCATTAACTATTTTCTTATAGGTATTTTCCATATACCTTATTATAGATTATATATATATATATATATATATATATATATATATATATGTGTGTGTGTGTGTGTGTGTGTGTGTTTAGTAATACCACCGTAAGAATCTTAATATGGTATTCTTAAATTCTTTCCTTGTATAGATCTATCCCCTCCAAGGATCTATATAAGATTTATATAAGGATTTTTTTTTTTTATTTAAGAATACCACCGTATGTCTTTTTGCCTTTAACTTTCAGTATTTGAATGGCTCTATGCATAACTCGAGAGTATTTTGGAAATATATTGTTTATTCGAAAAATGAATAAAGAGCGTTTTCTAGTCTTAGAAGTAGCAAATTAACCTTTGACATTTATAATGGGCAGGCAAGAAATAATTCCTGGGGGTCGGTATTCATAATGAACAAGTTGTGATGAGGGTGACAGTGGAAACCTTTCGAGCGAGATAAATGTCGACTCTGAATGGAGAGGGTATGATTTTGGGTTTAAACACAAAATCTCTTTAAGAGGATTATTCCCTGTTTCACTCTCTAATCTCTTCACTACTGAGGGGTTGGCACGGACATAGATGAAATAATCTGTGGCCAACAAGGACACAGTGGAAAAATGACTGTACCAAAAATAGAATGAAATAGATGTGTTTGTAGCCAGAAAAAAGCGTATCAGGACAATTTCCCCCGGAGGACAATTGCCCCCCGTAATTAATTGCCCCCTGGAACAATTGCCCCCTAGGACAATTGCCCTCTAGGACAATTTCCCCCGTTGTCAATTGCCCCCTGGCACAATTGCCCCCTAGGATATTTACCCCCGGAAGACAATTTCCCCCGTTGACAATTCAATTAAACTTGTAAACCTACTGTAAACCTTGTAAACTTGTAAACTTGTAAACTTGTAAACCTACTTGTAAACCTACTGAATACCTCCTACGAAGTTTATTACTTCAAGTGATCTTTATTACTTCGAATACACAGTGCGAAGGACACAATGGAAAAATGACTCTTTGTGCCAAAAATAGAAGGAAATAGATGTGTTTGTAGCCAGAAAAAAGTGCTACACAGTGCGAAAGGAGCAAATAACCTCAAATGACCTTGCAGGCAATAATAACACTACAGATGATACCCCAAGAAGTTAAAAGAGGTCATCAAATCTTTTTGCAATTACTTGAAACTCTCTAATAGATATCTTCACATAGTAGCAAGGATATCACGACACTGTTTCAGAATACAGAAGTCCACACTTGCTTCAATTTATGAATTTCTGTCCTTTATCACTAAGCAAGTGTTTTCTAAATAGGAATAATCAATTACCCACATTATGGTCAATTTTTTACTTTGAGAAAGTAACAACAGACATTGCATGCTAGAATTGATAGCCTCCATGCGTCGAATTGAAAAAAGAACAGTAATTTGTTTTTCCTAGTATCACTTGTATGATGTAATAAATTGGGTCAATATTAATATTACATTTATTACACATTAGCTTGTAAGTCATACATGACGGCGTTCGCTGCTCAGAATGATGTTCGGAAAAATTGGTGCACGGCTGACCGGCCTCCTCTTTCTTCTCCTCTTCTTACTTCTTCTCATCCTATTCCTCCCTCCACTTCCTCCTCCTCCCTTCCTCCTCCTGTCCCTCCTCCTCCTCCTCCTTCTCCTCCTCCTCCTTACCCCTTTTGTGGCTGTCGCATGCTAATGTACACCTACCCGGTCAAAAAGGTGAATGTCCCGTATCATCCATATCAACCCCGAGGACACTCTCCTTCCTTACTCCTCCTCTTCCTCTGCACCTGTTGCATGCAATTGTGCACCTGTCGTTTCGAAACGTGCACTTGCTTCGGCGAAACGCCTGCAGAGGGTCAACTGCACCTGCTACGTGCAAATGGGTGCCCTTTTCGAGTCAATTACATTCAACAGGTGCACAACCGACACCAAGTTACTTTCATTTCCTGGAGCCACTTTGGTCATTTGAGTACTTCTCTCTCTCTCTCCCCCTTTTTCTTTCTGTCTCTGTATAATTGTGTGTATGTGTGTGATTCACCATGGTCTTGGATCACGTGTTGGACTCGTGATCGACAGCTATTTCCCTCCCGGAAGAGAGCTCAGAACTCCTATATGACCGATCTATGGGTAATGCTGTGACCTCACACGCACACACACACACCCAACTCCCCGCCCACGAGAGTTGGAGTAACAACCCGCAGCGTGTGTGTGTGTGTGTGTGTGTGTGTGTGTGTGTGTGTGTGTGTGTGTGTGTGTGTGTGTGTGTGTGTGTGTGTGTGTGTTTGTGTGTTTTGACAAGTAGGTAAATAAGTTAATTATCTTTTTATTGAGGTGAATCACCCGGAGACTGAAAATATTCCAGTTGTCGGATTATTTATGGACAGACCGATTTTGTGTTATGAAGAATCTTAACGAACTAACAGTAGACGGATTAGCTTTTGTTTGTATCATTAGCTGGAGTCTAAAGGGCAGAGCTGGGCGCGTTCCTTGGTGCGCTCCTATGTGCGTTCCGCTTTAGTTTGGCCGCGGTTAGCGCTCCCAAACTATTAAAGCAACATAGGTGATGGTACAATACGTAGCTTACGAAATTTTTCTTTTGTATAATACATGGCCTATCGGACTTTTATTTCGGTATGATCCGGTCTCTTGAGCTTTAATAGTTTGGGAGTGCTAACCGCGGCCAAACATAAGCGGAACGCACCTAGGAACGCGCCCAGCTCTGCTAAAGGGTTTAGTCTTGTTGTGGCGGTGTTTGGCTTGAGGGGACTCAGCCAATTGTACTGAGAGGATGGGAGCGAGAAAACAACACCGAATCGACAGAAGTTACTCTTGTGGTCCTTTAGAGAGTCTATGTCGAAGTTCGCTGGCTGAGCGGTTTAGTGCGTCGTTACTTACGGCGAAGGTCGAGGTGAGGGTGGTTCGAATCCTGCCACCGGCGAAGTTGAACCAAGGGCATGGTTCATTAAATTCTACGCTACAAAGCCCTCTGAAAGGGGCACCGTCCTAGCCTCCTGATAGGTGGGAGTTTGTGACGTTTAACCATATCATCATCATCATCATGTCGAAGGCATTTCCAGTGTCTTGACATTGATATAATTAGAGTGATATATCAATGTCAAAAGATATACTTTTATTTCCATGTACTTGAGAACTTGCAGGATTTCAGATCCGGTATTTTTTATGATGGAATAAGTACTATCCGGTATTTTTGGGGGGAAAAGTTGAAACATCCCCTTCATATTCTTAATCAATGTCACAATACTGATAAACTTTTTCTCAGAGTATATTTTGAAGAACGAGAAAATCACGAACACTTTAGAACACTTGTTCTTCCTCAATAAATTAAATGTCAAAATAGCATTTCAGTATGACAACAACATAAAAAGAATCTTAATTAAAACAGCCTCTGAACAACAACGTGGTAGTGTATAAAATTTCTTGCAAAGATTGTAAAAAAAAAAAAATAATATTGGAGAAAAAAAAATGGAAACAAGAAATTTCCAATTTAAATATAGTGTGAAACCATTAATCGTAAGATAACCATCATATTGACTGGTCCAGGGCAACAATTTTAGCAAAAGCAAATAGTTTACCTGAGAGGAACGTGATCGAATCATGTTTAATCT
>NC_134804.1:33475246-33485246 GCF_046742065.1 Oratosquilla oratoria | reverse complement strand
TATATCGATTCAGATATGTTTATTTTTTTATATGTCCTTGTGACATTTTCTGGTTCTATGTTTCGACCGTTCCCCCTCTGTCTGTCTGTTTCTCTCTCTCTCTCTCTCTCTCTCTCTCTCTCTCTCTCTCTCTCTCTCTCTCTCTCTCTCTCTCTCTCTCTCTCTCTCTCTCTCTCTCTCTCTCTCTCTCTCTTTCCTCTTTCTTTCTTTCTTTCTCTTTCTCTCACTCACTCTCTGTCTGTCTCTCTCTTTCTTTCTCTTTCACTCACTCTCTTTCTCTCTCACTCTTTCTTTCTCTTTCTTTCTTTCTTTCTCCTCCTCTTTCTCTCCTTGCCTCTCTTGATTTTATTTTCTTATATACGACCCTCCTTGCAGACTTGGTATTCCTTTCGTGATATCCCTTCGGAATGTTGAGATCGGGATCAAACGGAAGGAGGGAACTACCTGGGCAATAGCACCGTTGGGCCCACACAAAACGACCCTCCACAAGTTCGAACAACAAACGGGACTGATGGCAACAAACTTGTGCTAGAGTACTTAGGGTAACACATCTATCACGTCACATTTCCCAGCCAAAACCCGAAACGCTTTCCTGTGCAACATATCACCAACATGCCAAAGCTCCCCACCAGTGCCAATCAACACATTTATTTTTATTCAATGCATTTGTGCGGTGACGGGTCCGTGTGGGCATTTGTCCTTCCGCTTGCATGTGTGTAATGTAATTTATGTTTGCTGCAATTTTTGTGTATACATATGCATGGCTTGAAGCATATGCTTTATCTTTGCTAGGAACGAAATTATGTTTACATTGTCCTTACATGCATAGTACAGTTTAACATGTTTGATTCAGAAACGGTAGAAAATTGAAATTGGACAGATTGGAGATTTAAGTAAGAAATAGAATTTTTGGGTGTGAAAAGATTTTCATAAGATGAAGAACTAGGAAAAAGGAAGAATAGAGTGAAAAGAAAAGATTATAGATCAAATGTAAATTAATAAAAAAGGGGCATTAATAATTGATTCAAAATAGAGGTAAAAGGGAGAGGAAGACGAGAAGAGATGGAAATTGAATAAAACATTTAAAATAAAAACTGATAAAAATATTAATTGAGAAAAAATAACAACAATCAAAATCAGAAAGGTTGGAAAAAACTAAAAAAAAAAAAAAAAAAAAAAAAAGATTGGGAGATAGAAGATCAATATGGCATGAAAAAATGAGATTGGATAAATTAGGGACCAAAATGAATAATAGAAGACAGAAAACGGAGGCAAAACAAACAAAATAATTAAGAAACTGTAAAAGACAAGCGGTTGAGCAAGACAACATAGACACCACAGGATACATTTGTGAAACGAGGGACTAGAACGAACATTAGGAAACAAAGAAAAACAAATGAGATGGAACAAAGCAAAGTAAAAGATTAAGAAAATGTAAAAGATGAGTGGTTGTGGAGGACAACGAAGACAAGCCAGGATACGTGGAAATAATGGCGCTGCCCGGAGAACAGAGAGTGACTAAGTGTGGCGTTGGGCGCTGGAGAGAGAATTGGAGAGGTGAGAGAGATGTTGGGGAAGGCAGAATTATTAGAGTGTCTGGAGTGTGTGGGCGGAATGGGATAGCGAAGGGAGCAAAGAATGATTTAGATAAACAGAAGTCTTCATTAATTGGGGATGAGTTGATGTTAGATAATAAGGGGGAGGAAATGTGGTTATGGAAGGAGGCTCTTTGGATTGCTGGAAGGTTGAGGAAGTTTTTTTGTAAAGTTTATTATATACACAAGGACACTCACTCGCACGCGCGCACACGCACGCACACGCACGCACACGCACACACACACACACACACACACACACACACACACACACACACACACACACACACACACACACACACACACACACACACACACACACATATGTATATATATATATATTATATATATATATATATATATATATATATATATATATATATATATATATATGTATATATATATGTTCTCCCTTATAAAGGAAGTAGCCAAGTCAAAA
The DNA here is from genome assembly GCF_046742065.1 of Oratosquilla oratoria. Classification (NCBI taxonomy): domain Eukaryota; kingdom Metazoa; phylum Arthropoda; class Malacostraca; order Stomatopoda; family Squillidae; genus Oratosquilla; species Oratosquilla oratoria. Next base: position 33,483,212 of record NC_134804.1, on the reverse strand, counting down.
GCACGCACCTACTCCCACCCATTCCACTCCCATCCATCATCCTTTCCTTCTCCCCTCATCTTAGCTCCTCATGGATGACGGGTCATCCCTGTATCCCGCCCACTGCCCTGGGTCAGAAGCAATGTAGCAAGACACAGTACATTCACAGCAAGGCCACTTCACTTAATCGGAGACCCCCCTTCTCCGTCCTCTTATGCAGAAAAAAAGAGAAAACGGGGAGAAATCCCTTCGCAATGAGTCAAAATATCTTTCACGCATAACCACCCCCAACCCCCCACACTTCGTCCCTTCCTTCCTTGCATAAGAGTATCGTCTATATACACTCTCTAGTCATCCCTATCTACTGTCGTCTCCCTTTGCTCAACGCTTCCTTCACCCAATCCATCCATCTCTTCCTCAGTCGTCCCCTCAAGCTCACTCCATCCACCTTTGCCTCTCACACAGCTTTTATTGTTTCATCACACATTCTTCCCATGTACTCAAACCATCCCAATAATCTTTCGTCAGCCCTTTCTGCCATCTCTTTTTCCATTCCCGCTCTCCTCCTCACCTCCTCACCTCCTCGTTCCTCACTTTATTCACCCTAGTAACCTTTCATACTTCTCAGACGAGAATGAGCTGGGGATTGGATATGGTTAAAGAAACTGGAGAAAAGTGGGAAGTGAGCCAGTTGTTGTTTGCTGACGACACTGCGCTTGTGGCAGGGTAAGAGGAGACATTAAGGGGGTTAGTGACGGAGTTTGGGGAAGTATGCGATAGGAGAAAGTTGAAGGTAAATAAGGGTAAAAACAAGGTGATATGTACAAGGGTAGAAGGTGGCAGAGAGTTGGAAGTAAGTCTAAAAAGAGAGAGTCTGGAGGAAGTTGATAGATTTAGGTATTTGGAGTCTCATGTGGCAGGAAATGGAAGAGTGGCTGTGATGGTAAATTGTAGATTGAGAGGAAGTAAATGCCTTGGGGGATTAGAAAGTGTCATGAGAAAAAGGCATCTGGGAATGGATGCAAAGAGGAGATAGTATGAATGGTGATTGTGGCGACAGCATTGCATGCATCAGATACTTGGAATTTAAGAGAGGCAGAAATTATTTTTTTTAATGTGTTTGAGATTATATTTATATAATATTATATATATATATATATATATATATATATATATATACATCCACACATACACACACACACACATACACACACACACACACACACACACACACACACACACACACACACACACACACACACACACACACACACACACACACACACACACACACACACATATATAATATATATATATATATATATATAAATAATGTGCGTGTGTGTATATATATATATATGTATATATGTATAAATTATTATATTTAGCTAAGAGAATATCACTTGATTGACTTTTTTGCTATGAAGGCGTATTTAAAAAACATATGATTAACTCCAGGTGATTTCTTTAGTCTGATGTAAAGCCACAGAAACAAAAAGAGTTCACAGACAAGCTAAGAGGGAGAGGACTCGTGATATTTGGCAAACATTTCTCTTTGCTGCTACATGATCTGTTATGGCACCTCCAGCCAGAACCCCATGTTATTTTATTTTATTCTATTTTAGATATATATATATATAGATATATATATATATAGATATATATATATATATATATATATATATATATATATATATTTAGTTTAGAATTGTTTTTAGCATTTTGACTTTTTTTCCTACATCCAATTGCTATAACAGATCTCTTATCACAAAACAAAATATTTCACTTTAATCACGAAACTGATAAAAAATGAATCTTGTTGCTATTGTAAATTTCTTTTAGTTCCCTTCCTTCGCCATCAGAGAACCCATCAGCACTCCATCTCCAGCTCCATTCTTATTCCACTCTTTTGTTCCATTCTTTAATCCATCTCATGCAAAGGGATCTCATATTAACAGAATCGCCTCACGACAATTAGAATAAATACTTGAGTCGTAAAGCGCAGCGGGGGTGGGTGGGCTAATTGAGATAGTCTCAAGATGTGTCAAACCGTTTCCTCGCTGAAGAAGCTCCCATCTGCTGAATGAGATTGTCTGGAGACATCTGGAATAAATACTAAGGTCGTAAAACGCAGCGAAGAGGTTAACGATTTGGCTCTTTCGCAGTCACGGTATCATCCTTATTCTCATCAACTTATTCTCGCCGGCTCTCTTTTACCACCATAAACTCTTTCTTGGCATCCCCAGCTCTTCCTCTTTATCCTCAGGAACAGTTATGGCCGTGTGATTTTTTGGTCACATCCAACCATCGCCACCTCTGTGAATTCCACTCCACAACTTTGCCTCTTTCACAAAAATAAAATTCTTTTAAACCATAAACATTTTCACCGCCATCTTTAATTGCCTGTTGTCACCACACTCTTTCTATTATTATTATTTCTGTATTATCACCAATACTTCTTAATATAGTTTAATCCTTATTCCTATTTGTTATCATCCATTTTGTTCTTTATACGTCTTAAGGCCAGGTCTTTGGTTGCCAAAATTTCTCTTGTAGTTTGAATAACCTATCTTTGCCCGTGCTGCAATTTGCACATATTATTCTAGCTAACACCAAATGTCTTTATTGGTGAACAAGTTTGTGCTTGAGCTTTTAGAGCCGTGTTTCCCAACCTTTTCCAACCATAGCACCCTTGTTGTCATGTCTAAGCAGTCCAGCACCCATATTTTGTTATTAGAAGGATACAAGAAAGTGAAGTGTACTGCTTGATGATTTATTTTCTTGATTCCTTAGAAGTGAAACAAATTGAGTTTGTAGAAATAAGAACATCTTAGAAAAATAAAATAGCATGGAAAAAGTCAAATATACAACACTAGGTAATCAATGATACATATATCAATGTGATTTTTGTGTACATCACTTCCCAGCACCCCCTATTATTGATTTCAGCACCTCAGGTTGGGAAACGCTGCTTTAGAGCAATGCTTTATAACCTTTTGGACCGTAGGCTTCATAGTTATGATATGCTGTTTTCCCACTTGAATAAAATCTTTATGCATCCATTAAATAACACTAGTCTAGGTGTGTCCCTTGGAAAATGGTAAGGACCCTTAGGGATCCCAGAACTTCCGTGCAGGAATCACTACTTCAGAAATTCTTTTTTAAGCTGACGTCAGACAATTTCATAATCCCGAGAGGGGAGTTCCAAGCGCAAATTGGTTAACTCTCTTACCGACATCAAAAGTTCATTAATTCCACTAGGACATTTTACTAACCTGGTCCTTTTTTTACTGGATTTCAGTCATTTTCATCCCCTAACGTTCCAATTACAGCTCCTTTTTCTGCACCCTTTGACTTTCTTGTATCGTCTGATCTATCATTACTGCCAATTCACATTTATTACCAAAATACCCTTTCACAGGAAAGGTCTATGATCTTCTAATTCTGTCATGATACCCAGTCATCATTACTATATCAAAAGATGTAAAAAGAAACTAATATTCTACAAACCCATAAAACTTGCCGTAGTCGTATATAAACAGAAGTTATAATAAGAATTGCTATTAGAATAATTTAAGAGGTGACCTTATATACGACAGTTATCACCGTTACATATCTAAGTGCTCTTGCAAAACTTGTAACGTTTGCCTCTGGTAAATATAACTACTTGGTGGTGGTTACAATGATTGTATAAGTCGCCAATATCAGTAAATGGGTAAACTGAGATATGTTTGTTCATGTCTCCTTAGCACTTAAAGTAGAATTTTTTGCGTTATCATAATGTTTTAGTCTCAAATTCTATTTCTTATATAGTTCCTTTACAATACACTGAAGAACAGTGCCCTATCCAGGTCCTCTCAGTTACCAGATTTTTTTTTTTTTTAGATTCAGTTGGGACATTACAGTTCTTCACTCTGGAATCAATGTCCACTTTATTGGACATTCTGATGATACATCGTCTTCCACGACCGTGAGGTTTTAAATATTCTACTACATTTAACCCTTGGGTGAGAAGCTGTACATCCTTTCGTATCCCTACTTACGTTGTTTATTATAGCCATTATCCACAATAGCTAGTAATAAGGCATTCCACCGTCTCCTGAGCAGTTGCTCTCGAGAGAATCTCGTTAAATTTCTTCTGTCTTGTCATTCACTACGGTTAATATATCCTCTCCGATCCCTACATCCTTTATACCGTTTTGCATCTTACCTCCCGCACATCGTCCCTGCAAATCTTCACCTCGTCCTACAGAAATCATACATTTTGAAGCCTAATTACATTCTACATACAGCTATGTAAAAAGTAGCACTAGACAGTTTTGTTCAACAAAGGGAAGACAAGCATCTAACTCGTTGAGGTAGTACTGACATGTCATTTTCATGGAAAGTATGCTAGAAAGTATGCTAGAAAATATACCTGAGTCCAAATATGTTCAGATTTTGTTAAACCTTTCCTTAGGTAATCACCCTCTCCTCTTTCTCATAAAGTTCTCTTACCTTTCCTTTGTACCCGTTCTTCTACAATCAGCCTTTTACACCCTCAACTTCCCAGTTCTTTACTCATTCAACTTCTGTTTTCAACACAAAACCCCCTCAGCTTCAATCCTCTTTTAGCGAAATCCTTCAATAGTCTATGATATCTGTCTCTATCTTTTAAGCATCCCACAGTATTTTTCCCGCTCTCCCTGTTTTTGATATTTCCGTTTTCTCTTCCCCGCTAAAGGCCTCATTTTCCTCCCTGTCTCCTCCAGTTCAGACACACGAAATGCCACCCAATACTTCCAAAAGATGTTGGCGGCTTTGAAATGCTTGACACCTATTGCAACCCCCCAATCCTCAGGCTCCGACCAAACCATCGTTCACACTCTTCACTGCCTCTACGTATCGAGGTCGCGTCTGCAATCAATGGCGTCATGTGGTCTTTATGCTCCGCAATGTGACGCTTGGGCGCAGTCATAATGAAATCCATTTCTTTTTGGGATCTATGCCGAGGAAATCTTCATACATATATGCATATTGCATGCTGGTTCAAGTATATACAGTAAACGTCTATGTTTGTTTAAGGTTTCTGCTGGAACCGGTGATGGTAGTCTGTGTGTGGTGATGCTGCGAGACGAACGTCAAGGACAATAAGTTTTCCGCCTCTCGTCTTCAGCAATCATTTACAACCTCACCTTTATCTGTAGGTGCAGCTCTCTAGAAGCTGCTATTTGGACACTGGACCTGACTCAGTACCTCTATCAGTTGCTATCGGCAGCTACTCCCCTACTCCTAGCAGTCGTTGACAAAGAAATGACCCTAAAATGACACAACAGTCAACAATTCAACAATTCTTCCTGGTGAAATTTCGGGAGAATAGGGCTACTATTGACTATTTTGGGTTGCCGGTTTCCAGTCAGTCCAAACCGAGACAATAATTATATAATGGTCTTTGCTAAAGCTTCCGTTACATAAGAAAGTGCTAATCAATATCTAAACTACGTTCTAGGCAGTAGCTGCTCAGTGTATATAAGAAGCTAATCAAATATAAAGGCACAAAATCTTACATATAAATACATTCGTAAAACACGTAAAAGTAATTTTAGACCCAATTATATTCGTCATAAGATATATTTATCATTTCATTTGCCTCTACTCTTCACATAACTTCACAACTGGGAATTTTAATTCAATAGATTAATGTATTGAGTACTCATATTACGCTTTTTAAATCCACGAAATGTTAGATATCTTATTGTAACTCATTACCCATTATATATGATATTGCCTCCCTTTCCTAAACGGCGCTGAACCACGCATTAATTGAATTGCGGAAACACGACGGCTGTAGCATTGTTTGGCAGCCATTTATGGGCGACAGGATTAATTACTAACTATTGTGTTTAATGACGAGGCCTAAGCGTCCTCCACGTGAATATGCTGCTGCTGTTCCTGATGCCATTGTGCAGGCATTCGAACAACTTTGAGAAGCCTCTACATAAGCGAATGTGCGAATATGTACAAGTACACTTGATGCTAAGTAAAGCCGTGCAGGTTATAGGTAATTATATGCGAACACATCAAGGGTATGCAAATGGCTTTTGTGAGTGCTTTTAAGGGCATGAATCGAGATGAACGAATCTGTATTGGGTCATACATATGGATACGAGTACCAATGGCTGAAATATAGTTTATACAAGATACATGAAAGTACATTTGGGATAATTGTGTTATAGAACCAATAATGTGATTGTGTTGTATGTGTTAAATGCATTATCGAGTTAGTCACTGGGGGATGTATCACAAATGTGTGTATAACTAGGAACATACAGCGACAAAAGTAGTGAATAGATTGAGTTGTTGCCTCGGAAGGACGGGTTCCGAGGGTAAAGTGCTGATTAAGGTCGAGTTATTTTTTCTTTGTTAGCAAGATTACGGGAAAACGTCAGGATCAATTGATGTTCTAAGAATAATTAGGTTAGCATATAGAACAAGGTAGCTGTAATTTTCTAAAAGGATATTTATTTTACATCTAATAAGAGGAAATGGCCCTATCTCATTTAGAATTCTAACTATAATAAAATGAAAAATAGATATTTTAGTAAACAAAAAAGATAATCTAAATTATTATAATAATGATAGTAATATTAATAATAGTAATAATGATAACAATGTTGATAATGATAATAATGATAATGGGAATGAGAATGACGATGGTGATTATAATGATTATGATAATGATGATGATGATGATTATAATGATGATAATGATGAGGGTGATGGTGGTGGCGGTAGTTATCATAATAACAATAAATCAAAGTGACAGAAAGCTGATCTCCAAATTGTTATTCTATTGTGTACTGATTACTCTCTTGCATGTGGATGGACAGGACAGGCGCATTTGAGGCGGTACCGCGTCCTCGTGTCGTAGCTTCTAGTTTCTTCTCTTTGGGCGCACCAAAATTCGTCCCACTCTCGCCAGGGATACGTTTAGGATCGCGACTGTCCAGCGTACCCAGGCTTCTTTCACGCAGCGTACCCTCACTCAATGTACTGTATTTTGGTTCCTCTCCACTCACTGGAATCAAAAACACATTGTTGCCATAGAAACAGGCAACGGAGATTAACGGAAGCTTAATGGGATTTGTTTTATTAGCCTGGCTTGGCCTTTCACTTTATATCTCGTTTTGTCAACAGTACCAAATACCGCATGTCACTGACTGTTCAAATGCATGAGTTTATGTTCATATTCACATTCACAGGAACTACTTTGGAAGCTTTGCGCTTGGCCACACTCGACAAATTAATATCAAGCACTGCGGAATTGATGTCAACAAATACATCTAATTAATTCTGCTCAGATTTTGAATAGAGGAGGGAACTTTTATTACTAAGGACTTCCTGTCCTACAATATACGAGTATTGTGCCGTCATACAATATATTGCTTCATACAGTATATTGCTTCATATAATATATTGTATTATCATATTGGGCTGCTACTATGCATTCATGAAACCATTATTAGATTAATAAACGCTGCATATTACTGACTCACGTTGTTTTTCGACCTACAATAAACATTGACCTATTGATATTTCAATAAGCGCATGATAGGCAACAGTCATCGGTATTGAAATCACAAACTTTATAGAGAATGAAATGTTATGAGCTTTGCATGCTAATAAATGCATTTTTAGTTAAAAAAATAACTCTTGTGTTTAGCCCAATGTGAATATCATATCGTCATTAGTTATATGTGCATGTTAGTAAGTGTAGAAGGGCAGTGCTTAAACACGTCTTGACTTTTTAACCCACAGGATATGGGGCAGAAAGTGGCTATTTCCGGTGATCTTCATTTACGCAAGCCAGCTTAAAAATGTGGTCGGTTTAAGACTTCTCTATCCATCTCAGTTTCCCAACTGTTTGACTTTGACGGAAAATATGACATTCGTAAAAGCCTCCAGATTCGGCCAATCATGATACGATTAGTAGTTTGAATATCCTTGC